>NC_080539.1:203426867-204026867 GCF_028640845.1 Ahaetulla prasina
CTATTTGAGGTGATAAAAGGTTATAGTTGACTGAATTGACCAAATCTCAGGCCTGACTATTTTCACAGTTGATGGATATTTCCTAATGATTAGCTGAATTAGTACTGAGAACAATATTGATCGGCAGCTGTGGAAGAAAACAAGAAAGCTTGAACAATGATGAATGAGTCAACATTATTCCTATCTGGATCTGGGGCAGGGAAGGGAGGAAGATTTCACATCCTGGCATTTTTAGCACCCCTTCAGGAGCCAGATACTGTTCTTAGGGAAGGATTTGGTGCTACAAGTCCAAACAGCAAGGCAGTAGAACTGGGCTGTCAAACTCACGGCCCGTAGGCTGGATGCATCACACGCTGCCCACACCCGGTTTAGCAAAGGGGGGGAAAGTTGCAATACATCACATGACGCCACTGTGATGATGTGAGTTTTACACCCGTGCAGTAGAAGATAGCAAAGAAAAAGGCAACAGCAGAAAGACAGGAAATACTTGTAGATTAGAATTTAACTAGACAAAGGCAGATTGTATAATTTTCAATTCCAAGTCAGGCACTCCAAACTCAAACCAAATATTTACAATGCCAAGGCAAGGAGAGGAAAAAAAATATGTTAGTTAACAAGCTAGGGGCATAAATAACTGAATTCCACACAAGAATCATAGAATGTGAAGTTATTTCTACCAAGGAGAAGCTGTTACTGTGAGGTTTAAATTCCCTCCCTGCTAAACATGCACAGGTGTTACTAATCTTGCCTTAAGCTTTCCTGGTCACTTCAGCATTTTACTGGTGGCTTGCAAGTTGTGCACTTTGATTGGGTGCAGATATTCCAAGAGAAATAACTGGTGAGAGGGAAGTAGTGGGGGTAAGCGAGTGCCTGAAACAGTCCGTATTGCATTGGAAGGAAGGAAGGAAGGAAGGAAGGAAGGAAGGAAGGAAGGAAGGAAGGAAGGAAGGAAGGAAGGAAGGAGAGGGAGGAGAGGGAGTGAGGGAAGGAATCTTTCTATTAAGCTAGGCAGGTAATTTTAGCTTAACTGACATATTTCTCATCCACTGAATTAAGCTTTATTTTTGTAAATGAAGTTGAATGGTATAACTCAGGGGTGTCCAAAGTTTTTTTGGTGAGGGCCAAATACAGAAAAATAAGCAAAGGCCCGGGCCACACCATTGAACGGGGGGGCTAATTTTTTCGTACCAGTTCTGTGGGCGTGGCTTATTTTGGGGTGTGGCTTGGTGGTCATGTGACTGGTGGGCGTGGCTAACTGCTCATGTGACTGAGTGGATGTGGCTATGGGCATAGAAACTACTCAGAGGGCTGTAATTTTGACCAGTCCTCACACTTATGACCATCCTCACATTTATGCCCATTGCAGCATTTTTAACAACCATATCACTCATTTCACAACTGCTTCTCTTCACCACGGTTACAAGATAGGGTGCAAAATGTAAAGATAGTTGTAGGTGTGAGGACCAGTCAAAAGTGTGAGGACAGGTCAAAAATAACTTTTTCAGCCCTCTGAGTAGTCCTTATGCACAAAATGCTGCAACAGGCATAAATGATGACCGGTCATAAGTGTGAGGACTGGTCAAAAGTGTGAGAACCTGTCAGAAATCACTTTTTTCAGCCGTCTGGGTAGTCCCTATGCACAGTTTAGGCTTAAGTATACTATATGTGTGAGTTATATATATGTGCGTGTGTATCTCTATGTTTGTGTACGTGTGTGTTTGTGTTATGTTGATTTTAATGTAATATTTTTAAATATAATTATTCAGAAAGGCATGCGGCTGGACAACAAACAGTATATAAGCCTAGTAAATTCATGTGTGGCCCGGCCACACCATTGAACGGGGCTAATTTTTTCGTACCAGTTCTGTGGACGTGGCTTATTTTGGGGTGTGGCTTGGTGGTCATGTGACTGGTGGGCGTGGCTAACTGCTCATGTGACTGAGTGGATGTGGCTATGAGCATAGAAACTACTCAGAGGGCTAAAAGTAATTTTTGACCAGTCCTCACACTTATGACCATCCTCACATTTATGCCCATTGCAGCATTTTTAACAACCATATCACTCATTTCACAACTGCTTCTCTTCACCACGGTTACAAGATAGGGTGCAAAATGTAAAGATAGTTGTAGGTGTGAGGACCAGTCAAAAGTGTGAGGACAGGTCAAAAATAACTTTTTCAGCCCTCTGAGTAGTCCTTATGCACAAAATGCTGCAACAGGCATAAATGATGACCGGTCATAAGTGTGAGGACTGGTCAAAAGTGTGAGAACCTGTCAGAAATCACTTTTTTCAGCCGTCTGGGTAGTCCCTATGCACAATTTAGGCTTAAGTATACTATATGTGTGAGTTATATATATGTGCGTGTGTATCTCTATGTTTGTGTACGTGTGTGTTTGTGTTATGTTGATTTTAATGTAATATTTTTAAATATAATTATTCAGAAAGGCATGCGGCTGGACAACAAACAGTATATAAGCCTAGTAAATTCATGTGTGGCCCGGCCACACCATTGAACGGGGCTAATTTTTTGGTACCAGTTCTGTGGGCGTGGCTTATTTTGGGGTGTGGCTTGGTGGTCATGTGACTGGTGGGCGTGGCTAACTGCTCATGTGACTGAGTGGATGTTGCTATGGGCATAGAAACTACTCAGAGGGCTAAAAGTAATTTTTGACCAGTCCTCACACTTATGACCATCCTCACATTTATGCCCATTGCAGCATTTTTAACAACCATATCACTCATTTCACAACTGCTTCTCTTCACCACGGTTACAAGATAGGGTGCAAAATGTAAAGATAGTTGTAGGTGTGAGGACCAGTCAAAAGTGTGAGGACAGGTCAAAAATAACTTTTTCAGCCCTCTGAGTAGTCCTTATGCACAAAATGCTGCAACAGGCATAAATGATGACCGGTCATAAGTGTGAGGACTGGTCAAAAGTGTGAGAACCTGTCAGAAATCACTTTTTTCAGCCGTCTGGGTAGTCCCTATGCACAGTTTAGGCTTAAGTATACTATATGTGTGAGTTATATATATGTGCGTGTGTATCTCTATGTTTGTGTACGTGTGTGTTTGTGTTATGTTGATTTTAATGTAATATTTTTAAATATAATTATTCAGAAAGGCATGCGGCTGGACAACAAACAGTATATAAGCCTAGTAAATCCATGTCTCGCCCGGCCCACACACAAGAGGTGACATATTGACACATGATTACTGTGTGTATTTCTAACAGAGATCAAGAACTCTGTGTAGGACCAAACACAGTCTGATGTAGTCTGATGCCAAACTACATCCTCAATTTGCTGTGTCTGAGTCAAGACGGGCTTTACGCCCACCCTGTTGCAAGCTGCGGACGTTGTGTTTTACAGGAATATGAAATGGGGGTTACTTTCTGCAGTCACACAACCGCTTACCACGCAAAGACAATTTTGCCTGAGTTTTCCGCTATCAGCCCTGTGTCAGCCTTACAAAAACCCATGTTCAGAGACCCTGGTGTGACCTCAGAAGGTGGCTTCTGTAGACCAAGAGTAAGAAGACACCTTCAGTGGCACCTCAATTGATCCAGTCACAAAATTGCACTACGGACTACTGTTTTATACTTTTTGATTATACTTTTCTTTGCAAATGTCAGCAAGGTGATTGATAAAGGAAGTAACGTACAATACTTTTTTTCTTGATTTTCTTGACCGCGCGCCCAAGTGGGTCTCTCCAGGCCGCTTTAGAGCGACCCTGGTCTGCGTGGAAGGCGTCCTGGCCACCTGGGCCACGTGACAGCTCCAGGCGGCAATCCGCGTCCCGTGTCATCTTTTGCCTACGGAAAACTTTTTCCTTGCTGCCTCTTGCGCGCGTTCTTGACTGGCGGGAAAGCGGCGCGGGCTGCTCGCTGCCCACCCCTTCAGTCCCCATCCCCACCTCCGCAAATCCTTTTGTTCTTCCACGCGCCTCCCCAACTCCTTCCTTGCCTTGCTTAAGTCACCTCGCTCGAGGCTCCGACCCGCCTCCCTTCCTCCCTGCCGGCTCCCACCCACCCCTCCGGACGAGGCTGCTCCCAGTCTTGGTCCTGCGGGCGCCCTTCCTCCTCCTCCTCTGCCCTTCCTCCACCCCAAGTCTCCCAACTCCGCAGGGATGCCCGCGGCCGAACTCACAGGTCAGATGCGGCGGGCTGGTACTGCTGGCTCCGCAGAGGATGGAGTACCCGCAAGCTTGGCCCATCTCTCCTCATCCTCTGCCCATCCGCACCGGGCGAAGGGCGAGGGGCGGCCAGCGGGAGGCAGGCGGGATGCCAGGTACTCAGCCGCGGCCGACACCGGCTCGCCGCTGCTGCCCGCGGCTAATGGAGCCGTTGGCAGCCGCTCCGGCTGCGCGGGGAGGAGTTGCCAGGCTGTAACGGAGCCTAATGCGGGCGGCTGAAGCACGCCCGCCCGCCCGAGTGGGGTGGGGTGGGGTGGGGTGGGGTGGGGTGGGGTGGGGCCGCCAGCCAGCCAGCCAGCGAGCATGTGGAGCCCTGGGAGCTCGCCCGCCCAGCGCAGACCCGACCCAGGCCGAGCGGTTGTGTAAGGAGCTTGCGGGGTCCAGGGGTCCCGCACAGGGGAGTGGGGCCCCTGCCCTGACCTTGCCCTGCTTGGGGAAGTTGAGCTCAAGCGCCATGTGCGGGCCATATGCAATTATATTTTCAGAATTTGCTGCGGGCCAATAAAAACTGGCCCGCGGGCCGCAGTTGGCCCGCGGGCCGTAGTTTGGACACCCCTGGTATAACTGAATTAAAATGAAGAGTGAACCACATGACATTTGACATTACCGCAGGCACTCATGGAAATGAGGAATCTCTGTCTTATTCCTTTCTAAAAAAAATAGACTTGAGGTGAAACCAAACTGGATGTTTGATGCTTAAATATTGATTTAATGATAAGTAGTATAATTAATGTAATGTACATTATAAACTTAATGTAAATTGACTCATATTGGAGGGCCTATATTCAGGTTGCAGAAAGTGAGGTAGTTTCAAGCCTCTTTTTTAAAAAAAACAAACAATTTTGGTCTGTTCATTGACACACACACCATGGATAGATTGACAACAATAAAAGGACAAGAGATTAATGTAGTGTAGGTAATCCTCAATTTATGACCAGTCATTTAGTGACTGTTCAAATTTATTTTGGACTCCCCCAAGGTACTTATGATCCAGTTCCAACAGCTAGGTTCCCTTTCTGTGGTCACATGACTGCATTTTGAGCCCACATTTGCAGCATTCTATGGTTACATGACTATAATTTATGATATTTTGCAGAAATTTGCTGTAATTTCCAAAAATGTCCTATGATGAACGATGGATTCAATTAATGATTGCCAGGTTCCAGTCATTTTTGGGGAGTCTGTTTCCATATGTGGGTTACTTAAATGGTCTGACATCAATTTTGAAAGCCTGGCTCATTTTTTCTCTCTCTGTCTCTCTCTCCCTCCCTCTTGCCCTCAATAGAGTTAAATTGCAGATAATTTAAGTTCTACAACTCTGACCTGACTAACTTCCCTTCTCCTACCTTGCAATATGTTGAATTATAGGAATAACATGGTCATATTCTCCAAACATTTCTTCAATGTTTACTTCTTCAATCATTTTTCTCTGTTAATAAGCCTTAAGTTTAGTTTAGCTGATTCCCCTCCCCACCTTTTGGATAATGAAACTGTCTGCAAATAATATCAAGAACCTACTGGTTCTCCCACTTGTTGCACAGTTTGATTCCCAGTTGATCCTTTAAAAAATTAATTAATACTTTTATATTACATTCTGCAGTATACTTGGGGAAAAAAGTAGACTATATTGTCTTGAGAAAATGATACCCACTAAAGCTCAACTAGGCTGAGAGGATTTCATTCAAAAGCAGGTTCTAAAATTTGGGATTTAATAACAGAATAACAGAGTTGAAAGGGACCTTGGAGATCTTCTAGTCCAACCCCCTGCTCAAGCAGGAGACCCTATAGCAGGGGTGTCAAACTGGCAGCCCGTGGGCCGGATGTGTCATGCACAGGCTACACTTACCCCGGCTCCGCAAAGGCAAAAAACATGATATATCACGATACATCATATGCCGCAATCAAATTTGACATCTGTACCCTATACCATTCCAGACAAAAGGCTATCCAATCTTTTCTTAAAAGTCTCCAGTGATGGGGCATCCACAACTTCTGAAAGCAAAACATTCCACTGGTTAATTGTTCCCACTGTTATTTCATTCCCTCTCTTAAAAAAACCCACACATTTTTCTATCTATGGTTTTAGTTTAGAATTGCATACAAGTGAAAATTATATAGCTGTATGTTTATACTTAGTGATTTAATGGGGGAAAATATCATTTTTTTTCTTTTTAATGGCTAATTACTTTCCCCTTTCCATAGATTGTTTTGTTGGTATTGGTGTTGCTATTTTTTAATAGGCTATAAACATTTCCTAAGGTAACATGTCAGAAAATAGATTTCAGAAAAAAGGTCCATTGATTAGGGAGTTATAAGGAATGGAAAACAGCATAGAAATATAGGCAAACATGCTGGATGGTCATCATATTTATCCTGCACTGAAATGTTTATCCAAGTCTCTTTTAACTGGATGGATGTGTTTTAGCTGCATGTGGAAATGTATAATTTAGTATGATAGTGAAAAATCTGGCAATTATTTAGCCTCTTTCATTCAATTTGATGGGAATTGTTTTTATTCCCCCACCCATCCAAAAATAAATATTTGGGGTGAAATTCTGATTGGTAAGTATACCATTTTGCCCTTCCTTTCACTGAAAAGTCACCAATATATGTGCTAAGCATTTGAATCTCCTAACTTTCATTGTGAGATTAATTTTCTGTGGTGAGTGGTTGTTTTGTTTTTCTTGACTTCAATTAAACTCCATGGGAAAACATGTTAGGTTAACTCTTTTCCAGGAAGACCATAGGAAGAGCTCAGGTTAAAAAGTATGAGCAACCAAGGAAACTGAAGAGTGATGGAGAGTTAGGTAAAATAAAATAACTCTGTCACAGAACAACCTAAAGCATTGATTATACATCAACACCACTTAATTTCCACTCCTATACTAAATTTCAGTGAGATTTTTATGTGGGGGGGGGGAGATGGTAAGGTTACATCAATATTTTTTAAAAGGGCAAATTAGGTGGAGACAACTTACTGCCTCCAAGTGATTTGGATTAAATCTCAGTCATTAGATATTTGCCAACTTTGTTGGAACTAATGGAAGCTAAAGTTTAAAACATCTGGAGGACATCTGTTTGATTACTCTTATGTAAGTTTACATAAGAGCTGCTATGGAGGAATTATTTTTCTCTGGAGCACCCCCCCCCCAAGAGGTGGGTTTCAGCAGGTTCTGACCAGTTCTGGAGAACCGGTAGCAGAAATTTTGAGTAGTTCGGAGAACTGGTAGTAAAAATTCTGACTGGCCCCGCCCCCATCTATTCTCTGCCTCCCAAGTCCCAGCCGATCAGGAGGAAATGGAGATTTTACAGTATTCTTCCCCTGCCATGCCCACCAAGCCATTCCGACAAGCCATGCCACACCCATCAAGCCACACCCACATAACTGGTAGTAAAAGATTTTGAAACCCACTACTGATCCCCCCCCCATTTTTTCACACCAAGAAATTATTTTCTCAATGTAAAGGGGAAGATATTATAGATATTTGAAAGTGTCAATGTCACACTCATAGAATATTTTAAAGTTTATATTTTAAACCTTGCTTTCCTTGCTAATTTGCTCTATCCATGTGGTGTAAAATTATGCTAGCATTTTTAAGCCCTGAATTTATAACTCTTTAGTGCTGAGAAATACCTTTTGTACATTCAGTAATTGATTCATATTAATTCTGTGCCAAAATCTGTTTTGCAGTGTTTCAAAAATTTTCTTCCCTTATGAAAAAGCTATTGCTTACCTACCTTATTCTTATACCACTACAAAAACTTAAGAATCTATTTAGCTTCTTGGTGGCTAAAAATGCTCTTGTTGATGTCTGTGTTTTCCCATCTATAGATAACCTGCTGTTCTGAAAACATCTCGGCTTCCACAAATCCCAGTTTTAAAAAAAAATGTTTGGAAAAATTACTTCTCAATATTTTCCCCTGGAGTTTAATTGTGGAGTTTGAAGCAAGAAAGACTGTAGACTGAGCAAGAGGACATTTATGCACCTACACTTATACAACAGACAAACACATTTCAGCCACACCCAACTAACTGCCTTCAATTTATCTAAAGTTCTTCTTTGAAAGCATTTTAAAAGCAAATTCCTTTTCATCAAAGTTAGTGTGAATTGTAGGGAAATGTGAACTGGGGTGGGTGGGAATTGCAGGAGTGTTACCGCATTGCATTAATTTGTATGCCAAGGCTTCAAGGATGTCAAAGCTTATAGAGAGGAGAGGGGGATGACAATGGGCCACGATGACATCTTCTGCATCATAGCCAAGTATGTATTGAGGAAAAGAAGACATGAGACTTCTGAAATGGCTCAAACTTAAACAAAGCTATCAAGCCCCTACAGCAGAACTCAGCTCGGTTTGGATACAGAGGGTGTGTTGGAGACTCACTTACAGCTCCTTTTGGAGGAGTTGTAAGACCTAAAGATGACATGTAGGTAAACATCTCCATAATGATGGGTCTTTGGGAACCTCACTGGTTTTGTTTCCATTTTGAAACAGTATAGAATAACTCCCACGGTTTAGCTGCTGGGTTGAAATTGTTATGCAGCACTAATGATGGGATTCCTATAGCAAAAAGTGCCCACATGGATGGAAAGTTTCTCTTGCCTGTGAAGGAAAAATAAGTGTACTCTTTTGTTGAACTGAAAAGTAACATATAAACCTCTTCGTTCCTAGACACAGAACTAGATCAGTCTCCCGCTATTGAGCATTTACTCTCTGTATTTTCTGATTTTTCTTTATATGTTTATATTTATACTGCACAATATAGGAAAGTGGTATTTTCTTTAATTCTATTATCATAACCCTGTGAGGTAGACTGGATTGAGATAAATGATCACCTGAGAGTCACAAACTACACACACACACACACACACACATAAATATACATATACACATATTTATACATATTTATACACTTTTATACACGTATATACAAATATACACAAATATATACAGATATACATATATACGTGTGTATGTACACATACACACACACATATCCATCTCAGTTTCATCTTCCTCCCACCTTTTGTTCCCTTCTCTGAGAGATATAAAGGATCCAGAGTCTTACTCCACACCACAACCCTTTTGTTCTATAAGTTCCCCCATTTAATAATCATCTTTTGAGAATAGAATTATCATAATTAATGACTTGGCTTCGCTATTAGAATATTTGTTTGAAGCTTATGGAAATCCTTACTACTCAGACCACTGCATATTTTCAATCATTAATAGATAAGCACAAGAGTTCTCTTTTTTGCTGTTCACCATGCTATTATTTAAGGGAAATCAATAGTTATATGTAGCCTCATCTCCAAATCTTAAACTTTTTATGATAGTTTTTACAAGAACAAAATCAGGATTATTGCATGACTTCATGATATTTCCATCATCTCTGTTCCTCTCTACCTGAATCTTCCCCATCTCCTTGTTTATGTTTTGGAAGCATGTTCTTTCTTGCTTGACAATTAAAAAAATAACAGCTAAAGGTGAAGGAGACTATCTATCTGTATTAATTTTTATGAAATGTCTTAATAGACTTCCTGAAACGCCTCCTTATGTGTGAGACATTATGCTGTTTTCATAGACATTTGGCAAATATGCATTTTTCTCCTGTGAGAATTCTTAAAATGTAATCAGAGGTTTTGAAAGTGTAATATAGATGTACTAAAGGAACATAAAAATCTTTGCGTAGTTAGAAGGTGGTTTTTAAAAATGTAAAATCAAATCAACTTAAGCACTTAGAAACATTGAAAGGTGAGAAGATGGAGTGTGCCAGTAAACAGTAGCAAACTAAACCCTATCTTGGGAGTGCACTTACATTGCTTTCATACTTTATTTTAAAACATTGTGTTATTATTTAGAACAATAACTATAATGAATATTTGGAAATCATAAATAAAAGAAATGAGAGTTGCATGAATATTTGGAAATCATAAATAAAAGAAATGAGAGTTGCATGTTTTGGACTCATATATTCAAACAACTATTAATTGATACTTTAAGGTGGTGCTAGCCTGTTGACCATAGTTACTATATTGAAGCCCAGAGAAAGCAGCTCTGCTCCATATATGATGGGTTGATGGCTCCATATGCCATCATTCCATAGGAATTCCAAGTAGCATACACACAGCTTACTTTCTTCCAATTTTGTAACATTGGTCATTTTGAGAAACCTTAGCTGGCCCAATGTTGTTCAGTGAATTCTGAGACTGAATTCCATCTTATTCCAGTATTTTAACCATTGCATCCTGCAAGATTATGTAAGTTGTGTGAGCATTTTAGGGCAAATCTCAGTAATTATAACAGTATACATACACGATGGCTTCCACGTCAGCAGGTAGCATAAGGCTACCTTGTAGGTAACATTGCAGTTCAAAAGACCTCTGCCTATCAATGTTCCTACTGCATGTGTGCAGACATCTGTTTGAGCTGCCCTTCCCAACCTGTGTTCCTGCTACACGTGTGGACTTCAGTTGCCAGAATTGCCAGGAAAGGGAGGGCTAAATGGGAAATGCTTGGAGTTGATACCTGCATGTCGGGATGACAATGGATTGGGGGAGGCCATAGAAGATGCCAAGTCCCTGAATAATGGGCTACTGGAGGTAAAGTCAATTCTGCTCATGAATTCTGTTGGCTTCTGCTAATGCCCGCTTAACATTTTGTTGTCTCTATGTGTTCTGTTCCATTTTCACATCAAACAAGTCCAGCAGAAAGATTTATGTTCCTTTTTGTGTGCAACTACCTAATATAAAGCATTACTGTGCATATGTACTCTTACTAATATTCCTGTGCTGAATAATGTGCTGAGATCTTTCATCCTGATCTGTGTACGGTATTTCTGTATACTTTTTCAAATTAGAAAACTGGAATATAAATTTCAGGAAAGTGTAGTATTTTGAAAGGTGACTCAGTTCCATCCGCACAGTTTAAAATTTAGGAAATCTGCATTAAAATGTAACACATACTTTCCCCTCACCTTAATCCGTTTAAAAATTATCTTGGGATATTTTGGTCTAATCAAATACCTTGCTTATCCTGCCCTACTTGTCTCACTTAGAATCTCAGTAGTGCTGCCTTTTGCACCTAGAGCTGAGGAAAGAAATGCCTGGTGCATTAACCTGCTGCACCAAGCAAGACCCTAACATGAGCCTTTGCTAATGCTTTCGCCATTAAATATATTGGCCATTTCTATTATTTCACCATTATGATTAATTGAATAGAATCTCCCTTCTGCTGTTGTTTGAACTCCTGTGTTGTTAATGCTGTTAATATAGTACTTCTGGCCAAATGTTAACTAATGGTGCACTAAGATCAGTTTAATCATCAATTAAACTGGAAATTTATTATTATTCTTTTTTACAGGCTTCGCAAGGACAAACAAAATCACAGAGAACTGAAGAACAGATCCTGCTGTTGTGAATGCAGGAAGGAGGGTTGCTATCAAGCATGCATTCATTTGTGAATACACATTATTAAATCATTCATCAGTTTCCCTAAATGCATATAACTGCTAAATTGACTGTGCCCACTAAGGAATACTTCTAATGGCCACTATTTTTTCAAGCCCATAATTTTATATTGTCACTCATTCCTGCTGGGAGCAAGGTCATCATCCTCTGGACACTTCAATGAATTCTGTTGACTGATCCCAAATGCCTCCTTACTGAAATTTAATGTATATTTTTTTTAAAGTGAGGAAGGTGATAAACATCCATTTAGATTGGGATGGATCCATCAACTGCTTTCACTGGAGTCAACAGGAACTGGGTTGAACAACTATATGGTTGGGAAAGCAATGCTTGACAATTCTGAAGGACATTTTTAGCACTGTATCAAATGTAGAACCTATGCAGGGTTTTTAATTTTTGTTTAGTATTAACAGTCCCCCCACTTCTTTCTAGCTTTCCTGAAGCAGCAATAAAGGAATGTATATCCTAGCAGTCTATGCTTTGCATGTAAAAGGTCATTCTTAGTAAGTGAAAATTTATTTCCATGTCAAATCTTTCATGTTCGAAACAATCCAGATTGTGGGCTGAAAATCTTTTCATGTCATGCCTCTAATTAGGCCTGTGACTCACTCTCATAAATAATATATCTCGCAGCATATTAGCAACACCCCACTAAATCATCAATTTACAGTAACCCTTGGCTGCGGCAACTATAATAATGAAAATGTCAAAGAGGCTGTAGTATTTTTCTAACAGATGGTGGAAGGTCTCTCTATTGTGTCCCTTGATGCCAATCCTCCAAAGCTGCTTATCAAGACCAAAGGAATAAGTGTTTGTGTACATTTGTGTGGGTGAGCAAGAGAACTGATGGGTATGATATAATTGGCATATAGAAGCCTAAGTTTTATAACTAAAGCATTAGAAATACAACTAGAACAACTAGACACAAGAACTGTTTTTCCCAAACGCCATCACTCTGCTAAACAAATAACTCCTTCAGCACAGTCAAACTAGTTACTAAGTCTGTATTACTATTAACCTTCTCATCTTTCCTATCATCCATCTCCTCCCACTTACGACTGTATGACTGTAACCTTGTTGCTGGTATCCTTAAGATTTATATTGACTGTTTCCTAATATGATCTGATTGCTTATTTGTTCCCTATGACTATCATTAAGTCTTGTACCTTATGATTCTTGATGAATGTATCTTTTCTTTTATGTACATGGAGAGTGTATGCACTAAGGCAAATTCCTTCTGTGTCCAATCACCCTTGGCCAATAAAGAATTCTGATAGATGGGAGAATGTTGCTGGCAGAAGGTGGCACTCAAGTCAATAGTTTATAGATCAAAACAAACAGCTCTGGTTTTTTCTTAGTTTCCCTGGCTCATCTCTGTTCCTTCATCTCTTCATCTATCAGTGTTTTAGAGAAAAACAAGATTGGGTAGATATCGTTGTCCTCATCCACAACTTCACCTAAGACTATGGGTATAATACAGGAACCACAAAACAGTAGCAATAGCACTTAGACTTATATATCACTTCACAGTGCTTTACATCCCTCTCTAAGTGATTTACAGAGTCAGCATATTGCCCCCAACAATCTGGGTCCTCATTTTACCAACCTCTGAAAGGTTAGTGAAAGTTGAGCCAGTCAGGATCGAACTCCTGGCAGTCGGCAGAATTAGACTGCAATACTGCATTCTAACCAGTGTGCCATCACAGCTCAATACCAAACTCCAGCATTTTACTAGTATGTACAATCCTGTTTTCCTTTTCAAAAACTTGAATAGAAAGCAGGTTGAGCATCATGCTTTCCCCTAATGTATCTGTTGTGTCTGCGGGCCCCGAGCCGGGCTTCCTGGCAGAGAGTGACTCGGAGAGTGAGGAGGGAGAGCTGACAGGGCTTCCCCCTGCAGAATCTTCCTCTCTGGCTCCACTCCAGATTCCAGAGGCAGGCCAGGTGGAGGAGGAGGAGCTGACATGGCCTCTTTCCCTTGACCCCTCCTTCCCCCTGGCAGCACCCCAAGAGCCAGCTGAGGAGGATCAATCATGGCTAGATGCAAGGCAGCGATGCCGAGTGATGCGTGCGCAGCAAAAGAAAGGAAGGGGCCAGCCCAGGGAGTGCTGAGTCACAGAGCCACACCCCACAGGGTATAAAAGTGGGTGGAGCTGCCTTTGGGCTCCGTGACGGACAAAAACTGACTTTTGGAAACTTCGGCTGCTTTATTGTGAGATTCAGGAATTGGCTTTTCAGACTTCTGTTTACTTCTGAACTCTGAGTTGCTCCAGCAACAGACCGCAGTAGCATTGAAGAGATAAGGAGGACTTTGCAGGCAATCACAGGTTTGTTGCCAGAACTGATATCTGTAGCAAGAATAAATTGCTGGCAAATACAGTCAGCTCGTGTATCTTCTGCGGGGTGGTTGAGGGGGGCAGAACAGTATCAAGTTTCTGTCAGATGGGAGGCACAATGTAAAAAGAGTCCTTATATGATCATGCAGATTAAATCATGGAGGTTTTGCTTTTGTTTTTCCTTCCCCTGTGCTATAAAAACAGAAATGATACAACTTACAATGAAGGCAGGGAAAAGGAAGCACACATTATATTGAATGTACTGGAATTTGTAGAAAACCAATCACGTAGTTAGCCGTCTGCAGTGTGCAGAAATAACTTCAAGCAATTTGATTGCTGGAGGATTTCAAATACATTACCCAAATGCACTGGGCATTTAAGATTCCCAAAACCCATGGCAGAATTCAGAATTCAGACTGACATGAGAAGCAACCTGACTCCTCCTATGTTCCCACTTACAGCTGTACCTGAAATTGCAATTGTGAATAACACTGACAGGTATTGTTGAAACAGCTTTGCTCCATCATTTGATGTTTATCACCAATTAACTTGTTTGACAGCTAATAACTTCCAGATGTTCTGTGTCACTATGTTGTAACTGCAAATTATATACATCATAGCCTTTTACGGAATCAGACCACTGGTCTGTCTAGCCTGGCCTTTGTCTTCTCTGAACATAAATGACACATCAAGTTCCCAAGCAAGTTCCTCCCTCCCATTTTGATCCCCGAGGTGCTTTACTCAGCAAAGTCAAACCTTTTATATGCTGTTCCACTAAACCATGGGCTTTATTTTCTAATATCAGTGGCTAATACCCCCTTCTTCTCATTGTGCAACTCCATCTTTTTTTTTTTTTTTTTTATTGAAAGAGTTTTAAAAAAAACAAAAACATTTTCCCCCTTTTTTCCCCCTCCCTCCCAAAAAAAAAAAAAAAACACAAAACAAAACATCCCCCTCCCTCCCCCACCCCCGGCTTCCCGGGTCAATCACAAGGTAAAGTCCAATCCAAATAACCACATCCAAATCTTTTCGTCTCCCAACCCCCTCCCCATTACATAAAATAACTTTCTAATTATTCAAAGGCAATCTGATATTTCTTAATCTGATATCTGTTTTGTAGATAATCAATCCATTTTTTCCATTCAATTAAATATCTTTCCTGCGTATTGTCTTTTAAAAACGCTGAGATTTTAGCCATCTCAGCCAAATTAATAACTTTCAATATCCATTCTTCTATTGTAGGTATCTCTTCTTTCTTCCAGTATTGTCCAATCAACAGTCTTGCTGCTGTTATTAAGTTCAAAATCAGTTTAGTCTCAATCCCTGTACAATCCATTATAATTCCCAAAAGGAAAAATTGTGGCAGGAACTTTATCTTCTTCTTCAGTACATTTTGAATAATCCACCAAATTCTTATCCAAAAGACCTTAATTTTCTTGCAAGTCCACCAAATATGAAAATATGTAGCATCATCACAATCACACCTCCAACATTTCGCTTGGATATTAGGATACATACATGATAATTTTTTGGGATCTAAATGCCATCTATAAAACATCTTATAAAAATTTTCCCTTAAATTCTGTGCTTGTGTAAACTTAACATTTCTAACCCAAATTTTCTCCCATGTTTCCAACATTATTGGTTCCTGAATATTCTGTGCCCATTTTATCATACAATCCTTTACCAAATCCTTTTCCGAATCTATTTCAAGCAACACATTATACAATCTCTTTATATGCTCCTGGGTCTGATTTCTAATTTGCTTTATTAAATTTTCCTCCTTTGCATTATACCAATTTTTGATCTTCTTTCCATCTAGCACTTATTTGCCCATATTGAAACCAAGTATAATTCCTCCCTTCTTCATTTAATACCTGTAATGATTTTAATTGCAATCTACCTCCTTCAGCATACAAAAGTTCTTTATATGTAATCATTTCCTGTTTCTGTTCTATATTTATATTCTCTATTGCATGTCTAGGGCTCGCCCATATAGGAATCTTATAATCTAATTTATAGGAATATTTATTCCAGACCATAAAGAGCACTTCTCAACACATGATTCTTAAAAGCCCTATCCACTTTTTTCCATAAAATAAGTACGCATGCCATCCATATAACAAGTCATAACCTTCTATATTCAAAATTCTTTCCTCTGTTAAGTTAAACCAGTCACTTATTACTGAGAGGGTTACTGCTTCATAATATAGTTTAAAATTAGGCATTCTTAAACCACCTCTTTCCCGTGAATCCTGTATTATTTTCATTTTAACCTCGCCTTTTTACCCTGCCATATAAATTTATTAATCCCACTCTGCCAATCTTCCAAATTTTTATCCTTTTTAATTATAGGTATCATCTGGAACAGAAACAAAAATCTAGGTAACACATTCATTTTAATAGCAATCCTTCCCAATAGGGATAACTGCAATTTCTTCCAGCCATTCATATCATTCTGAACTTTTGCCATAGCAAGTCATAATTATTCTTATAAAGTTTCTTGTTCGATGAGCTAATATAGACCCTAAATATTTAACCTTTTTACTACCTCAAATCCTGTCATTTCCTCTAGTTTTTGTTTCTGTTGTATAGACATATTTTTAATTATCACTTTTGTTTTATTCTGATTTATTTTAAATCCTGATACCTTTCCATATTTATCAATTACTTCCAACAAAAATCTACTTGAATTTATAGGATTCATTAACGTAACCACTACATCATCTGCAAAAGCTCTAACTTTGTACTCATATTGTCTAATCTTAATTCCTCTATTTTCATTAATTCTCGTATTTTATCTAATAATGGTTCCAGAGTCAAAACAAACAATAATGGTGATAAGGGACATCCCTGTCTTGTTCCTTTCGCAATCTTAATAACTTCTGTCAAACTACCATTTACTATAATCTGTGCTGTTTGCTCTCCATAAATCGCTTTAATTATTCTAATAAAACAGTCTCCAAATTGCATTTTCTCTATTAATTTAAATAAAAAATCCCAATGCAATCGATCAAAGGCTTTCTCTGCATCCAAAAAAATAAGTGCCGCTGAAGTATTCTTCTTTCCAAATATTCCAATATATTAATAATCTGTCTAACATTATTCCTCATCTGCCTCCCTTTTATAAAACCAGATTGATCAGTATGAATTCTTTGTTGTAAAACTAACATTAATCTATTTGCTATTATTTTTACAAAATCTTATAATCATTATTTAAAAGTGAAATCGGCCTATAGTTACCAGGTTTAGAGCAGTCTTGCTCCTCTTCGGTATCAGTGAAATAAAAGATGTTTTCCATGACGGGGTATTCCACTCCTAATTGTATCTGATTAAATAATTCTTTAAGTGGGCCTAATATTTCATCCTGTGTTTTTATAATAAGTTGCTGTAAGACCATCTGTACCAGGGTTTTCCCATTTTAATTGTTTAATTGCCTCCACTATTTCTCCAGTAGCTATCGGCCGGTTCAGCTCCTCCTCTGTTCTAATGTTAGAATATTCACCTTATAATCTTTCAAATAATCATAAATGTCCCTATCAATATTTTGTCTTTTGCATATAGTGCAGTATAAAATTCTGAGAATGCCTTTTAATTTTATCCTGTTGGTATATCTCTTTACCTTTATATTCTATTTTTTGTATGTCACGTGCTTTCTGTTTCTTCCTTAAATTATATGCCAACCATCTCCCAGGTTTATTTGCATTACAAAAGGTATTATGTTTAGCATATTGTATATTCGTTGCCACCTGGTCTGCCATTAACATATTAAATTGACTCTGTAATATTTTTATAGCCTCTTTAAGTTTATGATCTTGTGGGTTTTGAATTAATAACTGTTGCTTCCTTTGAATTTCTTCTTCCAAATATCTACGCTGCTTTTGTTTATTATTCCTTTGCCTGTTGTCCAAATAAAATCAATATCCTCTAATAAACGCTTTGCTCGCTTCCCACACAGTTCCTATAGGTGTCCCTTTGTACATATTAAAATCAAAAAATTCTTTTAACTGTTTCTTACAATAAGTTACATTATCCTCATATCTAAACAGATTTTCATTCAACCTCCATGTTCTACCACCTTTTTTCCCTTGTAATAATTCCATCCATACTGGGCTATGGTCAGTTAAACACCTCGAAAATATCTTCGTTTTCTTCACCCTAGAAAGCAAGTCATTAGAAATTAAAATAAAATCAATGCGTGAAAAAGATTGATGCCTATCAGAAAAAAGTAAAATCTCTCTCATCTGGATTCCGTAACCTCCATATATCTCTAAACTCAAAGTCTTCCATCATTTCAAAAAAAGATTTTGGTAATTTTGCATGTATAGGTATCTTCTTGGAGGAAGTTCTCTTATCCCTTCTTGTATCAATTACTCCATTCCAGTCTCCTAATAAAATAAACGAACTATAATCCCAGAGGGTCAACCTCTCATGTAACATTTTGTAAAACTTTTCTTGTTGCTGATTAGGTGCATAAATACCTATCAACAAAGTCTTTTTTGCATCTATCACCAGTTCAATAGCAATAAATCTTCCTTGAATATCTGCCTCAATTAGCTTAGCTGGTATATCCTTCCTGATATATACAACAATTCCATGCTTCTTTTCCAAAGCTGATGCAACAAAATGGTTACCCAATTTTGAATTAATTAAATATTTTTGGTCTGATAATTTTATATGTGTCTCTTGCAAACAAATCACATCATTTTTAAATTGTTTCAAGTAGTGAAATATTTTCCTTCTTTTCTGAGCTGAATTCAAGCCATTAACATTCCATGACAAGATTCTATTTGCCATTACTGGCCTCCTGAAGCTTTGAAGCAGACAACGGAAGCTCCTCCTCCGGTATCTTCCGTCTAGCTCCTCCCACAGCTTCCATAATGGGATCCTGACTTTTACTTTGAGACTGTTGCTCTTCTTTACGCTTAAGGGCTCCTCTTGTCACCCTTTGCTCTTGTGGTTCCTCTAATACTGGCAGCAATAAAGGCTCTTGGGTCACCACGCCTTCTTGAGTCTCTTGAAGATTTTCTATCACTTCTATTTCGACTTTCAAAACTGTAGAAAGAAAATCCTTTGCCTTTAAAACCGTGTCAATTCTATATCTCCTTCCTTGATAGAATAGTGTCAGTCCAACTGGCACCTCCCATCTGAATTGAATCTGATGTTTTTTAAGTTCTTGTGTAAAAAAAGCAAATTGCTTCCTGTCTCTTAACATCTTTGAAGGAATCTCTTTCAACACCTTCAACTCCTGTTCTCCAATTTTTAAAGTTGTCTGATATGAAACTTGCAGAATTTGATTTCTCATAGTCCTTTTCACAAAATAAACCACAATGTCCCGAGGAAGCTTTCTCTGTCTTGCAATCCAAGAATTAACTCTATATATTTTATCAATTTGGTAAGCTACCTCTTGGGGTCCGCTTCAATAAATTCAGCCAATGCTTCTGATATAATTTTCTTAAGTCTTCTCCACGCTCTTCTCGCATACCACGAATTCTAAGAGCTCCTTCCATAAGTTTATATTGTAATATCACAACCTGATCTTCATTTTGATCCACTTTTTTCTGAACACCTTTCATTTCATCTTCTAAATACTTATTTGACTGAGAGATCTGTTGCATTTCCACTTCCAATCCTTCAATTTTTTACTCAGTCCTTGAACTGCCATAAGAATATCTTCTCTTATTTTTGCATTAAAATTCTCCATCATCTCTTTTTGCCTATCTTCAGAAAGTTTTAATTGTTCTTTCAATATTTCCTCAAGACTTGGTTCAGATCCCCTTCTTCCAGAAGGCTTTAAAGGTTTAGCTGCCATTCTGTCTTCAAAAGAATCAGGAATTCAAACTTAATAACTCTCCTTCCTCCTTTCAGTATAAAAAACTCCGTTTGTAACAATCCACAAGTAACGCTGCTTCATCGTACTAAAAAATTTTACTTTCACTTTTAGACGCCATTTTAAAAGTCAATTAATCAAAGACAAAGAAAGGTTTCAAATTTCAAAAAGGGAGTCGGTACTTGCCGTGCTGATTCTACATCAAAGTTCGAACGCTTGTGAAATTCCGTCTGCTTGGAATATCAATCAATTTAATAAGTTCTCTAGAGCAGAAGCAACATTCCTCTCCTTTTCCCTGATAAAAACAGGGGCGTGCTGAAGTTGGAAGGAGTGGAATTCGGTGGGGTCATAAATCCAGGAAAATTCGCTCTTAAGAGCAAACCCCCTGTCAGACCTGCCACTCTTCCACAATTCTGATAATCTCTTTCACCCAGAGATTATGCTAAGCTCAGTGAACAGTGATTTATTTTCTGTTTCACTGACTTTTACAATCTTCTAACACGGAGTGCTCTGTTTGAGCACCCAGCAGGAGGGTGACGTCACTGGAGCCTCCATTGTGCAACTCCATCTTACCTGCATCTCCAAATGCTCCATTTCTGCCACTCCACTTTTTTTTTTCTTTTGTGAAAAGAGAGAGAGGCACTCAAAGCAATGGAAGGCTCTGTTCTGGAATTTAGTGATGAATCCCCTTAGCATCATGGAGGAATGGAATATACAGAACATTAGAGCAGGGGTCTCCAACCTTGACAACTTTAAGACTTGTGGACTTCAACTCCCAGAATTCCTCAGCCAGTTTTGCTGGCTGAGGTATTCTGGGAGTTGAAGTCCATAAGTCTTAAAGTTGCCAAGGTTGGAGACCCCTGCATTAGATTACTCTTGGGATTGCTGAAATGAAAAGTATTCCAAATAAATATATGGGGGAAAGGTAATCATTCTAGTAAAAAGAAGCACATATGACCAAAAGTTAAAATTTGGGTTTCCTTCTCTTTATGAAATAACATAAAACATGGTTTGATGTTATTTCTGAAAACAAAAATTCAACTCTAAATGGAATTTTATCCCTTCCAATCAGGCAATGAAAGTCCATTCAGATGAAGGGAATTTTAGCATATTTCTCCTCCTCTCTATAACTCTTTTTGTCCTCTAGGTCATGCCTATGAAGCTTGCCAGCCATGAAGTAAAAAATGTCAGTTGTTTGCTTCAACATTTAGCAGGATTTCAAAGCTTAGTTCCACTTTGCTAACTAAACTTGATCCTTCAGTCATTAAGCAGACAAAATTTCTCCTTGACTTCCAACACAAACTGCAGCAAGTCTGAATAATGGATGTTCACTGAACTTTTCATAAAGTTCCAGCATGCTAATCACAAAGGCACATAGATACTGTTAGCTTTGGTGCTTTAAATAAATGAATGAATTATTTGCATTCTGCATGGATTTTGAACTAAGATAAATAACACTTTCAAGGTTAATATTATTCTGTGCAAACAGCTGAAGTCCATGCTGATCAATGACAAACTCAACAGTTGATAACCTGACTTCAGTTCTCAAAGAAGCTATACATATTCAATGTTAGTTGTTGGAAGAAAAAAACTGAGGACATTGAAGCCAGGGCTTTCCATAACTGCATGATCATGATGGATGCTAAGTCCTTTCCGGGAGCAGGATCAATTCTTAGTAGGCCTTACTAAGCATGTAACTTCTTGTACTGAGCCATGGTGGTGCAGTGGTTAAAATGCAGTACTGCAGGCTACTTCTGCTGACTACTGGCTGCTTGCAGTTCACAGTTCGATTCTCACCAACTCAAGGTTGACTCAGCCTTCCATCCTTCTGAGATTGGTAAAATGAGGACCCAGATTGTTGGGAGCAATATGCTGACTCTGTAAACCACTTAGAGAGGGATGTAAAGCACTGTGAAGCGATATATAAGTCTAAATGCTATTGCTACTGTTTTGTGGTTCCTGTATTATACTCATAGTCTTAGTTGAAGTTGTGGTTGAGGACAACAATGTCTACCCAATCTTGTTTTTATCTGAAACACTGATAGATGGAGAGATGAAGGAACAGAGGTGAATCAGAGAAAATAAGAAAAAAACCAGAACTGTTTGTTTTGATCTATAAACTATTGACTTGAGTTCCACCTGCTGCCAGCAACATTACTCCCATCTATTACTTCCCCCAAACTTGGCAGCCACTACCAAAAAAAGATCTTCTACACTTCCCGTCATTCTCTGGTGTGGAATTCTGAGAACAAAAGTCTGATGTTTCTGATCTATCAAGCAGTTTCTAAAGAAAAGGACTGAAACAAGATGGACTGTCAGGAATTTGCCATCCCGTACATTTTGCTTTTTGCAGCTATCAAGGAACACCAAATCCATCATACTGTAAGTCTTAAGAAATGGCAAGATGTAAAACTGTTGTTACAAGCCACACAGCAGAAGAGAATACACAGGAAAAGGAAAGGGAAGAAAATGCGCTGAGGTGCAGAGATTTCACCTGAACAGGACTTTGATTAATTGATTGCTGCTAAAGCAAAGAAGGACAAGACAAAGTGATCATTAAAACAGGCAGACTCTAAGTAATCCTTTTCAGGAAGAATCTAAAGAATGATTTGAAAGCAAACAAAGGCAAGAACTTAAAATTGGAGACAAAGAAAATGAACAACGGGCGTGGATAAAGCAAGTATTTTTTGCAAAGGAGTTGATAAAGACTCAATGACTGACCTACAAATTGCTAGTCTCCTTTAGAATTTGGGGGCGGGGAGGAGAATAATTCAAGCTACTATCAAGATTTATTACCTACTAGAGTCATAAGACTCTTGATGTTTCCAGGAAAGAAACATGAAAAATAAAACATCTAAGAAAAAATGTGTTAGGTTAGAGCAAAGCTGGAGCCCAGCAAATATAAATGTTAATATATAGAAGAGTGTTGGGACACTGCACATTTTTAATGCGGCTTTTCTGTAGGTTTTATAGTTATTTATGGAAGCCAACCAAGGTTATGGCACATAAGGTGGGAAGCCATAAACTGTAAGTCTTTTAAATAAATAAGTAAAACAAATAAAAACAAAACATTATAGCTAAAAAGACAAAAAAAAAAAAAGAGTGGGGGCGTAGTACGGACATCCATCCTGGGTGGCACACATCACCCACAGGCTCTCCAAATCATCTGTTTTTTTAATCATTTCTAGAAGGCTCAGATAGTTTAAGTATGGAGCTGTTTCAAAGAATATCAGAAATGGAACACCTATCAGTCTTCATTGGGCTAGTGTGAAGAAGGCTACCAGTGGTTTCTCCTGGAACCCAGTGAGTTGTACTGAGTGATTGGTTGGAGCAGGTAGTCCTTGAGAGATGTTGGTGCTAAGTCATGTAGGACTTTACAATAGAGTTACCAAACATTCAGCAAAGTGAAAACATGTCCTTCTTTTTGTCATGTATTCCATCAGACGGGCATAGCCTTAAAATCAAGCATTGTCTGGCTTTTGGAGGGTTTGTGGGTTATTTTTGTTTTAATTTGGACTGTTTTCACAGGAATAGTATTCCAACTTTTATTGCTGTGACCTTGTAAATTGGTTGCTTCTTTCTTTTCATTAACTTTCATTAACCTAGATTTACATTGTTTAATTTATTCCCTGATTCCAGCAATTGGCTTCACTTCAGTCCCTTCAAATCTGTGATTATCATAGTCCGTGGAATCGTGGATCATACGATTTGTTAGTATTTCTATGATGGGGTTTGAAAAGCGTGTTGTCGATTTTATAAACTCACTAGCATATCTTCTTGAAAATGAATATTTGTTGGGAAAATATTGCAATTGAAAAACCAGCCTTTCTGATGCTTGGAAAAAATAAGTTAATCAGTTAGTGTGTCCTACTTCTCTCTTTCCTGACCCCTCCACAACTTCCTTTCCATTTGTCTCTATCTTGTTTATCCTTTTCAGGTATTGGTAAGCCTACTTTATAGTAGGCTTACCAGCCTACTATAAAGTACCACCATTGTCTATACTATACTATAAAGTATACTACCATTGTCTTGAATTGCACTTAGAAGCTAATCAGAAGTAGAAATACAATATATAATGCATGATACCATTGAGTGCCAGCTAATAAGAAGCTGCTGCAGTCTAGACTAACTGAAGCTTCTCACGGGTCTCCAAGATCAACCCATGTGAAGCATTCCAACCATGTAGTGATAAAGTCCCCAGTTATTATTGTGTGGTTACTGTGAGTTATTGTTATGGGTATTTACTAATTAAATAAGCAGAAGTATCCTTGGAAGCCAGCTGCCATCTTTATACTGCAGATAAATATTTAAAAAGGACAACTCAAAAATAAAATTTTAGAAGGATTCATCTTGGTAGCAATATGACCATCAAGGCAACTTGTTGGGATGTGGCTATTCCAACTGAAAAGAGAAGTAAATGCAGATACAATTGAAAGGGAAAAAACATATGAGCAGTGTTATGCAAAAACAATGACAATCTCCATTTGCTGTAAACAAGAAAACTGAAAAAATAAAATAAAACACATTTTAATAATCAAGGTGTCAGCTTTGGAAGCCAGAGTCTTTTCTGCAGGAGGGGTTTTCTGGAACGCTGACACAAGGTGTGTTGCAGCAAAAAAACAAACGAACAGACTAGATCTATTCAAAATCTATTTTCAAAGTCTGTTGAAATATTTTCATATATAAGTACCAACAAGTGCCCTATTGAAGAATTGTTTTGCGACAAATTAAGGTTTTTAAGATTTGAAGAGGAGGAATTTGATCAATCTGAAATGAGGAGAGAAGTAATCAGCAGTATATACAGGAAAGCAATAAGACTTATATACTGCTTCACAATGCTTTTACAGCCCTCTCTAAGCAGTTTACAGAATCAGCATATTGTCCCCAACAATCTGGTTCCTCATTTTACCAACCTGTTGTGACTCGTCCTCCCTCCTCTCCTCAGCCAGGCCCCTCCCGTCTCCAACCGGGCCTTTTATCAGACTCCAAGTCTGATAATGAAGATGAACGGCCTGTCATGACTCCAGCCCCCGGCCCTGGCCCCATGCCTGGAGAGGATTCAAGGAGTGAAAGGAGAAGCCCAATAAACCTCACTCATACAGCGTGTGTTCCTTTGGCTCAGCCTTCAGAGCAGGAAGCCAGCCAGGTGGTGGAATTACCTGGGCCTACTCCCTCTGACCCCTCCCTTTCCCAGATGCTGACAGCAGATCCAGCTGAAGACAATTCAGGGTGGGTGGACCCTCGCTTCCGGACATCTGAGAGGCAACACCAGCAGAAGGAAGGGTGGGGCAGGCCTGGATAAATGCTGAGTCATGGAGCCACACCCCACAGCCTATATTAAGGACCTGCTTTTGGCATTCCAACCTTGAGCCAAGCAAAGTCTTATCTAGTTTGCTGATATCGGACCCTATCGCTGAAGTCACAACTTGGACTCCTGCCTGCCCTGATAAACCTCGAAGGCACTTGGCAAGCTGCAGAGGCTTCGTTGCCAAGTTTGTTACGGACTTCCTTGACTCGTTCGTTCGCGTGGGGGTGGGACACGACACAACCTAGGAAGGATGAATACATTTGCACATGAATCTCTAAATGACTGTCAACAAACCAAAAGATTTTGAAGACAATCGTGAAGTGCAGTCTAACACAATGCCTTGTTCACGGATTTTACTAAGGCATGGTTTGTTTTCTCTGACTGTGTTCAAATGTTATACTGAATAGTGTTTTAGTTATAAAAACAAGTCTCAGATCCCTTCTCTTTCAGTACATCTAAAATTTTTAGTTTTAAGTAATTGTAGTTAGCAGGCAAACCAAGGATACTAAAGGCTAAGTTAATCCCTTTAGGAGAGAGTGATGTGGGAGGCAATCTTTGAACTTCCAAGAAAAAAAAATGGGAAGGCATCAATCACAAGGGAGAAAAAGGAGAAGAGTGGTGGAAAGGGGTGGGGGAAGCAAACAGCAAATTTCAACAAGAAAGTGTAACAAGTTGTAGCAGCATGTAAAAAGGATTCAGCTTAAATTTATTATTTGAAAGCATCACTGGGAAAAAATATTGTTTGACAAGCATGCCTACCATTCCTGTCCTATTGTTTCCTTTCGTTATATCCAATTAATATAGTTATTACATACCCATATATGCTTATATATTGTATTGTTATTACATGCTTATGCTTATATATACTGTGGGACAAAATAAAATAAATAAAAAATAAAATAAATAAAAGTTGGGATCAGTATAATACTTCTCCGCTTTTCTCTCCCTCTGTTTCCCTCTTTCCTGTTGAGATTCCATAGATGCACTTCCTATATAATTCAATGCTATTTGGACCAGTTCCCCATATTTTTGGACATAACAACAACAACAACAATAATAACAACCCCCCACTCTGTTGACTGAGTTTCATATTTAATGAATAAAGTAAATAATAATAATGTGGAAAAAGTGTGAAAATGAGAAGGTGAAGATCTTGTGGGGCTTTTGAATAAAGACGGATTGTCATTTGGAACACAACATGCCAGATATCACAGTTGTTGAAAACCGAAATGTATAATTTATTGATATTGCCAGAGTTGAAGAAAAAGGAGATGCCAGAGTTGAAGAAAAAGGAGATGCCAGAGTTGAAGAAAAAGAACTGGAAAAAATCATGAAATATTGAGACCTGGCCATCAAAACTACACGGCTATGGATGAAACGTGTAACAGTGATACCCATTGTCATTGGAGCACTTGGTACCATGTCCAAGAATTTTACAAAATACATCAAGAAATTGCAGCTTCCTGCAATAATACCAGCAGAACTGCAAAAAACTACGCTACTCAGAACATCATATATTTTAAGAAGATACTTAGTTGATACCTAGGACACTGGCAGTAACTCGTATCAGCCATTAGCACCAGTCAATCATATTTGTGACACATTTTTAAATGATCAGTTGACTGAGTTTCATGTTTAATGAATAATAATAATAATAATAATAATAATAATAATAATAATAATAATAATAATAATAATAATAATAATAATAATAATAATAATAATAATAATAATTCATTGCAAATAGGATGAAGCACTGGAAAACAGAACTATTTATTGGAAGTGAAAACTACGGACTGGTCAACATCAGAAGAGGGATTTTCCAGGGTGATTCTTTGTCACCTCTGCTGTTCATCATTGCTATGACCCCCTGTCAACAATTTTACAGAAAACTAACCTGGGTTATCAAACTGCTAAAAATTCACAGAAAATATCTCACCTGCTGTACATGGATGACCTGAAGCTATAAGGAAAATCAAAAATTGAAATCCAGTCACTGACCAATACAATTCGAGTTTTCAGCACTGACATCAGCATGGAGTTCGGCCTGGACAAATGCGCCACAGTGGCACTGAAGAAAGGGAAGATCGTAGAAAGTGATGGAATTGAAATGCCCAATGGACAAACCATCAAGTGCAACCAATCCGAAGCCTACAAATACCTGGGCATACTGCAGCTGGACAATATAAACCATGGGCAAGTGAAAAATGTGTTCAGCAAAGAATACACACAAAGGGTCAGGAAACTTCTAAAAAGTAAACTGAATGGCGGTAACACCATCAAGGGTATAAACAGCTGAGCCATACCCATTATCAGATATATTGCTGGAATTGTAAACTGGACACAGGCAGAGCTGGAAAGCCTGGATAGGAAAACAAGAAAACTGACGACCATACACTATGCGCTGCACCCACGTAGTGACGTTGACAGGCTATATTTGCCCAGAAAGGTAGGTGGCAGAGGACTTTTGCAAGTGAAGCAGACAGTCGAAGAAGAGAAACATGCTCTGGCAGATTATGTGAAAGACAGTGTTGAACCAGCTTTGATGGAGGTCAACAAGAGGAAGCTGCTAAAAGTACAGCAAACCAAGTATCAATATAGGAAAACAGCGATGCAAGCTCGAGCTGACAGCTGGTGTAACAAAGCACTACATGGACAGTTCCTTGAAAAGATCCAAGGAAAAGTAGATAAGGAAAAGACCTGGTTATGGCTGACCAACGGAACACTGAAGAAAGAAACAGAAGGCCTGATTCTTGCGGCCCAAGAACAAGTCATTAGAACAAATGTAATCAAAGCCAGAATAGAAAAATCTGCTGATGATCCCAAATGCAGACTCTGCAAAGAAGCGGATGAAACCATTGATCACACACTGAGCTGTAGTAAGACAATAGCTCAGACCGACTACAAACAACATCACAACACAGTTGCTCAGATAGTCCACTGGAACTTGTGTCACAACTACCATCTGCCTGTAGCAAAGAATTGGTGGGATCATAAGCCTGAAAATGTGATTGAAAATGAGCATGAAAAACTACTGTGGGATTTCCGAATACAGACTGATAAAGTTTTGGAACACAATACCCCAGATATCACAATTGTGGGAAAGAAAAAAGTGTGGATAGTCGACATTGCTATACTGGTGACAGCAGAATCGATGAGAAACAACTTGAAAAAGTCACCAGGTATCAAGATTTGAGAATTGAATTGCAGAGACTCTGGCATAAACCAGTGCAGGTGGTTTCAGTGATACTCAGCACACTGGGAGCTGTGCCTAAAGACCTAGGCAAGCACTTAAAAATGATTGGCGCTGACAAGATCACCATTGGTCAGCTGCAGAAGGCCTTACTGGGATCTGCTCACATAATTTGCCGATACATCACGCAGTCCTAAACGCTTGGGAAGTGTTCAACTAATGATCTGTGATAAGAAAGCCAGCATAGCATCCAGCATCGTTTGCTGTGTATATTGTCATTTTGTGTAAATAATAATAACAGTAACAACAACAACAACAACAACAACAATAATAATATCATCAATATGCAAACACCACCTGATTCTCAGCAACTCTGGCCAATTTACAAATTGCTTAAAATATGAAAAACATGAATTAAAAATGACAACCAAAAAAAATGGACAATAACAAACTGGGTTAAAAGGAGGCTTCAGTTACACCAGCACAAGTGTAAGTGAAGACTAGGTTCTTCAGGACCCTTTGAAATATATCAAACACCAGCAAGATGAAGGCCATTCAAAGCCGTGGTGGCGTAGCGGTTAGAATGCTGAATTAGTCAACAGACTAATTATGTTGACTCCCAGTGGTTCAATTCTCACCAACTCAAAGTTGACTCATCCTACTGACCTACTTACCGAGGTCAGTAAAATGAGGACCCAGATTGTTGGGTGCAATATGATGACTCTGTAAGCCACTTAGAGAGGACTGAAAAGCACTACGAAGTAGTATAAGTCTAAGTGCTATTGCTAAGTGCTATTGCTATTCAGATCTTGGAGAACTTCATACCAGAGGGCAGATGCTGCAACAGAAAAGGTATTTTTCCAGGGTCGCAATATATGGCATTGCTTAATTGAAGGATCCCAGACTATGTCAAATCGAATTGTCCAAAGCTTGCTTGCTTTTAGGTTTTAAATACCCAAGTGTATTCAGCTGATCATTTCAACTGAACATTTAGCTGCTAATTGCAAATTTTGGGAAGCTACTACACTCTGGAGTCTGCAAAATTTTCTGGATGCTCATCATTGCAATGAAGTTGTGGAACAGGGAAAAAAGGAGACACAGGGGCCTGCTTCACACATCAGATTGTCTATTTTTGATTTAGGAATAGGATTCCAGGTGTCCCAGCTGGAGAATGTGTGTTGTAGAAATTCAGACTATGATTGATAGTAGGTGCCGGATAAGAGTCTAGTTAGCGATTTGGGACTTATGGTTTTAACCAAACCAAAGCTGCAAGCGATGTATCTTCTGGCAGTGACACTGGAGACTTCCTTCTGGACAGAAGAGCTCAGATGAATCGCCCATTTTGACTAAAGGAGCACCTTATATTCTTCCCCAAAAGAGCTTTCCTGGCTCTCAAGTGGTGCTTTGTGACTGTTCTCCAAAACCTCTGAGATGCAATAGGAAGAGTATCTGGTGAAAGCACAGAGAGAATCTTTTCATGAAAACCCTTTTGTCTTTTAGCCGTGGGATGTCAGAAGCATATTTGATTTTAAGGCACTGAGTAATATCGATAATTATATGGTGATAATTTCTTTGCATCCTGAAAAGACCGCAAGAACAAAAATAAAACGAGAGAGGGAGATGGGACGGGATAATAGGTGGGGAGGAGATCGAAGCCTTCGCTAGGGTAAACTTGAAGGTAAAACACAGATTTACTTTCCCTTGACTTCTCCTTTTCTATACTGACAACTGAAATGAACAATTCAGGGATGTACTGGAGCAGGGGTCTCCAACCTTGGTCCCTTTAAGACTTGTGGACTCCAACTTGAAGTTGAAGTCGAACTTCAACTTGAAGTTGAAGTTGAAGTCCACAAGTCTTAAAGGGACCAAGGTTGGAGACCCCTGTACTGGAGGATTCAGAACAGACCCATTTATTTCATAGCATTGTTAAATGTGTAGCACTTATAATCTCACTGTTACTAAGGAAATCACTGTTCAGAAGGATAGAGAAGGAGATACATTATAGCCATCTTTAAATAATTTGCACAAAGTACAATAACATGCACTTTACTGAGAATTGGAAGAATCTTTCCCCTTGCTTAGGTTGCCCACTTTTGTTACCCAAGTTGTGCAGATCCAAAGACCGCAAATGTGCTATACTAGCCTACAAGCAGGGGAATGTTGTTAGTTGCGAAGTTGTATCCAACCCATTGCAACCCCATGGACAACATTCCTCCAGGCCTTCCTATCCTCTACCATCCTCTGGAGTCCATTTAAACTCATGCCTACTGTTTCAAAGACTCCATTCAGCCACCTCATTCTCTGTCATCCCCGTCTTCTTTTGCCCTCAAACTTTCCCAACATTAGGTTCTTCTCCAGTGAGTCCTTCCTTCTCATTAGGTGGCCAAAATATTTGAGTTTCATCTTCAGGATCTGGCCTTCTAAAGGGGACTATTGCTTTATGTCATTTCTTATGAAAGGGGAAGCTGTAGAAACTGAAATGTCTCAGTATTTTCTTATTCTGAGCTAAAAGGAAAGGTGTTTGATGCGACATTAAAGGTTGATGAAATGTGTAATTTACTCCATCTGTTATCCTCAATTACAGCTGCAAATGCCTCCAACTGAGAATCAGGAAACCTTGGCAGCTGTGTTGTGTTTGTGGCCTGGTCCTTGTTGAGTAAGTTGACAAATAGTAAGTTCCATCCCATTTATTGTGAAGGCAGCTTTCTTCTTTGCCAGTTGCTAGTTAATGGGATGGGCCCAAGGCAGGAACAGGTGCACAACATGTCACCTCTGTTTAAGTGTGTATTCCACAAGAGAATGTTCTCCCTACAGCAAAATATTTGTGACATGTGATGGCTTTCCCTGTGGATCAAGTCTTGTTGCTGCTGTTTTTAAGGACTATAGAAAATAGAATGAGCTGCTGTCCGTGAATAGTACACTATCTTGAAAGTCAAGCCATGTAGAATGAGAATTGAAGCAGATTGTAATGGATTACATTTACCTGAAAGGAAGATTTCTCCTAAATAGGGGAGACATTTCAATAGCAAAACTGAGTTTCTAATAATTTTCCTGCAGGATGCTCACACATACACAAAACTAATTTTACTGCAGGGACTCGTTGCTAGAATACACCTGTTGGTTCGTTTTTAAAGGGAGATGGGTGGTTAAAAAATATGATATATAAATAAAACTGGTTAATGTTTCAGTAGGTGAAGAAATAAGGAAGACACCCCAAAGCCTTAATATGCAGTAGTTTTATTCTATGCCAACAAACTGCATTGTGATACAGGAAATAACCACCCCCCACATGACACACTGAATCAGCTTCCCGAGGAACTTATTGGAAGGAAAGGGAAGGGAAGGGAATACTCTACTGGCCAAGCGTGATTGGACACACAAGGAATTTGCCTCTAGTGCGCATGTTTTCAGTGTGCATACAAAGTAATATAATCATAAGATACCAGTAGGAGAAGTTAATAGAAAAGATGAGAAGGATAGTAGTAATACAGTCATACTATGTGGGTAAATATACTGTGGGAATTGGATGTTCAGCAGAATGATGAAGCATGAGGGAAAAACTATCTCTATATCTAGTTGTTTTGGCATGCAACACCCTGTAGCGGTGTCCTGAGGGGAGGAGTGGAAACAGTTTATGTCCAGAATGTGAGGGTCTATAGATACTTTCTCAACTCGTATTTCTGACCTGTGCAGTATACAGGTCCTCAATGGAAGACAGGCTCCCAGCCCTATAAGGTAGCAAAGCATAGTGTCCACCACTTCTTTTAGCATGAACCACGTGATTGTTGCATGTATGTGCAAGATAAAGCATGGACAGGGTCAGGGAAAGCCATTTTATCAGCAGAATGACTGATTTGGCTTCTAAATATGTCATAATGCAGACAGCCTCCTTGTAATGCTCAGGTTCAATTTCTCCAAGGGATCACTTACCTTTGGACCCATCCATCTTCAATCCATTCTGTAAGGTCTCTTCAGCAAAGTTGTTCGAATTTTGATATTAGCTCTGGAATGTTTGTCACAAACGCTTGTCACCATATTATATTCTATGTAATAGTATAAATATTTTAATATATATTGCATGCATATTGGAAAGGTTGGTAATAATACTTGTGAAATCAAATCTAGTGAGCTTTATGCCAATATACTCAATGCTGTTTTTGTAAAATCTCAGCTGTTTAAAAGCTGTCTTGTGCCTTCTGAACCTATGGTTCATACCAGTACCTTTTTATGAGATGTGAGCAATAAAAGCAGAAAATAAACTCACCAGCAAAAGAAGAATAACAAGCTTCTTCTCATATTCAGAATTCTAGACACCTGGAGATATGGTATAATAGAACACATGGAAAGCCCAAGATGATACAAAAGCTTACAGCACACATACATAGGTTATTTCCGTCAGAGCTAGGAAACCTAGGCCCTACTGGACCCAGGTGCTGCTGAAAATAGCTGCCCAAAATAGCTTAGCCAATTATAAAGTTGGAAGTCATAATTGAGCAACAATCATATGGTTATCAACTTACCCAGGGGTTTCAAACTCATGGCCCATGGACTGGAAGCGTCACAAGCTGGCCATGCCCACCCGATTTGTCTGCACTACTATTAATCTTCTCATCGTTTCCAACACCCATCTCCTTCCACTTATGACTGTATGACTGTAACTTTGTTGCTTGTATCCTTACAATTTATATTGATATTGATTGTTTCCTGATTGCTTATTTGTACTCTATGACTATCATTAAGTATGATTCTTGATGAAGGTATCTTTTCTTTTATGTACACTGAGAGCATATGCACCAAGAAAAATTCCTTGTGTGTCCAATCACACTTGGCCAAGAAAAAAATCTAGTCTAGTCTAGTCTAGTCTAGTCTAGTCTAGTCTAGTCTAGTCTAGTCTAGTCTAGTCTAGTGAAGGGGAAAAAGTCATGATATGTCACGTGATGACAATGTGACAAAGCAAGTTTGACACCCCTGATCTAACCTCAACTTCCTGACTGATGAACTTTCTCTATGGAAAATAGATAAAAAATGTTTACAATGTATATTTTCCACGATTGCCTTGGATACTGCAAACAATATCTGGTAATTTTGGATGTACTGCAAGTCATTTCCACCTTATGAGAATAGCACCAGGATGTAACCATTTGATGTGTTCCTTGTGTTGGTTGAAGCGGGATTATGGGCCTCAAGTGCAATTTACATTTATATTATTGTCTGTTGCTCAAATGATGTTTGCGCTATTTTTAATCCTATATTTTGTAAGTTCGGCAGCCATATAACTTGATTAGATAAAATGTCTCTTATAGCATTTTCATAGCATCATCCAGTATATAAACTCTGTCAATGCTGTTATGTTCTGCCAGTGATGGTTGGACCAATCCAGAGGAACCTGTAAGTCTTTAGGGCAGAAACAATCCCAGCTCAAAGATCGTCACGAAAAAGGGACAGCCAGAGGGGTCATGAAAAATATGATGACTGAACTATGTAGTTTACAATGTGAGTAATATTTTTTGTATATGTTTTATTCACAGTTTTTTTTTAACAACCAACATTTTTTTGTGGACAGTGTAATGACTGGGTTTACATATTTCTCATACAGTGCTCACAGGACTAATACAATTACATATACAGAATTTTTATCTTCCAACTTCTAGCCTTAATGTGCTCATTATAATTATAATATATTCTTTTATGTATCAATCAACGTTATACTATTTTCCCAATTTATCACTCAATGCTCCACCACATTTTCAATAACTTTCTATAAATATCAATAAAACTAGTTGTCAATAAGATTTAATCAGTCCCAAGATTATATCTCTAAGTCCCCTGAATTTATAGTCTATATTTCCAGTATATTTTTACATCATGTTGATCATAATAATACCTTTAAATAAACCTAATCCTAGTCTTCCACCTCCTAATCTCAATGTATCCTTATTTATAATAAATACAGAATGTAAAAATCAGAAACAGCTGATTGTCATCCAGTCACGGGAGTTAGAAATAGAGTTTAGCAAAAACAATTTCTCTCAATAGTCACTTTTCACAATGCTGTTTCCAGGCTTTCTATGTTTTACATCATCCTTTATGTTTTTTTCTTTTACTTCTGAATCTTTAATCTTCCTCTTTGGTTTTTAGTCTTTAATCTTTCTCCATAAACCCAATCACCACTTTTTTAACATTTAGAGATCGTTTTTTGGAACTTTTAACTTAGGTTAACTCTCTAAAGTAACAGTTGGAAATTTTCTCACCCAGTTTCACTGCTCTGTCTACATATTGCTTCAGCGCAAGATCTTAGTGTCCTGGTTGTCCCAGCTTGTGACTGACTAAAAATGGCTGTCATCCCTGCTGCTGTTCAGGACAGCTTTCTTTGGATCAATGAGGAGATTGCGGTTTCCTCATGATTGACGAAGCACCTCTCCCTTCTTCACCTCCCCTCCAGGGAGGCTTATCCCTGTAGGGTCTCCCAGCAAGCAACTGCTGGCGGCATTTCACGGAACCCGGCGGAGCTCCACTATTTTCCAGCCATTCTCGCCATGATATCAACCGGAAGTCCAACAATGTGAGCAATGTTGATACATCCTTATTCCAGCAATTTTGTCTTTGGGGTTGGGGTTTATTTCAATGCTACTTCAGAAATGACAACAGATTCCTATCTTGTGCTTCCAAGGTCAGTTTGTGTTTTCTGTGAACAAATTCTTGGTTCACATTTCCATCTTGCTCTTAAGCTTAGAATCCCATTGCAGGAGCATGCTAGGATTCCACAAAGAAGTGCAAGCCCAGAACAGGAATATGTAAAGTAATAAATATGTTCTACCAAAATCAGCACAGACATCTCAGACACAGACACTAAAAAGAATACATTCTCTTTTATTTTTGAGAAGCAAGATAGGCAAAGACCAAGGGCATGAAATCAAGCATTGGCCAACAAATAAGCAATCATTGTCCTTTCTGCTCAACTAATGTCTTTAAGAGCAAATCTGGCTTCTTTTTTTTGCAAACTTTAAACATTATAACAAGTCCATATTCATAGCATCATAGTGTCAAAATACACAGAACAATTCAGATCAATTTCAGATTTATTTTATGCCGAGGAGGGAATAGATAGAACGTTGGTCATCAGGAAGTAGCTTTGCTCCAATTTCCTGCTCTGCCCTATGGACATAGATGCTGTACACCCGATATATATTATATCCTGCCAATGTTTTTGTTTTCTTTTTCCTCTAATAAAAAAGCTCTGAGAATTCGAACAGTTTATCTGCAATGGAAAGATTGCCTTAAATTTTCCTACACTTTTATTTTTATCCAATCTCCTGCCAGACGCAGTTTGGCCTTTGGAATGCACAGTACTATTAATGAACTTTATGCTAGTCCATAAAATGAGATGTGGTGAACCTGATACCCAATGTCTTCTTTCCTTTCTATTATGTTGTGAACTTAGGCAATAATTAACCCAGACATTTATTTGAATGGAAAGGAAGCTGAGTTATTGCCAATTATATCCCCAGCTTACAAGATGTCTGATACGTCGCTTTCCCATTAGTATAACTGTACGTACATGGAATATGGAATATCATTAAGTAAACGTGGCATTTTTGCTTCATGAATTTGATGTACAAATAATGGAATGTCACAGATTGACTTTTTTCTGTGCATTTTATCAGGAATATTTTTAAATTGCTGGATTTATATATGCCACTACCATTTATTTTTATTTTTATTTATTTTGTTTACATTTATATCCCGCCCTTCTCCGAAGACTCAGGGCGGCTTACAGTGTATAAGGCAATAGTCTCATTCTATTTGTATATTTTTACAAAGTCAACTTATTGCCCCCCCCAACAATCTGGGTCCTCATTTTACCTACCTTATAAAGGATGGAAGGCTGAGTCAACCTTGGGCTGGGCTTGAACCTGCAATAATTGCAGGCTACTGTGTTCTAATAACAGGCTGTAACAGCCTGAGCTATTCCGGCCCCATCATATCTTTCCTTTCCGACCATCATATCTTTCCTTTCCTTTTTTTTTTTTTTTTGCTCAATTATGTCTAAAATGACTTTTTTATAGCAGCTTTTCCCATTTATTACATGGTTTATGTTTTAAAGTTTCTGTGTTGTCTGTTTAAACACCAGTGTTTGTTATTGTTAACAAAATTGCCTTGGAAGAAAACTGAAAATGACACTTAGGTACTAAAAGTGTTCAATTTCTAAGTAATTTGGTAACTAACTATGCAATCACTTTGAGTTGAATGACTGGCAGAAGGAAGATATTGACAATATTTAAATTAGTTTAGTTTATAGATGGATCAAGGACAATATTACTTGATTTTCAATACTTCTTTAGATATTTGTCTTTAGAGACCAGGCTTGTTCAATATTGTATTACTTTCTTTAAAATGTGTCATTAGAAATCTTAAGGGAACAGTACTTGCATTGTAAGCATCAATATAAGTTGGTATAACTCAGGTAGCCAGTTTGCCCAATGTAATTTAAACAGAACTTACGTTCTAAAGCAATAACTTTTCTGAGCTGAAGAGCATTGATAGAATTTTCAGTGCATGTCATGCAATAACTGACATGGAAGGTGTGCCCAATGAAAAAACATCAATTTACCAAAATTTATTGTTGCCTTTGCTCCATGACACCCTTTTTAGCCCCTTAAGACACTCAGTACCTACCTTCCTTCCTTCCTTCCTTCCTTCCTTCCTTCCTTCCTTCCTTCCTTCCTTCCTTCCTTCCTCCCTCCCTCCCTCCCTCCCTTTGAAAGTAGACAGGCTTCCTTCTAAAGTAAAAGAGCATTTTTTTATTTTTCCTATGGGCAAATTATGTATGTCAGTAGTAAGACAAGGGTCATGTTGAAGCTGACAAGAACCAGGCAGTCCATTTTGCAAATTTGTACTAAGCATGAATATACATATATAATTATGTCTCTAGCCATAGCTGTATAGCAACTAACAGGTTTATTAACAAAACTAAAAGATTTATAGTATGAGCTGTGGAATAACAGAGTTGGAAGGGATCTTGGAAGTTTTCTAGTCCAATCTCCTGTTTCAATCAGGAAACCCAAACATCAACAAATTGTATTGATGAAAACAACTTGTTTATATTAACAAGTTATTTTCATCACTACAATTTGTTATTGATGTTTGGCTTCTTTCCCTCCATTTTTTCCCCAGTCTCTTGCATTGATAGCAGTTAAATCAGCAAAAAAGTAAGGAGGAGGCCTTTTCCCCAGCTGTTCTCAGAGAAGAATATAATTCACTTAACATGTCACCAACTGCACAGTGTATGGTTGCTTCCCATTTTTGCCAACTATTCTTAAAATGCATGCAGACATGTTGTTACATGTTCCCTGTGTAACATTCTTTAATCCATATGCATATCCTACAAACCTCCCTCTTTCCCCTTTTTTTCCTTTCTCTTCCCTTCTTATAGCTTTCTGCCTTCTGCCTTTTTTAGTCAGCAGGCCATAGACTCTGATCCTGAATGTGCTCGCTGAATCTATAAATTGTTCATTGTGTAGAAAATACATTTTTTTCCCATAAAAATGATGGAAAGGAAAAAATACAATGGCTCGTTCCAGTTATAGCTGCATTTCCTTTTGAAAGTATTGAATTCTGTATTGCTTAAAAGCAGGTCCTGTGTCTGAAAGTTATTCAGCCTTGCAAACCCTAACAATACAATCATCTATAAAAATACCAAAAACCCATCTAGCCCCATGAAAGGAGAACAAAAGGAAAGCTGACTTGGGTTAGTCATTGCAAAATAATAATAATAATAAAAAAATTAAAATGTTTGATATTATGAAACATTTTCATGCAGATGGTCATAAAAACAGTTTAAGCTCCTCTTGTCCCATTTATGGCTGAATATCTTTCTGCTTTTTATTTTGCTCATCACACTAAAGGGTTCTTTTCATTTTATTTATATAAAACGTCCATAACTCTTTCCTTACTTTAGTTGCCTTGTTCATCAAAAGCATTTATGTTTTCTGTTCCTGATTGTTGAGAAATCATTATTTTGTATATATTTTGTATATATACAACTGGCAGATGACCTGAACGTGTTTTGCTGCAGGTTTGAAAGGAAACTACAGCCACCTATCTCCACAACCCCCATCTCAGACACACCAACAACAGCCAAGCCTCCTACAACTGACCCCATCCCTTTGGGTTCACAACCCCTAGTGATCACAGAAAAGGAAGTGCAGGACCTATTTCACAGACAAAGGCCAGGAAAAGCTCCAGGCCCAGACAAGATAATTCCTTCTTCCTTAAAAGTCTGTGCTGACCAATTGGTCCCCATCTTCACCCATATTTTCAATAAATCACTAGAGATGTGCTATGTTCCTTCTTGCTTCAAATGTTCTACCATCATCCCAGTGCCGAAGAAGCCCACCATCAAGGAACTGAATGACTACAGACCAGTTGCTTTAACATCTGTACTCATGAAAACCTTTGAAAGGCTTGTGCTGTCTCACTTGAAAACCATCACAGATTCGCTGTTAGACACCCTGCAATTTGCATACCGAGCAAATAGATCAACAGATGATGCTGTTAATATGGCTCTGCACTACATCCTACAACATCTTGAATCTCCAAAGACCTACCCAAGGGTTCTCTTTGTAGACTTTAGTTTAGCATTCAATACCATTCCAGACATTCTTCTAACTAAGCTAAACCAGCTAGTGGTACCTGAACACACTTGTAAATGGATCATAAGCTTCCTAACAGACAGGAAGTAGCAGATGAAGCTAAGCAGAATCACATCAGATACCTGTACCATTAGCACAGGGCCCCCCCAAGGCTGTGTGCTCTCTCCACTTCTCTTCTCTCTATATACCAATGACTGCATCTCAAATGATTCATCTGTTAAACTACTGAAGTTTGCAGATGACACAACAGTGATTGATCTCATTCGAAACAATGATGAATCCGTATACAGATGGGAGGTTGAACAACTAGCCTCCTAGTGCAACCAGAACAATCTGCAACTGAACATACTCAAAAACCGTAGAAATAGTGATGGACTTTAGGAGAAACCCTCCCACACTACCACCTCTTACAATACTAGACAACACAGTATCAATAGTAGAGACCTTCAAATTTCTAGGTTCTACCATATCGTAAGACCTAAAATGGACAACCAACATAAAAAATGTTATCAAAAAAGCACAACAAAGAATGTTCTTTCTGCGCCAACTCAGAAAGCTCAAACTGCCCAAGGAGCTGCTGATACAGTTCTATGGAGGAACTATTGAGTTTATCATCTGTACCTCTATATCTGTCTGGTTTGGTTCTGCAAACCAACAAGAAAAACACAGACTTCAGAGGATAATTAGAACTGCAGAAAAAATAATTGCTACCAACCCGCCTTCCATTGAAGGCCTGTATACTGCACAAGTCAAAAAGAAGGCTATGAAAATATTTACAGACCCCTCGCATCCTGGACATAAACTGTTTCAACTCCTACTCTCAAAACAACGCTATAGAGCACTGCATACCAGAACAACTACAAACAAGAACAGTTTTTTCACGAATGCCATCACTCTGATAAACAAATAATTTCCTCAACACTGTCAAACTAGTTACTAAGTCTGCATTACTATTAATCTTCTCATCATTCCTATCAGCCATCTCCTCCCACCTATGACTATATGACTGTAACCTTGTTGCTGTTGATATCCATAAGATTTATATTGACTGTTTCCCTATGACTATCATTAAGTGTTTTACCTTATGATTCTTGACAAATGTCAAAAATCTTTTATGTACATCAAGAGCATATGCACCAAGACAAATTCTTTGTGTGTCCAATCAGACTTGGCCAATAAAGAATTCAATTCAATTCAATTCAATTCAATTCAATTCAATTCAAGTCAAGTCAAGTCAAGTCAAGTCAAGTCAAGTCAAATCTAGTCTAGTCTAGTCTAGTCTAGTCTAGTCTAGTCTAGTCTAGTCTAGTCTAGTCTATGATGATTTAGTTTTTAACATCCAGATTTGTCGTTTTTGAGGATTGCTTTTTTTTACCAATGTCAATGTTAGGTCAATAACATACTGATTTTTATTCTGGTAAAATAAAAATTCCCTCTAGTCACCTGCCCCTCCTTCTCCTTTCTTCTCTGAATAAGCAAAACTCTTTTTCACCTTTTTCTCCCTCTATGGATGGATATGAAGGGAAAGAAACACAAGTGGGAAGGAGGTGTGGTCTTTGAAAATCAGGAACTCATTAACAATGTTGCTCTACTCCCTCTAAACCTTAAAACTAGTAATGATGTAGTTTCTTCAATAAATTGAAATTGGGGGAGCTATGGCAGTACCTTAATCTGGTTCTTATATTATTATGGCTGCTCACAAAGGAAGGAAGGAAGGAAGGAAGGAAGGAAGGAAGGAAGGAAGGAAGGAAGGAAGTCAGAGGTTAAATTAAATATTTTCTAAAATATTGTTCTTTTAGACTTGGTTTTAAAGAAAGAGGTCTGAAATTTGTGGATTGATTGATGGATACAACCAAGCTGAACAAGTAGAAATGGCTTGGAATATGGAACTTGGAAATGAGAAACTTTATTTCAGTTGAACATTTAGAGTAGAGCTAGGAAGACATTTTTGAAGATATCATCTTAAAAAGGCATTCAGTGATAATTGCCACAAAGCAAAACTATATTTGCAGAAGAGCTATCGAATGACGTTGAGCTGGCCATGTCCACCCTAAGTACGCCCCCTGTTCCCCCCCCCAAAGTCAAACACAACCATGATGTTGCCCTCAATGAAATCAAATTTGACGCCCCAATGTCAATGTCAATGAGAAGAATTTAGTCATCCTTTTTCTTCCAGTTTTCTAGTTTTCTACAGTTGCCATTTTACTGCAAAGGCAAGAGATAATATTTTCTCTTTTAGAATCTTAGCTGTGTATTAAGGAGCATCACAGCATTTAAACCCCTAAGAACACTCTGAGATGGTAGAGTTTGGAAACAGAGATCTGTCATCTGAGCAGAAAATGACTTTTTCTGCTGAAGCTGATATCAACAAGATCACCCAGAATCTCAAACCAAGCCCCTCAACCAGTTCCTGAGGTCCAATAATTGTAAAGTATGAGAATGACCTTAGAAGTGGGGTTTTGTTTGCTTTAGAAATGCATGCCATCATTTAATGTTATCAAAGAAAGATGGGTGAACAACATCTGAAAACAATAATATGATTGTTTAATTTCTACCTCAAAATCTCATTATAGGTCTGTCCAACTTTTTAACCAGAGAACAAGTGGATATTTTCTCTTTTCCTCAAGGCACCATTCACCATAGATAAGGCTGGTCAGCTTTAAAAGTAAATCAATATATATCATGCCATAAGGAAAGAAGCTTACAAATGAAATGGATAAAAAGAGCCTGAGGAAGATGGAAATTTTTCCTCACGATTTATGTCCCTCAATCCAAATATCAAATCTGTACTACCTGCATTGTGCCTTTGCAAATGGCAATGTGGCTGATTTAGAAAATTAAACGGAATGAGCCTATTTGGAGGGAAATCATGACATATCAGCTAAAAAGATGTCAAAGTACGTGCATGTAAATTACTAGGAGTAGAAGTCAAAGCCAACTCGAAAGCAACTTTAGTTACCTACAACTTCCATTAGCATTTCTAGACATTCATTATTTGTTCCAGAGTTTTGCTAATTGTCAGGGTCTGTTAAGGCTACCCTGAATAAAGGTTAATAATTATTTATCTCTCTCCCTCCTGCCTTTGGAGTTGAATTCAACAAGGTTAGGTGAGCAGAAGTAACTTTCAAAAGAGTTCTTCAGTATTTCCATACACAATAGCTGCATATTTCTGTCTGCAAAATTGAAATGGCTTCGTCATTCTCATTTCCAGCCTGTAGAAACATTATCACCAGCACTGGAAAGTTTGTACAGTTGTCCCCTTCCAATCTTTTCTTTCAAAGTGGTGACTACAGTACTTGGAATAAAGAAAAATAACAAATGTTATTCATATGGACCCAAATTCTTGCCAAGTAAGTAAGGCTATGAATGAAACTCTCTGTCAAATTGTTGTGAGAGTTGCTTTTTTCTCAAAAAATATTCAAAGGCTTGTCTTCCAGAAAACGAGCAAACTTCTGTGTAGTAGAGAAGAGAAATGTTCCCATTTCTTGACAATCCTGTCAAAGAGGCAGTGATTCCAAGCCCTGATGAAGTTGATGACTTTCATGGCTCTACTGTAGGCAAGATGTCTTTCGGGATTTTTGGCAGAGCCTTTGATGCCAAACATGTTGATTCTGAAAGCAGTGACTCACAAATGATGTGTAGAACTTCTTTCTTCACCAAAGCAGCAAAACCAGATGCATTGCCAAGCATCACAGGTGCTCCATATGTGTAGGGTACCATTCTTTCCCCCCTCCTTCCAGACAAAGTTTTCTTTGGCAAGGAAACTTTCCATCATTTCAGAGATGCTGATGGCCTTTATCATTTCCAAAAGGGATTTACAAAATAAGAATTCTTTGATGGCATTGGCATACGCATAATGGAGAAAAAACCAGATGCTTGGTGGCATGGAAAGATGTAAATGGTTTTATCCTTTTGACTGCTGAAAAGTCACGACATTCCTGACAATTCCTCCATGACCTGTTCAAAATATGAGAAGAAATGTCAGGGATTTTGAAAGAGTTGATGTTATCTGAGAGATGGCCCACTCAGTTTTATTCCTCTGCTTTCAGCCACAACATTTCAAACATTTCAGGGTACACAGTTTGCCCCAATCAAGCACTGTTGCTTTTGCTTGGGACTGTGATAATAGGAAGCTTCAGGCAAGGCTTTTGTGCTGAGATAAATGCAGCCCTTTCAAATTGATCCTCTGTTCACTACAAAGATCCCCAAAGTCTCTATATATATTTTAGGATGGACAGGCTAATGTAAACAGATATTTCTAATCAAAATAGCTGGATATATATTTTTGTTTATTTATTTTAATTCTTACTAATAGGAAACTTCTATGTATTAGATGTCACACAATGTCCTGGAGAATGCAGATCACCCTAAATGTATTTGAAGTGGGGAATAAAAACCTGTCCTAATAACATTTGACTTTTTAAAAAAATGTGACATTTTTTTTTCTTACCACAGTCCTGAAAATAACAGGAAAGAATGTCTCTGTCTCTCTCTTTCTCCTCTATCTATGTAACTCACTCTGTTCATGGTCCCTCTAAGGCAGGGGTCTCCAATCTTGGCAACTTTAAGCTTTGCTGGCTCCAATCTTGGCAACTTTAAGCTTTGCTGGCTGGAAATTTCTGGGAGTTGAAGTCCGCCAGGCTTAAAGTTGCCAAGGTTGGAGACCCCTGGTCTAAGGACCATCTGAGAACTAGGGACCATGGTTAGGGGCCTCTTTTCACAAGCATATGAATGTCAGTAGAGATGCATCACACCTCCCTATGACATCCCACATGACCTGCTACTTCATAGTTATGCACATAACAGTTAAGACCTTTATTTGTATTTATTTATTTATGTCATTTAATTTCTTCTCTTTGTAACTATTATTTAAAGGACTGAATCTTGAACGTTATCTTTCTATTACACCAGGTGCATGAAAAGGATCGCAAAGAATACTGTCTGTATATAGATGCACATAACATAAACACACACATGCACTGAGATGGATAAACTGAATTACTATTTCTTTTTCAAAAAAAGAGATTTGCAATACAAGGATAGTGAAAACCGTGTACAAAACCCAAACATTTACTGAAGTAAGAAAGCATATAACACATAGGATGAGGTATGTATACTGCCTAGCCCCGTGATGCCGAACCTATGACATGTGTGCCACAGGTGGCACATGAAGCCATATCTGTGGGCACGTGAGCGTTGCCCTAGCTCAACTCCAGCATTCATGTGCGCGCTGGTCAGCTGATTTTCAGGCCTTCCGGGCCCACCGGAAGTTGGGAAACCAGCTGTTTTCGGCCTCCAGAGGGCCTCTGGGGGTGGGTGGGGAAGGCCATTTTTCCCATGGCTCCTAGAAAGCTTCTGTAGCCTAAGGAGGCGAAAAACAAGCCTACTGGGCCCACTGTGACATCACATGCCAAAAGTGGGGGGAGCACTGGGGGGGGTCACACACGAATGTGGAGGGGTGGGGCACATTGAACTATGGGTGTGGGCATGTGCGCATGCGACACCACCACCCCACCCCACCCGCACTCCCTTGCTTTTGGCACGCGATGGCAAAAAGGTTAGCCATCACTGCCCTAGCCTCTTATCTCTTGTAACCTTTTGTTAATCCCACTTCTAGGATCTCTTTGTCTCCATTAATGGGACTCAAAACTGCAAGTAGCAACTTTGTGTCACATTATCTTGTTTTTCCTACCCATAACACATGTATTATGCTTTAATAAGACTGTGGTAGTGGGGCACAGGAATGAGCTTTTAATGACACTAAGTAAAGGACATTCTATGCTATAGGACAATGATGGCTAAGCTTTTTGTCGTCACAAGGCGAAAGCACGTGTGCACACCCATAATGCAATGGATACATGCAGTGGTGGGATTCAGCCAGTTCGCACCACTTCGGGAGAACCGGTTGTTAACTTTCTGAGCAGTTTGGCAAACTGGTTGTTGGAAGAAATCATTAGGGCAGAGAACCGGTTGTTAAATTACTTGAATCCCACCACTGCATACATGACCCCTGCTCCCCGACCCCCGTGCATGTGCATGTGACCCCCCCCGTGTGCACCTCACCCACTGCACATGCATGCATGACCCCCCATGCTCCCCTGCCCCGCACATGGGCACCTGACTCCCCCATGCTCCCCCTGCTCCCGTGCATACACATGTGACCCCCCACATATGTCCTACCCATGCATGTGTCTCCTGCATTTGCCCCACTCCCCACACATGTGTGCACGTCTCCCGCATGTGCCCCACCCCACCCCACCCCCCACGCATGTGCCCCACCCCCCACGCATGTGCAACAGAGACTCAAAACCCAGCTGGCCAACGGGAGGCACACACAAATATGCAGTGTAGCTGAGCTGCAGCGACAGCTCACATGCCCGCAGAGAGGGCTCTGTGCACCACCTGTGGCACACATGCCACAGGTTCGCCATCACAGTTATAGGAGATCACTTTCGCCATGATAATTGTAATGAGAAAAGCAAGCATCACCTCCTTGTTTCCTTCAGATTAATCCAAATCATATCCCTGCAGGCACTAAAACATGTTCTTTCCCACTTCATATTTTGGTGAACACTTTGGTAGCAGCACTAGTTATTTTAAAATACAAGTCTACCACATGCTAAGAGATTGTGTATATTGCAACCAAATCTTTTGTTATTGTTTTTCTGCAAAACTCAGAAATAAGCTGTGTCGTTAACTTACTCTCCAAATTCCACATTAGTCTTCTGTGATTAAGAATAAATCAAAATTGGTGGATGGAGGCTTTGCCTTAATACAGTGGATTGTATCAGCCTCAGGTATATGAATTTCCACTGGATTATCTTCCGATTAACATATTCACTGGCAAGAAATGAGCCAGTCCTGGTGATGCTTGATTTAACATACACTAAAGAAATAAATGGATTTTTTCAAGGCAGTTCTAGACACACTAGAGTCTTGGGAAACCTACTGTTTTAAATTGTAATTACATTTTCAGTTGTAATTCACGTCCCACTGAAAGATACTAATTTGCAGTTGAGAAACTAGTCACAGTTGGTAACCAGAGCATATCATCTTTCTTCCTTGATTGCAGAGCCTAACCTATGCCCGAAGTTCAATCTAGCTAGCATTTTGTAGAAGTGCGGCTCAAGAACCCAAGCTGGGGGTGGGGGGCTTAATGAACACAGTGGCCATGACCTAACAACATAATTAGGTTCATGAGGGACAAAACCATATCTATCAGACAGAAATTTCCAGTTGCTCAGACCACTCCAAAAGCAACTTTCATTTTGTGCTGAAGTGTTTGAAACAGCCCTTTTGTTATATGGAGATAACTCAAGGACTCTTTGGGGTAGAAGATACCCTCCTATTGCCTTTTGGGAGCTGCCTTCTTATGAGAATTATCTCACATTTAAAATAATGGTCTGACACTTTTATGAGGGATTCAAGCGAGGTTGGATCGATAGACAGGAATATACCACCATTTCTACAGTTTTGAGTGTGTTCAGTTCCAGATTTTTATTTTTTTTATTATTTATTTTATTTGTCACAACGGTAGATATAAGCATAAGCATGAAATAACTATACGATGAATAAGCATATATATAACCATAAGTATGTAATAACTATATGAAATTGTATAAAATCAAAGGGAACATTAGGACAGGAACGGTAGGCACATTGGTGCTCTTATGCACGCCCCTTACAGACCTCTTAGGAATGGGGTAAGGTCAATAGTAGATAGTTTTTGGTTAAAGCTTTGGGGATTTTGGGAAGAGATCACACAGTCTGGTAGTGCATTCCAGGCATTAACAACTCTGTTGCTGAAGTCATATTTTCTGCAATCGAGATTGGAGCGGTTCACATTAAGCTTAAATCTATTGTGTGCTCGTGTATTGTTGTGATTGAAGCTGAAGTAGTCTTCAACAGGAAGGACGTTGTAACAGATGATTCTATGAGTTTTTATTTTTATTTTTTATTTTTATTTTATTAAATTTCTATACCGCCCTTCTCCCGAAGGACTCAGGGCGGTGTACAGCCAAAATAAAACACAGAATATATACAATTAAAAGAATTTTAAATGAACTATTACTATGCGGCCGATAATTAAAACATTTAAAAATTTAAAATATTATTAAAACCCCAATTTAAAAACAACTATTTATGCCAGTCCTGCTTGAATGAATAAATATGTTTTAAGCTCACGACGAAAGGTCCGAAGATCAGGCACTTGACGTAAGCCAGGGGGGAGTTCGTTCCAGAGTGTTGGTGCTCCTACAGAGAAGGCCCTATTCCTGGGGGCCGCCAGCCGACATTGTTTGGCGGACGGCACCCTGAGAAGGCCCTCTCTGTGAGAGCGTACGGGTCGGTGGGAGGCATAAGGTAGCAGCAGGCGGTCTCGTAAGTACCCGGGACCTAAGCCATGGAGCGCTTTAAAGGTGGTAACCAGAATCTTGAAGCGCACCTGAAAGACTACAGGACGCCAGTGCAGACTACGGAGCAGTGGTGTTACATGGGAGCCACGAACGGCTCCCGTTACCACTCGCACAGCTGCATTCTGGACTAACTGCAGTCTCCGGGTGCACCTCAAGGGCAGCCCCATGTAGAGAGCATTGCAATAATCCAGCCGAGACGTAACCAGAGCGTGAGTGACCGTGCATAAGGCATCCCGGTCAAGGAAGGGACGCAACTGGCGAACCAAGCGAACTTGGTAAAAGGCCCTCCTGGTGACAGCCGCCAGATGTTCATCAAAGGACAGCCGACCATCCAGGAGGACACCCAAGTTGCGAACCACCTCCTTTGGGGCCGCTAACTCGCCCCCAACAGTCAGCTGCGGGTGCAGCTGACTGTACCGGGGTGCCGGCATCCACAGCCACTCCGTCTTGGAGGGATTGAGCTTGAGTCTGTTTCTCCCCATCCAGACCCGTACGGCTTCCAGGCACCGGGACAGCACTTTGACCGCTTCGTTGGGGTGGTCCGGGGTGGAAAAGTACAGCTGAGTATCATCAGCGTACAGATGATAACTCACCCCGAAACCACTGATGACCTCACCCAGCGGCTTCATGTAGATGTTGAACAGGGTAGGCGAGAGAATCGACCCCTGTGGTACCCCACAAGTGAGGCACCTCGAGGACGACCTCTGCCCCCCTGTCAACACCGTCTGTGACTGGTCGGAGAGATAGGAGGAGAACCACCGATAAACGGTGCCTCCCACTCCCAACCCCTCCAACCGGTGCAGCAAGATACCATGGTCGATGGTATCAAAAGCCGCTGAGAGGTCTAATAGGACCAAGGCAGAGGAACAACCCCTGGCCCTGGCCCTCCAGAGGTCATCCACCAACGCGACCAAAGCCGTCTCCGTGCTGTAACCGGGTCGGAAGCCGGACTGGAACGGGTCTAGATAGACAGCTTCCTCCAGGTGCCGGGGAAGCTGCCATGCAACCACACTCTCTACAACCTTCGCTAAAAACGATAATTACCCAAAATAGCTGGGTCCAGGGAAGGCTTCTTCAGGAGAGGTCTCACTACCGCCTCCTTCAAGGTGGTGGGGAAAGCCCCTTCAACCAAAGAAGCATTTATAATCCCCTGGAGCCAGCCTCGTGTCACTTCCTGAGCAGCCAGTACTAACCAGGAAGGGCACGGGTCCAGTAAACACGTAGTTGCATTCAACCTCCCCAGCAACCTGTCCACGTCCTCGAGAGCCACAGACTCAAACTCATCCCAAATAATCTCAACAAGACGAGTCTCTGCCGCCTCGGCTGAATCATCGCAATCATGATCCAAGCCATCACGAAGCTGAACGATTTTATCGTATAGATAACCGTTAAACTCCTCAGCTCGTCCCTGCAGGGGGTCATCCCATCCCTCCTGTTGAAGGAGGGAATGGGTCACTCGAAACAGGGCGGCCTGTTAATCTCAGGTCATGTTGAAGGTGGCAGAGTTCTAAATTTTCTAAATCCAGGATTTCAAGTCTGGTGGCTTGATTGTTCTGATTGCACCATAAGATCGCACCATGAGGCTAGTCATTCAACCTCCTGTCTGTATGCAGATTCATCATTGTCTCGAATGAGACTGATCACTGTTGTGTAATCTGTGAACTTCAGTAGTTTAACAGATGGATCATTAGAGATACAGTCATTGCTATACCGAAAGAAGAAAAGTGAGGAGAACACACAGCCTTAGTGGGGCCCTGTGCTGGTTGTACAGGTATCTAATGTGATTCTGCTTAGCTTCACCTGCTGCTTCCTGTTTGTTAGGAAGCTTGTGATCCACTTAAGTCTATTCAGGTACCTGTAGCTAGTTTAGCTTGGTTAGAAGGAGAAATGTAGTGGTATGTGTGCCAGATTCCACTTTGGGTTCTCAGTACCTGTAGGTAATATTCCCTATTACCTATCATTTGTCACTACTGAGGGAAAGGCAGGATGAAATATCTAGGTGTAACTAAAGGAGCACCTGCCAGATAAACAGCAAAGATACAAACTTTTCAAACTATCTTTTTACACATGCAGTAGATCTAAAACAATCTGCTTGAACTTTATCATAACTTTATCTAGACCAATCAGCATATAGCTAAGTGAGATAGGCCACAATACACAAAATTAGTGCTATTTTAAGGAAGAAAATCTAAGTATCTGAGAATAATTATTGGACTAAGATTGTCTCTCTCTCTGTCTCTGTCTCTGTCTCTGTCTCTCTCTCTCTCTGTGTGTGTGTGTGTGTGTGTGTGTGTGTGTGTGTGTGTGTGTGTGTAATATATAGCCCTGCATAGCTGTTGGATTGCTATTATCATTTTCAATTCAACACCACAAGAAAATACTTAACTTTTCAGAGATGCATTTTATTTCTCAATGAAATGAGAAATTTAGCAAATCTATTTAAGGATTTACTGTATAAATGGAATGTTCTTTCGCTTCATGTAATAATTACTGAATACTTTGATCTGAGAACTATAATATGTTGCTTCAGAAGGAAAAAAACATGAATTTATTTGGCTTTTAAGTAAGTTTGACTTTTGCTAACTTCTTGGAAGTGGATTGCCCTTGCATCTTTCCTTCCAGGAATGGGAGAGTGAGACTGGCCCAAAATCACCAAGCTGACTTTGTGCCTAAGGATGGACTAGAATTCACATTCTCCTGTTTTCTTGCCTGATGTCTTAAAGCATTGTATCCAACTGGTCTCAGAAGACCATAGAATGAGGTACAGCCAGTGGTGGGATTCAGCCAGTTCGCACCACTTCAGGAGAACCAGTTGTTAACTTTCTGAGCAGTCTGGCAAACTGGTTGTTAGAAGAAATCATTAGGGCAGAGAACCGGTTGTTAAATTACTTGAATCCCACCACTGGGTACAGCTATATGTAGATCTATCTATTTATGTATCTACCATATTTTTCAGAGTATAAGACGCACCTTCCCCACCCCCCAAAGAAGCTGAAAATTTGGGTGCATCTTATACTCTGAATGTAGCTTTTTTGAAGCTTTTTTTCAGCCCTAACGAGGTGCTAACAAGGCACTAGCGAGTGAAGTGATCTTCCCAGCTTTGCCTGCTCCCTCGACTTTCTGTTGTGCTTTAACCAGGTGCTAGTGAGTGAAGCGATCTCCATGCTTTGCTCTGACTCTCAGCTGTTCTTTAGAAGCTTTTTTTCAGCCCTAACTAGGTGCTAGCCGAGTGAAGCAATCTCCCCGTGCTTTGCCTGCTTTTCTCATTGCTGCTTCCTCTCAGCTGTGCCTTAGAAGCTGTTTTTGATCCCCAAGCAGGGGATAAAAAAACCAGCAAACTAATGTGCTGAAGCTGACCAGATTAAGGACTAGCCAGATTAATACCTGGTAGGCAGATTTTTTTTCCTATATCCCTCCCCAAAAACTAAGCTGCGTCTTATACTCCAGTGCATCTTATACTCCAAAAAATACGGTATCTATCTGAAATTCTTAATATTTCAATTAAAAATATTTTGTTAAAATATCAAACATATCTAAGAATAAAGCTGATGTGCTATTGATTTCTTTCCCCAAGGAAATTTTTCAAAAATCAGACAAAGATTTGTTTGCTGCATTGCAGTTAATAAAAAAATAATAATCCTGGTATAAATTATCCAAAATGAATTCATCTTGGTGGCAATAAGATCAGATCAGATCTGGTTAGGACTTGTATAGGAGACCATTGAGAATTTGTAGAGTTAGGAACTAGATTGAGACATAAAAAAGAAAAGAACAGGGAATAATGCTACAAAGAGACTCTTCTGTATTGTTGCTAAAAAAAAAAAACACCACACCAACAACAACCTGTAGGAAGTTACTATGTTACTATTAAGTAACCAGGAGTTGAGCTCAACTCAAACAAGATGCCCACCTTTGATCCAAACTGCAAATTCCAGCTGTTGAGCAACTACAGTTTGCAATTAACATAATGAATAATGTGTGCTTTGTATGAACACCCAAATTAATTTATTCATCTCATAGAGATGCTTTCTGTGAAGCACAGTTAGATCAAATGTAATTTAATGTATACAGTAGGTTCATTATGGAAATCTGAACAAGGATGTACTATATTAGAAACATCTATGCAGTTATGCCATCAAACTCAATATGTTCAAGAAACTGAACTGTACTGAGTGATATGATACAACAGCTTCTTTGAGCTTTTGGGTGGGCTGATCAATGAGAAGTTCTGTTTCACTCCCTGCTAAATCTCCTACATTACCGGGATGCATTTCTTGATTTGAGCTTTTCTGACTTGGCAAAATGAATTTGAAATTGTAACAAAATTGGCATTTTGTCTGAAAGTTTATAGATAGCTGCCTTCCCATTTAGACAAACACTTATCCTCATCTTGTCTTTATTCATCCTAGCTTGTATTTCAAGGCAAAAAAAGAAAGAAAGAACAATCCTTGACATTTTTATAGCTTGTCATAAGAATCACTCAGATTATCTTGCATATGACCAGACAAACACACATGTGAATTAGAGGAAGATGGAATTGCAAAGGTATTTCTTTTTGAATTTCATTTCTTTAAGCACACACATTGTATTTTCATGTTGAACATGACAAGATCTCTCCAAGCACTTGTCCAATGAGATTGTTAGAGAAAGATTTGTGTATCTACCTGTGTCATCTTCCCTGCCCCCCCCCCCATAATCTTTAATTCTAATTATGACTGAGGGATAGAAGGAAAAAAGAAGAGCTGAAGGACCTGGTTGGGGATAGATCTATTTATTTATATGGTTGCTAAGAGTCACCATGGATTTGATAACACATGATCATAAATCATGCTCAAAGGAATCCATGCATGGGGGTATAATTGCAGCAATATCATCTAACTTAGATAAATTGAACATTGCATCTTTTCAATATTTTATATAACTTTTATAACATCTCAGGGAAGGGCAGCCTTAAACTTCATAGTGATGAATCTTTTCTAATGTTGAGACTGGAGTAGTGCTCACTAATGGTTTCACTGAACAACTTGGATAATGGTAGGAAAGGAACAGCTTTGATAAATCTCCAGATCTGTGGGAGATGGTAGGTAAAACTTTATCACAATGCACTGAAGATATTTCTAATAATTCAAATGGATTTCAGGAGATAATAAAGAATCTGATCAAGCAGAATAATGAATTTTCATGTTATGCTCCATGAAAACAAATGTAAGGTTAAGATCCTAGTCCTCTATCTATTACCTATTAACCTTTGCTTTATCTTTAGATATAATAGCTGTTACTTCTAGTGTCAGACATTAAACATTGTTTCACTTCATAGTCCTATATCACTAGATGTAATGGAATTATTCCCATGTCTTGTTCATTTTTAATCTCAATGAGAACTTACTCTCTAGGAGTTCCTCAATCACTACTATCACTAATCTTTATGTCTATTCATGAAAGACTATTACCATTCCTATAGAAGCATAGAATGATATATTTGAAAGAAGATGTTTAGGTCACTGAGTACAACTCCTTGCTCAATGCCAGAATCCCTATAAATGCAGTCTTTCATCTTAAAGAAAAATATTAAAATAAAACAAACTAAAAATACAAAGAAAGAAAAGGAACAAGAAAAGACACTCCCCCATTTTATATTTTACTCTTATTGTTAGTAACTGGTATAGCAAGGAATTCATTATTATAGTATGAGCAGCACAAATATTATCAAATATCACAAAATTTCTGGCATGGTAATCAATCTTTGATTAGTAGAAAATATTACCTTTTCCAAAACAGGTAGCTCACACATTTCTGAAAATTATTCCTTGACATCTGGAATAAATTATCCAACTTTTCAGTACTATTCTTTTAGCCACCTCTCATTCTTGATAGAATCATAATTCATAATAAGCAGCCAGATTCCAAAGCTTTGGTATATAGTTCAACATTACATTACATCACATACCCAATGGACAGAATCTTGCCAAATTAAAGCTATAGCCTTCTAACCTATTACATACACCTTGACAGATTCTAGGATGTGGATATCCTGAGCCTCAGCCTTCCTCCTCTACCCAGTTTGGGATTGTGCAGTTTCTTAATTTGGGCCTCTCTTTGAGAAAACTGTGTTGCCAAAACTCGCCCCCCACTGCTCCTAACAGTGCACACTCCATCGCAATTCAACCTTTGTCTCATTATGACCCAAAGATTTATCACTGCTGCTTGCACTCCTGGAAATAAAGGACCTTTTATCCCAAGCACATTCTATGTTTACAAAGGAACTAAATAATAACTTTCCAACTTAATGAATAAGGGGTAACATTCAATTATATTTTCATTCCAAAAGCAGGTGGTTGATAAAATATTGGTCCAATGATATTTTTGCAAGCTAGATAAATTAAAGACACCTTCCTCAAATGGTAACCTCAATTTAGCTAAGGAAAACTCTTGTCCTCAGTATCAAAGGATGCTTGATAAAAATTTCTTCAGCCTCTATTTAAACACATTCAGGGAAAGTGCATTATGGATATTTGCTTCTATTGTTCAACTATTGCTTTTTCTAAGTTTTATTCAGAATTGCACTTTCATTCTATGTCCTGCCGATTCTTTCATTTCTACCTTACCACTTTACGGTGGTCTGAATTCTTAAAATCAGGTGCCAAAAATTATGTACAACTGGTTTTATTTTCTACTGAAGTCTAAAACTGTATCTGCCTTTTGTGAAGCCACATCATATTTCTGATTCATAGTCAGTTTACAATTTCCATAATTGTTTCTTCAAGTACTATTGCCAAATCTGGAATGTCACTTGCACTGTATGTTTGATTTCTACTCCCAAAATAAACATATTTGCTTTAGTCTCTCTTGAAATTTGTTTGGTTATTTCCAATCCATCTCTCAAACCTGTCCAGTTTCTATTCCAGAACGTATTCCAGAAATATGTTATTTCTGTTCATAGGTAATATCAATCCTAACAAATTTTGGATCAGTTGCAAATTTGGTAAGCATTTTCTCAATTTCTTCATCCAAGTTATTAACAATCCTGTTGAACAATGAGGATTCAGGACTGAACCCTGAAGTATCCCACATGCTGCTTTTCTCTAGTTTGATGAAGAAAGAATTATTGATAAGAACTCTATAGTTTTTCATCTAGCAATAGATCCATTTAACTGTCCTGACATCCAGTCTACAATTTGCCTTGCTAATTAGAATGTCATGAGTTATTTTGTCAAGGGCTTAGCTGAAATCAAGATATATTACATCTGAAGGTTTCTTATAATCTATTAGGAAAGTTACCCATTCAAAATTAGATAAGATTAGTCTGGCAAGTTTGGTTCTTGAGAAATCCATGTTGACTTCTGATAATTAGCATGCTGTTTTCAGAGCATCTACAGATTGATCTTTGTAAAAGTTAAGATAGTCAAAGCAGGAATGGCTCTTATGGAAATGTTCAATTATCACTTGGCTTTCTTATCACAAGGAAACTAATTATTGTCCCAACTGTGTGTTAATTCAGAAGCGTGGGAAGAACGAAACTTAACCTTAAAACCTTAAGAACGTAAGAAATTTCCATCTTGGTACCTACAGGGAGGTAATTAATTGATGTGTTAGTTCCATTCTTTTCTACACTGAAGTTACTAATATGGCCAAGTCTTCAGCCAAGCCAAGAAGAGCTGAGCATAGTATCAAGAGATCTGTGATTTTCTGCTGAATTCTGACCAAGAATATCTAACAATCTCTTCCAGAGTTTCCCTAGCCTAACTGATCTGTGGTTCCCTAGATACTATATCCCCTCTTTCAAAACAACAACAACAAGAGCAACACACACACACACACACACACACACACACACACACACACACATTGTACAAATTGTCTTCCTTTTAGATATTTGGTACTTCATCTAGTCTCCAGGATTTCTAAATATCAGCATGAATTCCTGCCACAGAATGCTACTTATCATTTATTTATTTATTTTATTTATTTATTTTGTCACACAGTATATATAAGCATAAGCATGAAATAATTGTACAATATGTAAGCATATATATGAGTCTAAGTATGTAATGACTATATTAATTGGATATAACAAAAGGAAACAATAGGACAAGAATGGTAGGCACATTTGTGCTCTTATGCACGCCCCTTACATACCCCTTAGGAATGGGGTGAGGTCAGTGGTGGGATTCAGCCAGTTCACACCACTTCAGGAGAACCGGTTGTTAACTTTCTGAGCAGTTTGCAAACAGTTTGGTTGTTGGAAGAAATCATTAGGGCAGAGAACCGGTTGTTAAATTACTTGAATCTCACCACTGGGTGAGGTCAATGGTAGATAGTTTTTGGTTGAAGCTTTTGGGATTTTGGGAAGAGACCACAGAGTCAGGTAGTGTGTTCCAAGCATTAACAACTCTGTTACTGAAGTCATATTTTCTGCAATCAAGATTGGAGCGGTTAACATTAAGCTTAAATCTATTGTGTGCTCGTGCATTGCTGCAACTGAAGCTGAAGTAGTCTTCGACAGGAAGGACATTGTAATAGATGATTCTATGAGTTAAACTTAGGTCATGTCAAAGGCAGTGTAATTCTAAATTTTCTAAACCCAGGATTTCAAGTCTGGTAGCATAAAGTATTTTGTTGTATTCAGAGGAATGGAGAACTCTTCTTGTAAAATATTTTTACAAATATCAATTGTATTGATGTCAGAAATGTGGTATGGATTCCAAACAGTCGAGCTGTATTCAAGAATTGGTCTAGCAAATGTTTTATATGCTCTGGTTAGTAGTCTAGTGTTTTTGGAGAAGAAGCTGCGCAAGATTAGGTTTACAACTTTTAAGGCCTTTTTTGCGATGTAGTTACAGTGGGCTTTGGCACTTAGATCATTTGATATGAAAACTCCAAGATCTTTAACAGGGTGGGGGTCATCTGTATAAATGTATAAATAGTATAAATAGTTTAACATCGTTAGCAAAGAGAACACAATTACTTTTAATATGGTCACAGAGATCATTAATGTATAATATGAAGAGTGTTGGTCCAAGAACGCTGCCTTGGGGAACTCCACTTTTAATAGGAACAGGATCTGATAGAGCATTGCCAATTTTGACCACTTGTTGTCTGTTTGATAGAAAAGCTGTTATCCAATTGTGGAGGGGTCCTGATATGCCGTAGGATTTTAGTTTTAGGAGAAATTTATCATGTACTAATGAGTTGAAAGCTTTACAGAAGTCTATGTAGATTGCATCTATTGCTTTGCCCTGATCAAGATTTGTAGTCCATATGTTTTTGCAGTGAAGAAGTTGTAAAATACATGATAATTTTTTTCTGAAACCAAATTGTTTATTAGAGAGTAGATTGTTTGTTTCTAGATGGAGGGTAATGGATTGATTGATGATAGATTCCATTACTTTGCAGGTGACACAGCAAAGAGAGATAGGTCTGTAATTTTCAACTAGGCTAGGATCTCCTTTTTTGAAGATAGGGATGACTGTGGCAAGTGACCAAAGTTTGGGAAGGGAACTGGTCGTGAAAGCTTTTTCAAAAATTATGCTTAGGGGATCTGCTATATTAGTGGAAATCTTTTTTAAGAAGTATGCACATAGTTCATCAGGTTTTATCAAAATTTACTTTTTTTTATTCTAAGCTACACATTTGATTATGTTCAATTGTAGTTTCCCTTAAAATCAAGAACTTCCATACTGCACAATCATTTTCACTTAATCCTCTGCTACTTCCACTTACTCAATTAAATATATTTTGTTCAGCAAGGCTTCCTTGAATTTTCATAGCAATTATATGAAGAGACTATTAAACTTCACCTATACAGTAGAAGGATTTTATGCAGCTTATTCATACTAATGCTGCCATGTTATATTGGGTGCACAGCAGTGTGACAGAAAGCCTCCCCCAAAGATTTTTCATGAACTCATTTTAAATAGTTCTCTCTATTAAACAGTACTACGAAATCAACAAAAATTTAAAAGCATTTCCTAGATAATGTACGATATTAAAAATGCTATTCAGTTAATGACATATGCTATAGTTGAATGACTTAATATTATGTAAGAGGATTATTTTTAAAAACTTTTAATTCTTTTTCATTTTTAAAAGTAATTTTATTAAAGATTTTAATTGCAATAGTTAAAACTAATGCAAACTAAAAGAAAAAAAATGGAAAAATAGAGAGTAAAATGTGCTACGGGAAGGGAGAGAAAAAGTAAATAAAGAACAGAAAGAAAAAAAGAAAAGTAAGAATACCATAAAGAAAAAGAAAAATATATAAATAAATGACTCACATCCTTTATCCAAATATAAACAATTTTGATCACTTTTCACTTCCTCTTAATTACAAAACCTAAATTATAACAAGTGATCTCTTCTTCCCATATCTCTTCTCTTATCTATAAATATATCCATAAAGTTTTGTCACTTTTGTCCTGGTGTTAGCAAAAGTCCATTAAGGATTACCAGAAATAACAACATATCTATTTTAAACCAACTTTATACTCCCCACTTTTGCTTCTAAAATCTTAATCTCTAGTCCGTTCAAATAATGTCACAGAACTTAATTTCCTTTCCTTCCTTTCTTTTTTATTCCTTCTCTAAATATTCTTCAAACCTTTACAACTCTCTTTTTGTAAGTCCAATAGAGAGAAATTACGCAGGTTACCCTCTTGGTTTATTATCTGTATGTCATTTTCTAATTATTAAAACATCAGTCAGTTTGAATACCCACTTCTTCCATGACAACTTGTCTCTAATAAGATCTTTCAGGTCTTCCAGTGCTATACCCGTTGCTACTGGAACTAAGTTCATAAAGTTTCCTATCTTTCTTCACTGCTTTTTTGAATAGGAACTGATGCTTCTTTCTTCCACTGTCTTGATATCCAATCCAGAGGCTTCTAAACTGATAGCATGATAGCTACATAATACCCCCCACCCCCAAATCTAGGTATAAATGAATCACACTGTCTAGTTTTACACGTATCCAGTCACAAATCCTTTCCATCACTTTTGAGGTTTCTGCTATTTGCATGCACGCACTTTGTCGTTTATTTTTGCCTGCAGCTTTGCTTAACGTGTTTTAAACAAGTTTTCTTTTTCTTGCTGCATACATTTCTGTTTATTACTTTAGCACCCTGAACAGGGAAAATACTGTAACATCAGGAGAAGTGTGTAGTCTGTAACACAACAGTATTCAAATCCAAATATTCCATTTTCAAATAAGAATGAGATTATTATTTTAGAACGTTATTCTCAACAGCTCCATCTGATTCTCTTGCTGGAATTAAGCATCAGTTGGGATGCTGATGCTTAATCTTCTTTTGCCAAAATGCTTTTCTTTCTCTACTTTGTGAAACTTTAGTAGATGTCATCCATCAGCCTGAAATTTGCATGCATCTTTATCCTTCCCCATTTAGGGACTAGGATAAATCTTTTCACATTAACAGACCTTTGGGGGCAGACTTTCAATCCAGCAAATTTAAGTTAGTTTTTTAAAAAAATCTTTTAAGAGTTCGGTCCTTTTTAAACTATGTAAAACAGTGATCAGTTTCAATTTGTTGTTTTTAATACCTCAAATCTAAAATAGCTTCTTTCTCACCTTTTCCTAGAATGTCCAGGTAATTAACAATATCTGTGCAGATGGAGAATTAGAAGGACAAAACTTTCACCAAAAGTAAAAAACCCAAATTAATTGCTGAATAAACCCATCAGCAGAGAACGTACTAGGCTGAAATGGATGAATGCAACAAGGGCTACCGATACCCAGTCTGGATTGAAGGAACTAATCTATTCACTCCTTCCCTTCAAAGCTGTTGCTGGGATCTGTATAGACGTAAATAAATATTGGTATGATTTATCTGAAGCATCTTACTGTGATCCAGTGGTGAAATGCCAGCCTTCAGGCTCTTAAATCCAGAACTGCTGAACTAAAGTAAGTAAACAATTACCAATTTTATTTAACACAGCAGCAAATGCACAACTGTCATGAGGGTGCCTAATTCTGAATCAATTTCATAAGTTCTGGATATTTATCATATTCTTTGTAACATAGTTTTCACCATGCTCAGTTTGCAAAATGAACATGACAACTTAAGAGAAGCATAACATTTATTTATTTATTTTTATTTTATTAGATTTTTATACCGCCCTTCTCCCAAAGGACTCAGGGCGGTGTACAGCCAAATAGTAAAAAACCCACAATATACACATTAAAACAAAACTAAAACCGAGCATATTACATGGCCGAAATTTAAAACAATTTAAGACCCTAAAATTCATAAATAACCCCAATTAAAAATTTAATAAAACTTTTAAGCCAGTCCCGCTTGAATAAATAGGTGCGTTTTCAGCTCACGGCGAAAAGTCCGAAGATCAGGCACTTGACGTAACCCATGGGGAAGCTCGTTCCAGAGCGCAGGAGCTCCCACAGAGAAGGCCCTACCCCTGGGGGCCGCCAGCCGACATTGTTTGGCGGACGGCACCCTGAGAAGGCCCTCTCTGTGTGAGCGTACGGGTCGGTGGGAGGCAAAAGGTAACAGCAGGTGGTCCCGTAAGTACCCGGGCCCTAAGCCATGGAGCGCTTTAAAGGTGGTAACCAAAATCTTAAAGTGCACCCGAAAGACCACAGGAAGCCAGTGCAGGCTGCGCAGGATTGGTGTTACATGGGAGCAACAAGTTGCTCCCACTATTACCCGCGCAGCTGCATTCTGGACTAGCTGCAGCCTCCGGGTGCACTTCAAGGGCAGCCCCATGTAGAGAGCATTGCAATAATCCAAACATGGACAATGAGAGTAGCAAAAAAGTTAAGAGAAAAGATTTTCCTAATTGCTGATAATTTCCTGATAGTACAATTGTGTAAAGTATAATATAATTGTAGTCTGGCCTGGAACATTAAATTAAATTGAATCTTTTAAACAAGTATTTAAGAGGTCTTCTTTGAACCCAAAGGGAAAAAAAATCATATTAGTAGACATCTTACAACAACGGCTACTTGTTCAAATGTGTTCCCAAATTGAAAAATGTGATCGGAAACAGATAATGGAGACAGAATATTTTGTGCTGCATGATGATCTAAATTTAGTATATAATCTGAAATAAACTGTTTCAAGAGGAAGTTGTTATTTAAGATCATTCCTGTCCTGTCCCAAGCTTTCTGAACAGTAATTCCAAGGCCAGCACAAAGAAACCACAAATAATCATTTTGATTTCAAGTACCATGACAGCTTCTCTACACTTGGTGCTGATCAGATGTAGCAGCCCATCTTATAAATCCTTTTATACACAAGACACCACCACAATGAGTTTTAAGTAGTTTTTAGTGTGATGGGCAAAATACTGATTGCAAAAGAATATTCAGGTGACAAACCTCTGCCCCAAAATGGTGTAACACAGGTGGAGCCCTCTTTATATGGCTAGAATTTCAAAAGGCTACCATGTACATAATGTAAATCAAAATGAAAAGATTCTCTCTCTCTCACACACACACACACACACACACACACACACACACACACACGGAGTTAGCAGTCAAGAAAAATAAATGTTGGAATTCAGTCAAAGCACTGGTGACAATTTTTAAAAAAGTAAATGTGCAGAGTTAAAAGATTCTAGTTCTCATTGTATAAATATCACAGTACTTGGCTATTGTTGGTATTCCACAGTGCAATAAAGCAATTATTTTGAAAAGAAAATGCAATGAACACAATTTTTTTTTTTTTGGCATTTATATCCTGCCCTTTTCCGAAGACTCAGGGCGGCTTACACTATGTTAGCAATAGTCTTCATCCTATTTGTATATTTATGTACAAAGTCAACTTATTGCCCCCAACAATCTGGGTCCTCATTTTACCTATCTTATAAAGGATGGAAGGCTGAGTCAACCTTATCTTTTTGCCTTTTGGTACTGTCCATGAGGTTTTCCTGGCAAAGACACTGAAGTTTCTGTGAACTTAGTTTTAACATTAGTTTTAATGTTTTAATATTTTATAATTTATGGGGTTTTATTTTAATGTTTTAATTTCGGCCAATTGTGTAATAAGTTTTTTAATTCATGGTTTTATGTGTATATTGCTGTCGTTTTTATTTTGGCTGTCCCTCGGGAGAAGGGCGGTATAAAAATTTAATAAATAATAATAATAATAATAATAAATAATAATAAGTTGGTTGCCATTTACTTCTCCAGTGGATCACGTTTTGTCAGAGCTCTCTGCTATGACCTGTCCATCTTGGGTGTCCCTGTACAGTATAGCTCATAGCTTCATTGAGCTATGTAAGCCCTTCACCACAACATGAAGTGGTCACGTCATTATCAATAATCAGTAGCAATTATAGTACAGCATAATGAATGTACTGTTGACATTGAAATGACTAAAATATAAGGAGAAAACTCCTTTGAAATAGAGCATGAAGTTCTTCTCTTATGCACGTTGAAATAGATTAATATCTTAGACATCTTGCCTTCAGATCTCTATTCACTATAAAGCTCACAATGTTAGCATGACCAGATCTGAAGAAAATCAGTTTGAGAAGACTATTGATTGGATTCAAACATAGATGTACTTAGAGGAGACCTACTGAAATCAATAAGACTCAATTAGGCATAACAGATTTTCTTTATTGGTTCACTAAGCAGGATTAAGTTTGATTGAATCCAATGTCTGTTTGTGGATGGGACCAGAGAATTGTGTATATTGATCCAGGTTAATTTGCAGAAGAGTGAGAATGAAACATCAGAAATACTTGAGAAAGGTTCTGTCCTTTCTTCTCTAATATGGGAGTATTATGTAGACAAGAATATTTCTTTCTACTCCTTGTAGCAGCATTCAGATATGCTCACAAAAGGCTATAAATTTACCATACAAGGACCTGTTTAAACAAAGCATGAATATGTGGAAGTTCAGATATAATCAGATCAAATAACAGATTTCAATTATTCAATGCACTTGTTGAATATTTCCACAAAAAAACATCATGTATGCAATCTTGGGCTTTTGTGAACGTAATGATACATGTGGAAAGGGGATATCCATCCATACATTCACACAAGTTTTCTAGATCTTTTTAGGGGATCTTCATTCCCATATTCCCTCTGTTTGAATTCCTTGATTTTCTAGATATGGTGGTGGTGGTGGTGATGGGGTTTCAGTGAAAGAGTTATACTGAGACAGGTAGTTATGCTGCAAACACCTGTTCTTGACCAGAGACATGACTTCACCCAGCTGGAATCTAGATGAGGCAGAAAATCTTCCTTCCTCAGAATAAGTGGTTCCAGATTACCAGTACCCTTTTTATCAGAATCTCCAGACCAAAGCGATTTTAGAGTGCAGTATGTTGATACAGACTGAACACTGATTTCCTGCCAATTTTATCTTACTAATTCCAGTTCTCTGGAGCTTTTCTGGCATTGGACCTGAAAGCCAGCCCTGATCAGGAAAATCTGTTTCTATTTTTCTTTGGCAACTCAGCCTATCAGCCTCTCTGCAGACCAAGAAAATTTCCAGCTTCCTTCTAAATCTTACTCTCAACCTCTTTTTGAAAAAAAATAGTGGCAATGCTGCGCATATGTCAGTTATGCTATTTCTTTTCTGAACAATACAAATATACAAAAATAAGAATTTGTAATAAAACTAAATTAAATGTCCGAAGTAAGAAAAGAGAATACAGCTAAATCTAATTAATGTCACAATTTGGTACACATCTTTATATTTTACTGTGTTTACAGACCATCATGTCCGCATATTGCTTTATGCATTAAGAACAGGAGAATGAAAGCCATGCTTTGCTAGGTTGGACCACTGACCAACCAACTGTTAGCCTACTACTCTAGCAACAGATGGCATTCAGTGGTAATAACATTGTTATCAGGGCTAATAGCCATCACCTTTTTTTCTTTACATTTTTCTTTTTTAGGATTTCATCAATTCCATCCATACATGACTTTCTTTTCCTTCCTCTCAGTCTATTCTCTTTTCCTTTATATATCTGTTTGCATTTAATCTATCAATGCAACACATCTTTTTCCCCATACTGGTTTCTCACTTTTGTTTTCAATTCACATTTATTCACTACCTGTTTATTACTGATCCTATCATTCTTATTTTACCGCACAGACATCTTAACACCATTCCCACCGACTTCAATGTTTATACTTTCTGGGATATATACCCAACTCTCAGTGTTGGGTTTCAAATTTTTTTACTACCGGTTCTGTGGGTGTGGCTTGGTGGGCGTGGCATGGCTTGGTGGGCATGGCAGTGGAAGGTTACTGCAAAATCCCCATTTCCTCCTGATCAGCTGGGACTTGAGAGGCAGAGAATAGATGGGGGTGGGGCCAGTCAGAATTTTTACTACCAGTTCTCCGAACTACTCAAAATTTCTGCTACCGGTTCTCCAGAACTGGTCAAAACCTGCTGAAACCCACCTCTGCCAACTCTCACTTTTGATAGAACAAAATGGTCAGACGTATGCTCTTATGTGCTCTTATTGCATATTCTTTACCATATATTGCATATGACCAAGGATCTTTCTAGCAGAATTCACATGTCTTGAAATTTCTCCATCCATTAGCCTTAGAAAATAGTTCACCAAACTCATTTACTTGTTCTAGTTGTTCACATTTTACAAGGAGCTTGTTGTTATTTGCTCCATTTTCCCTGTCATATGAAATTATCTTGGTCTTCAATAAATACATTACTTTCCAGATACCTACTCCTTATTTCATCCTGTAGCTCATCTAACATCCCTTGCAAAATCATTTGAGTTCTCAGCCAGCAACACAGCAACATCTGCATATAAATCAAGAAACATGTATATCATAACAAGCATACTTTATACATTTGCCTGTAAATACAGTAAACCACCAGAGAGAGATCACATATCCTTGCTTATCCCCTGCTCAACAGTGAACTATTCACTAAGCATTCCATTTATTCTTACACATGCTTTATTTTCATCATGTATAATTCTTACTGCATTCAGCAAAGGACCTTCAACTGCATATTTCTGCAAAACATTCCATAATTCAAATCTATTCACTTTATTGTATTTTTTTCCCCCTAAATCAATAGAGAGAAATCAATTTTCTCTCCCACATTCATATACTTCTCAATGACGTTTGGAAGAACAAACATCTGATCTGTACAATTTCTCCCTGGCATAAAGCCACTTCACACATCTCATTGTTTAAAGGAGTTAATTGAAATCTGAATAACTATGGTGCTTGTAGTCAAATTAGACTGTGGCACCATTCAATATCTTGGTAGACCACCTATGAACATTGGAACTTGTGGGGGGTACTATTATTCAGTGCCCCCTTTTTTTTCAGTCCTAATCAGTAACCTTCTCATGTCTTGGTTAGACAATTATAATGCACTAAATCCTTTTTGGATTGTAAACTTGTAGTGTTGAAATAGTTTGCACATCAATGATACTATTTGTTGTGGCCCGCCAGTGGCCAACAAAGCTGGCAGCAGGTTCGGACAGTGAGGAGGTTGGGGAGGAACATTGGCCAGTCCTTAAGTCTGGGGAAGGCTTGGACGAGGGCTCTGAGTCAGAGGCAGAGCGGGGGCCAAGCCCATCTGGTAGCTATTTGCTGCCTCCAGAGCCTCCAGAGTCTGACATCAGCGAGGCAGATAAACAGCTGGAGCCTGTTCCCAGTGTCCGCATGTGCAGAACTGCCAGAAGACAAGAACAATTAAGAAAACAGGGTCGACTTGGGAGTAAGGCTTGGAGATGATTGGCCCCTCCCATAAGACTTAAAAGAGGAGTGAACTTTTAAGGAAGTTTTTGCAGGAAGCACTTAGTTCATCTGGTTGGTTCAAGCTTTTGAAAGTTCTGTTTGACACTGTGCTAAGTTTGGCCTTGCCCTGCATTTGGCAATTAGTTCTTTGGCAGCATTCCAAAGGAGATAAGGTGGGTGTTTATAAACATTCCACTGAAAGACTGTTTGTGAAGCCTTTCTGATTGTGAATGACAATAATTCAGAGCTGTATGAATAAAAAAGGTTGCTGGGACTAAAATTGGGCTTTATGCTTTCTAAGGAAGCCTAAGTCAGAACACTATTAACTATACTATTGATATTATGCACTTTTAGGAGGCTGATCCATCATGGACAAGTCATAGAAGAGGATCAGGGTAAATATAACTCAAAAGAGAGAGCAGTGGCAAACCATTCCAGTATTCTGTCTATAGAGATTCTGAGTCATCCAGGCCATGGTTGTCCCAAAGGTGCTTTTTTTTCAAGAGGCAACTGGACTGTTTTTTCTTTGAAGACATTTCACTTCTCATCCAGAAAGCTTCTTCAGCTGTGACTGGATGGTGGGGAATGGAAGGATTTATACTCTTTGCAGACAGCTGGTCATTTGCATTCTTTAAGCGAGTGGATAAGGTCACCTGGAGGTTTATCTGTGTTGTCAGGGTCACATGAGTGGTGCAAATGGGTGTGGAGCCTTCTTGGAACTATTGAAAGGACTGTGTTGTAGACTGGAGTTAGATGATGCCGTATCCCTCCTCCTCTGTTGAAAGAAGGCTGTTCAGTTTTGACATAGATGGCCACTTTGACCCCTCTTTCAAGCCAGCGGTCCTCTCTGTCCAAAATGAGGACTTTGCTGTCTTCAAAAGAGTGGCCTTTCTCTTTTAAATGCAGATGGACTGCTGACTCTAATCCTGATGGATTTGTTCTCCTATGGTTGTTGGTGGCATTCTCTTTGAATGGAGGGACCATTTGAAGTCTTTTATTAGATTTTAATGTTAACTACAATGAAACTATAAGATTCATTGGTTATATTTAGAATAGAAGTGACAATTCCAAAGCAAACTGATTTATTTGGAGCATGTGGACATTTCTCCACATTTCCAGCCTCTGAGTATTGCACATTCTAGAAACCACGCCATGTATATATCTCATCTAACCTACTTATTTCATCCAGCTGACAAGTTGACTTATTTTCCCTTTTTAAATCCTTGAATGGAATGCTTCATTATAGTTCCACTTAAAGGTTGGCATGAGAGCTTATTGTTGTCATTGGCTACTAGCTAATTAGTTGGTTCCTCGGTATCTTTTGACCAATGCAGTATGCTCAATCCATTTCTCCTGTGATCCCTTATGACAGATTTTCAATGACATTGCAAATGATTTGCCCTATATGTGTTTATCAGAGTATACACATTCACATACTTTCTCTTCTCCTTTTGTCATCCCTCCACATTTTAAAGAAGAAGAAAAAAAATTCCAGACTCGACAACATTCTTAAGGATTGTAAACTCCCAATGTCACAAGGTAATGACTTTTGCAATGGACTTCGAATAAATAAATAATCAACCTGGTCAGTTTCTAGAAGTATTGTAGCACAGAAAGAGCTATGAATATTCATTTGCCAAGATATGTCAGATAATGATGGTGTCCAGCATCTTGAACTTTGAACTCTCAAGCTGTTTTACAGCAGATAACTAATGATTTATCTAAACATCTGCTTTAGCTTCCAAAACATCTTCTGAAAATCCACCCTTCTCCTTCCTGGAGCAGGTGGAAGTAGAATGATGGGCAGGTTCAATTTTTAGTGAACCATTTAATTTCTGCTTCCTAGGCTATTGGGATGATGATTGTGCAATTACTCTTAAGACCGAACATTTCTCCTGATTCAAAGGCTGCATGCATAAAATGTCCGCTAAGGAAGGTTGCATACGAAAGGGTACCAGGGAAAGTTTTATTTTAAAAAAGTCAATTTTAAATGCCAATCTTTTAAGCTCTCAATCTAAAACAGAATTTGAATGGACCATATTAGTGATTTCATGTATATTAAATTGACCAAATCTAGAAATAGATTACAATGTCCACCTCCTTTCTTAAGACCACACTCTACAGTTCCTGTGTTCCTCAGAAAGAGAAGTGTTATGTCATTTATTCAGTATATAAATTGCAACTGCATTGTTTTAGCTTTCCATTTTTTCACAAACCCATTTGCAAGTTAAGGCAAATAAGCTTTTCAACACAGAATAGAGGTTATAATATGTATAACTGTACTGTAGGTATCGTACAGGAGAAAAACATAGTTGTTTTGCTTATCTGCCACTTGAAATGCAACCAACATAGCAAGGGTTAGGTAATTGGCCATACATATCAATATTTTCCTTTGGTGGTTTACAAATAAATAAATGGAAACATGTTCTTTGTAATTTCTTTGTGGTTTACAATTTATCCAGCTTCTTTTAACTATAAGATCTCCAACTGACATATTATTTACAGGTGAATTTCCCCAGGATGCAAATTGTTTTATATGAAGAAGGTTGCATTGTAAGCTGAAAGAAACCTTTAGCCCACTATGTTTTATCAGCCAGGAGAAAATTTTAATGGAAGACTGACATGTCAGACTGATACAGAATCAGAGCCTGAGGAATTAAAGACTTATAGAAATGGAAATGAGGAAATACAGATAAGATTGCTTGTCATCTGTCAAAACTTGTAGACTAAAAATTAAAAAGGAAAAGAAATGAGATTCTGTGTTTCAGCCATTCAGACTGAAATGAATGAGAATTGCGGTGAAAATGAGTTTGCATAAAATACTTCCTTTATTAGTATGATCATTATCACTGCTGTTACTATTACTATTTTGAATTGTAAAATTCCCAGAGTTTGCATTTAACATATCTGTTTGGGAGCTATTCCAGTTTTAACTGAGTATATGATTAAAGGTAGAGAATTCTAGCCAATGATATTTAGAGGCAATGTTTTGCAAAAATCTGAATGAATTATGATATTAATTCACGTTTTAGGCATCAAAGTTAGAACTCATTATTTAGGTTTCAAGAATACAGTCTATAGCTAGTATTAAATTATTCATAACGCCGTAACTCCTACATAGAAAAATATTTAATTTGCATCAAATACTGATTTTTTTAACTAAGCTGTCAAGCTTTTGCTTTCGTATGAGAGGTGCTGGATTCAATTCTCAATAACCTTTCAAAGTACAGGTTAACTGAGAATATGCATCTTTGAAAATGTCTATATAGAAGTGACCTCATTTACACATCTTGGACTATTATGTGGAATGAATAGAAATGTGGAGATGTCTAGCTACAACATAAGCATAAATAACGACTCCATGGAAAGCTTAAAGGTAGCTCTTTACGCATGCACAAAGGGTCCCTACCATTTTGCACATGGGTTAAATAACAAAACAAAACCTTTCTATGGAAATCCTTTGGTAATGAAATTCTTCAGTCTTTGACAGAAGACTTTCACTCTTTGATAGAGTACTGGTGCTTTTAAACATTGATATTAGAAGATTCTTGAGGAAATTGGGCACCAGCTTCCCTGAGAAGTCCATTAGGCTGGAAAGGTTGGAGGAAAAAGAAGGAAAGGACAATCAAGAGGAAGGTGAATGTATGTGAAGGATGAGGTTGGGCACACAATACCCTGAGAAGATCTATCTAAATGAGTGCTAAAAGCCAACACTGACTTGATGATTCCTAATCAATATCTGCACCAGTCTGTTGGTGCATTGATGAGCACTGCAAAGGTACATATTATAATGCTCTAATGCTCACTTAAATCAAAATGTCTAAAGTGTATCTCCTTTGCTATTTGAAACTGAAACCTGTGCTGTGACAATTGACATCGAGGTCAACTGCAGAATTGCCAAAGCAACCTCTGCATTTGCCAGACTACTGACCAATGTGTGGGACTACCGTGGAATAAGCCTTGCTACAAAGCTCAAAGTTTACCGAGCAGTAGTGTTAACTACCCACTGAGACTTGGACTGTATACAAGAGGCACACTAGGCAATTGAACCACTTCCAAATGACCTGCCTTTGCAGACTTCTGAGGATCCAGTGGCAGGACAGGGTGCCAGACACAGAAGTCCTCTCCAGAGCAGGCCTGCCATCAGTTTACACCATTGGTGAAATCCAATTTTTTTTTACTACTGCTCCTGTGGGCATGGTGTGACTTGGTGGGCATGGCTTGGTGGGCATAGCAGAGAAGGATACTGCAAAATCTCCATTCCACCCCACTCTGGGGCCAGCCAGAGGTGGTATTTGCCTGTTCTCTGAACTACTCAAAATTTCTGCTACTAGTTCTCCAGAACCTGTCAGAACCTGCTGGATTTCACCCCTGGTTTACACCCTGCTGATTAAAGCCCAGACCCACTGGGCAGGCCATGTTGCAAGGATTCCAGACCATTGCATCCCCAAACAGCTTCTATATGGTGAGCTGTTGTGTCTTATCCGCTCTCACCGCAGCCGGGGTCTGCTTATCTGCTCCCAAACACGGAGGAATGTATGCCTCCCGGCCCCAGTCCTGGCTCCATGCCCAGACAAGCTGCAGAGGAGGGGGCACCTCCCGGTCCCAGCCCTGGCTCCATGCCCAAGCAGGCTGCAGAGGAGGGAGCATCCCCCGGCCCCAGCCCTGGCTCCATGCCCAGGCAAACGGAGCAGCTAGACCCTTCCCCCTCCTCCACAGCATGTGAGCCTGAGGAAAGTTTACTTCCAACAGCTGATTGGAGTGACCCTCGCATCAGAAGATTGGATAGGCGGAGGCAACAGAAGGAAGGGAGGGGCAGGCCTTAATGAGTGCTGAGTCATGGAGCCACACCCCATGGCCTATATAAAGGATCTGCTTTCTGGCAGTCTCTGAGTCAGGCAAAGTCGAATTTATCTTGCTGAAGTCATTTACTGGTCTCCTGCCTGCTCTGAGGACTTTGCTAGGACTTTGGGCAGAGCTGCAGAGGCAAGCCTGATTCGGATTTCCCTGACCCGGCCGTCAGCGGAGGAGTGGGACACGACAGTGAGCTGTCTCAAGGAAAGTGATCATACGGGGACAAAGGAAGCAATACAAAGACATGTTGAAAGCCTCCTTCAAGTCCATGGATATCAACACCACCTCCTGGGAAACCCTGGCACACAAGATCAATCAACACGGTGCATGTTGATCCACCAAGGCTGCCATGCATTTGAAGACAGAAGGACAACAATTGCACAAGAGAAACGAGCACTCCGCTGAAATAGTGGTGCCCACAGATTTGCCCGACATGTGGCAGAACATTCCATTCCCATATAAGCCTTACCAGCCACCTGCAAACACACCGTGGACAGCCCCACAACCTGTTAGATCAGTGGTTCTCAATCTTTATAGTGCTGCGACCCCTTTAATACAATTCCCCACGATGTGGCGACCCCAACCGTAAAATTATTTTTGTTTTGAATTTATCGCGCCTGAAGCCAGATTAGGCTAGTGATTGGGAGTGATTGCAGCTGGCTTGAGAGGGAGACATCAGAGCAAAGATTTCTCTCTTTTTTAATTCATCGTGCCTGAAGCTGAATTCGGCTAGCGATTTGAAGAGCCTGCAGCTGGCTTGTGGAGACAACCACTGGAGTGCGATTCTTCGACTCGCAAGTATACTTCCCATACTTCCGAAGGTCTTAGGCGACCCCTGGCAAATCGTCATTCGACCCCCAACGGGGTCCCGACCCACAGGTTGAGAACCGCTGTGTTAGATGTCGAGGTCCTCTTCGAAAACGATGGATGAACATCATCAGACTGAAAGCACTGAGTTCCTAATCTGCCATTTAGTAATTAGCAGTTAATAGCAACCATTTGTATACAGTTAGTCTTTCATTTAGGACAATTCATTTAACAATGGTTACAAGTCACAATGGCTTTGGAAAAAGCCACTTACAGCCTATTACAATTGTCACACTATCTCCAAGGTCGTATAATTAGAATATGGCAATAAGCTTACATTTATGACAGTTGCAGTGTCTTATGGTGAGGTTTTTGCCATTTGTGTCTTCTCAGCCAGGTTCCAGCAAGCAAAATCAATTGGGGAAGCCAAATTCACTTAATGACCATGTGATTCACTTAATGACTATAGTACAAATGATCATAAATTTGGATTTAGACATATGATGATTCCCTTAATGACCAGATCACTTAGCAACTGAAATTAGAGTCCCAATGTATGTTTGTAAGTTAAACATTACTTGTATATTTTAACTTACTGAGCAGTTGAATGTTTCTTTTTAAAAATAGTGTAGATTCAGAATGATTTATCATATGATTTGCTTTCTGTCTCTGAAGTGCCATAATATCTTTACTAGCTTCATTTTTCCTATTTTCTTAAACAATATCACCCCTTATAAACCGCAAAAATATTCTTTGCAACACAAAATAGAAAACTAGAAGCAAAATTAAAAATAATATTTTGTTGATCAGGATTTTTGGTGCTTCAGTATAAAAACTATAATGACAGGTTAAATGTACCAAGGACCATCCTGTCTTTTTAAAAGACAGTAGAATTCACCAGCTACACTTTGTCCTTTGACAGAAACACTATACAATAGGAATTATTGTTTAAATTTTCTTTATATATATCTAGGACAGAGGTGTCAAATTCGATTGCATTGAGGGCATATCAGGGTTGTGTTTGACTTCAGGGGGTGGGGGGGCATGGCCAGGGTGGGTTTGGCCAGGGTGAGCATGGCCAGCTTGATGTCACTCATGTCGGGGGCACCTGTGGTGACTTGGGCAGGCCTGGAGGGATCCTCCTGTAGCCCTCTGCCAGTGAAAATGAGCTCCCTTTTCACTGGCAGAGGCACCGCAGGCCGGTCCTTTGCTATATCCAGGGCAGCCCTCAGGCCACATCTAAGCACCCTGTAGGCCAAATCTGGCCTGCAGGCCTCGAGTTTGACATCCCTGATCTAGGAGAAGAAACCAAGAGTCCTCTCTTCCTGGAATCTGCCATCAGACATCACATAGGATCAGGTCAGGCAGCAGGAACCAGTCGTGTTCTGTTGTTGTTTGCTTAGCCTGAAAGAAATGATGTGGGAGAGGAATGCTGCTGGAAAGAATCAGGTTGCCAGAAGAACCAAAGTGACATCATGTTGAGAAAAGAGGAAATGAGGAAGCAACTAAGCATGAGAGAATGTCATATGTACACAGGAGCAAGGAAACCGGTAGCGGTTGAAATAAGACAAGACCGAATGACAGCCAACAAGGAAAAAAGATGCTTTCAAGCAGCAAGTCTTTTCTTAACCCAATCATGACCACCATCGATGCCCATGAAAGAAACAGTAGCTGAGGTGACATATGATGGAAGGCTGCTGGCACAAGTTAAAAGGAAAAGTTGTGCAAAGATCTGTCTGGACACCCATCTGTATATGCAACAACTATATCAAGCACTCTGTTGACTCCAACATACCATGATTTACCTGCCAGTTTTACAGCTTGCTGTGTGTTTTGGTGTGTGTGTATGTATGTGTGATGCTTAAGTAATTATATCCAATAAAGCCAAGAGGATAATTAAGACTCTTTATGTGCTGCATGTTCTCCAATTCTCTATTCCTCTATAACATCCTGCATTTCAATTCTAAAAGGAGGTAGCCATTTGACCAATTAGAACAATTAATCAGTGAAACAACTTGCCTCCAGAAGTTGTGGGTGCTCCACTACTTTTTAAAAAGAGATTGGGTAAACATTAGTCTTAAATCGTGCAGGGTTTTTCTTGCTTGAGCAGGGGGCTGGACTAGAAGACCTCTAAGGTCCCTTCCAGCTCTGTTATTTTGTTATTCTGGCCAAACAAAAGAAGATTGTCCATAATTACACACCAGACAATCAGCATCATAAGTTATGTCTTTTTAAAAATATTCTTTGCTGTGATGAGATTAGAGTTCATGTAGATGAATGGACTGCAATTAAATGTGTTGTGTTTTGCTTTATCTTACAAGAAGATAATGCAAAGGTATGTGAGGCACCTGCCCCAAAATATTTATTCCGGAGATATTGTTATAGTTGTATAAGTGTAATCTCTCCTGTACAATGTTGACATGACTGGTTTGATGTGTTTCGGTATGTATTGTACGCCCACTATCTTTTTGTGTCTTGTTTTGGGAATGTTAATCTTATCGTGGCAGTAAAGAAGCACCAAAAGTCACAAATATTTCTCTAAGGTACTTGGTAGATTGATTGCAAAAACAGCAAAAATAAATACCAGATTTGTACCTCAGTCTTCTTTGAAAGAAAAAAAGACAATTCCTGTGTTAAGAATTATATGGACCAATATGTACATCTATGTACATAGAATTATCTATTCTTGGAATGCATTACCTGACTTTGTGGTCTCTTCTCATAACCCCAAAAGCTTTATTCAAAATCTATCCACTGTTGACCTCACCACATTCCTAAAATGACTCTAAGGGGCGTGCATAAGAGCACAAACGTGCCTACCATTCCTGTCCTATTGTTTCTTCCCTTATATATATATATATGCTTATACTACCTTGTTTCTCCTCATATATATGTTTATATATTATATAATATTTTGTGTTATGCTTGTGTATATTGTTATGACAAAATTAAATAAAAATGTACGTCTGACTTTGTCAGTAGTGTTATTTTTACCCTCATATTAGTCTATTCCATAATTTTTACTTCTCAAAAAATCACTGTTTAAAAAAGGTAAATTATGTCAGATAGATCATAAGATGTCGGACTATGTTTTCTCAATGCAACTTACATAGCTACCCATTTTTCTATACTACTAACTCTAGCACAGATATGGCAGGCCTATTCCTTGGTGGCCCGTTACAAAGAAATTTTGAAGAAGAGGTGGTTTTTTTTTCTTTTGCAGCTTAACAGTGTTTCATTTTTTTTTAATTCTGCAATTTATTTATTTTTGTTTCAGATGTCAGTATGTTTAACTGTTCTCATTCCATTTTTTTATTGCAACTCTTAGCTACCTTGCAAATCAGTGAAATTAAGGGATAGGATATAAATATTTTAAATTCATTTTGAGATATAAATGAGGAAATCAATAAGTTTGTTCTACTAAAAGATCATGAGAAGCATATGAATCTGAGTTACAGCTTTTCTTGTAAAGGTACAGCCTTTAATTTCTATGAACATAAAATCTTAGGAAAAAACATAGCAAAATATTAAATCAAAATATGATTGATTCTGAAAGTAATACATTATAACAGACATGCTTTAAATATGTCAGAATAACCAAATGTATCTGGAGGCATAATAAATACTCCTCATAAAAAACATACACATTAAACAAATCTTCTGAAACACTTTTACCAATGATCCATACGGATTTGTGCTGGAGAAAACTGAAAACTTGTTGCTCAGAAATAGCCTTGTTCCATATGTAAGAATATCAAACATAGTGCTGAATAGTGTGAAAAGTTGACTGTGAGAAAATAAGGAGGCTATTATTTGGTAACACTTCATCTCTGGAATGTTTTCCCCATTAAAGTTGGAACAGTGTTAAAACTATTATCATTCCGAGGGTAGATTAAAAGATACTAGATCGTTCAAGCATTTTTAAGTGGTGTCCTGATGTATTGCAAGAAATTTCATGTTGAATCAACCCAAAGGCACACTGAATATCCGGTAAGTATAGAAGCGATGCTGAAAGTGGTAAACAGTTTTCAAGTTACATGAAACAAGCTACCACAAATATCACCTATATTTGTTCTTTAAGTAATACTAACGGCTAATCAAAACAATTAAAAACTGAAAACAATACTAACATAATTACCCTTGCAAATAGAGGCTGATTGTTCCGTACACAAGCACAGTCAACAAATTTTCAGTAATATCTCTCCATGTTTTGGCTTTGGTTAATAGTGCTAACCTAACTTTTATTTACTTTTAAAGTTATTTTGTGGTAAGGCAGGATACACGTTCTGAAGCCCCTGTGCCCTATATCAGAACTGTCAAACTCGCGGCCTGCGGGCTGCGGGCTGCATGTGTCATGCACTAGCCACGCCCATACCTGCTTTAGCGAAAGGGGGGAAAAGTTGAGATATATCATGTGACGTCGTCGTGACGACGTGAGTTTGACACCCTGCCCTATATGATTATCTTCAAAGCTTTGCCTGTGGCTCCAAGGTCTTTCCATTTTTTGCCACCAAACTTAAATTCTTATTATACAGAAGAAAAAAATTAAAAATGTATAATATTACATGATTTAAAGTAATCATATTACATATTAACTGTATGCAATAGAGGTGGTGGAATGTTGTCTGGATTCCCAGGAGGGAAGAGTTGTATCCTAGAGAGCAAAGAGACATTGAAACTTAGATAACTTAAGTCAGGAGAAACAGAGTTAAGAAGGCTCCCCCCCAGCAATACTCAAAGTATATCAAATACTAAAGTAATTGCTTAAGTAGTTGTTTTAGTTTGGAAGATTTCTGTCTATAGGTGACAAACAATAAAGGAAATTGCTCAATTCCACATGTCTTTCATGGTTCTTGATGTCTGACAATGTTGCATAAATTAAAATTTAAATGCATATTAAATCAGGTATACCTCCTGATCTAATTTGTTTCTTCATTCTAGTCCATCCTATTTGTTGGACTACTGACCACAACATAACTCTCATACAGTCAATGTGGCTTCCACCCTTTCCAAAGACACCACATTAAAATTTCTAACACACATACACATGTGCGTGCACACACACACACAAATATAAACACAGTTAGCAAGATCTGATTAAAGTTAAGCACAATTAAGTCCTGCTGTTTTCCTGAAAAGGTTTAACATATGCATTGAAGTTTCACCTGCAGAAAATCAATAGGTCTTGAAAATGCATAAAGTAAAAAGATTGCCCTTTTACTTTCCTCTAGTGGAAACTTCATGTCCATTTTAATTCAGGAAGACCTCTTAACTTCATGATGGTTGCCGATATTGATATATAAAAATAATGCATATATTTAAAGTTGTATAATTTCTAAACCCTTCCAGTGAAAAAGATGTCAAAGGGCCGTTCTACCTATATAATATTGCACATCAGTGAAATTTCTCCCAAAATAAGCTAAGGATAACAGATAACTATTGTTCTACTAAAAGGGATGTGGTGGCTAAGTGGGTAAGACGCTGAGCTTGTCAATCAAAAGGTTGGCAGTTCATCAGTTTGAATCCCTAGTGCTGCATAACAGGGTGAGCTCCCATTACTTGTCCCAGCTTCTGCCAACCTAGCAGTTCGAAAGCATGTAAAAAATGCAAGTAGAAAAATAGGGACCACCTTTGGTGGGAAGTTAACAGCGTTCCGTGTGCCTTTGACGTTTAGTCATGCCAGCCACAAGACCACAGAGATGTCTTCAGACAGCGCTGGCTTGGCTTTGAAACAGAGATGACACCGCCCCCTAGAGTTGGGAATGACTAGCACATATGTGCGAGGGGAACCTTTACCTTTACTTATTGTTCTATTACAACTGACAAGCTTTCCTGATAATACAAGTGGGAAAGACACCATTGTTTGAAACATTAAGGAATGTAGACCCCAAAAAGTTGTCATGTATGTATCCTAATGTACAGGCTAAATGTTGGAGATGCGATTGTGAAGATGCCACTTATTACCATATATGGTGGACTTGTAAAAAAGTTAAAGCATTTTGGATTAAAGTATGGTGGATCATGCAAAATATTTTGAAAAAGAAGATTAAGTTTACTCCACAGTTCTTTTTACTAGGAATAATTATGGATTGTACAGCTATAGAGACTAAATTGATTTTGAACTTAATAACAGCCGTGAGACTTTTGATTGCTCAATATTGGAAGAAAGAAGAATTACCTACAATTGAAGAATGGACACTCAAAGTATCAAATCTGGCAGAAATGGCAAAAATTTCTGCTTACTTGAAAGACTATACACAAGAAAAATATATTTTAGAATGGAAAATGTGGATTGATTATATTCAAAATAAGTATCAGATAAAAAAATATCGAATAGCATATGAGTAAATTTAGGAAATATTTTGTATTAGATATATTTTTGAAGGAGAGGGGAATTGAGAGTGTGATTATGTGTGGGGTGACTAGAGATTATAATTTAGGAATTATTTTGGATTATGATTGTTAGTTTTGATACCCTGCATTTTGTTCTGGGAAGTCGGGATGGGGGTGGGGGTAAGGCGGAGGGGAATTGGGAGGTTGAGGGTAAAGGATGGAGTGATGGTTAATGTACAGGGATTATTGAAGATGTATAAATATAATTAATGTAGGGTTGGGTCTGCCCAGTTACCATTTTAGAATGATGGGGAGGGAGAAAAGAGGAGAGAGTAGGAGGTAGGAAAGAGGAGAAGAGGAAGGAAGAGGGAGAAGGAAGGTGGAGGGTGGAGGGAGGAGAGGATGTAGATAAGAGAAGGAGACGAAGGTCTGGAAAGTAGAAGAAGATAGAAGAGGGAAGAGTGTTAAAAAGGGGGGTGGTGACTGGGCAAGCCCGACTAATTGTATATAACTGTACATTGGATGAGCTGTTTGATATGATTGTAAAAATAAAACTTTTTTATGAAAAAAAAAAGAAACATTAAGGAATGTATTACACCATTTAAATATTGTTTTAGCTTCTGGATTATTTTGTCACAAATACTGAAACCAATATACCAACATGCCAATAAATTTTGACACTTAAGTAACCTGCTTAAGAACATGGTGTACTACTACTATTACTACTTTTTTTTTTGTAGAAAAGTGATCATTATTTCAATTCTTGTTGCAGTGAAAATCTTTCCAGGGTAAATCTCAGTTGTTCACTTTGGGGCATCATTATAACGATTTGACATGTCCAGTATAATCAGAGATGTCACATTGTTCTACATCCACCAGTGAATATAACAATTCCAAATATAGTGCTCACCTAGTAACACCAGGAAATAAAGAGTGTGTCTTAGAAGCAGTGTCACAAAAGATCATGGTGCATGAATAATTGAGACAGTTTGGGTCATAAAACTGTCACAGTTAAAGTTGCCCAAGGACATTAATACATCCTATCACAGATGGATTAAGAAGATACACTAAGTGAGCAGAACTGTACTGCCTCTCTCAAACAAAAGAAGAAAGGAGCAAGAACCCTTTCATCTGAAGCATGCGCATGAAATTAAATTGAATGCCATCTAGTGACTAAGCTATATAATCACACAATCCACGGGAGTTCTGCAATGTGTGGTCATTAAAAAAAAAGAGAGAGGGCATCACTCAGATTAATCTGGGACGATAATTGAGAAGGAAGGCAGAAGACTAAATCTGAATGCCCATCTTTAGTATGTTAAAAAAAAGAAAAGAAAAGAAAGCAGTGGTCCTACAAAATCCATCCATCAGAAATCTAGCCAACCTAGATGGCATTTTCTGGTTTATCAAAAACAAGGCTAGAAGTAAAAATATTGAGCATTTGTGGAAAATATTCCACACCATGGTCTTGACATGATGAGAACACCAAGATTAAATACATACATACATACATACATACATACATACATACATACATACATACATACATACACACATTTCTTGACAGTTAGAACAATTAATCAGTAGAACAACTTGCCTGAAGAAGTTGTGAATGCTACAACACTGGAAGTTTTTAAGAAGATGTTGGATAACCATTTGTCTGAAGTGGTGTAGGGTTTCCTGCCTAAGCAGGGGGTTGGACTAGAAGACCTCCAAGATCCCTTCCAACTCTGTTATTCTGTTTTCCTAAATAAATAAATAAATAAATAAATAACTTTTTTTAAAAAAAGAATTTGGTTCTGCTATACAATATAGAGGAATTACTGAGTCTGTCATTTGCACCTCTATAACTGTCTGGTTCGGTTCTGCAACCCAACAAGAAAAACACAGACTTCAGAGGATAATTAGAACTGCAGAAAAAATAATTGCTACCAACCTGCCTTCCACTGAGGACCTGTATACTGCACGAATCAAGAAGAGGGCCGTGAAAATATTTGCAGATCCCTCGCATCCTGGACATAAACTGTTTCAACTCCTACCCTCAAAACGATGCTATAGAGCACTGAACGCCAGAACAACTAGACACAAAAACAGTTTTTTCCTGAACATGATCACTCTGCTAAACAAATAATTCCATCAACACTGTCAAACTATTTACTGAATCTGCACTACTATTACTATTAATCTTCTTATAGTTCCCATCACCAATCTCTTTCCATTTATGACTGTATGACTATAACTTGTTGCTGGCAATCCTTATGATTTATATTGATATATTGACCATCAATTGTGTTGTAAATGTTGTACCTTGATGAACGTATCTTTTCTTTTATGTACACTGAGAGCATATGCACCAAGACAAATTCCTTGTGTGTCCAATCACACTTGGCCAATAAAAATTCTATTCTATTCTATTCTATTCTATTCTATTCTATTCTATTCTATTCTATTCTATTCTATTCTATACGCACTGCCTTTGTACAAAACCTTTGAAGAGAGACAAACAATGGAGGCAGGGTCATGCTGAGAACTGAGCAAAAGACCACCACATAACCTTCTGCTCCAAACCAGAAAGTATAGCCAACTATTTTCCGTAATATGATTTTGGGTGCATACCAACATTTAGAAGAAGATCAGGAAATGCTTTGAGGTCCTGAACCCCAATGATAGGGAGCTAGAGGAACTACGGAATGAAATGAAGGAGATTGTTAAGAATCAATAGGAAGAGACATTGCCAAAGACCAAGAACCAGAAGAAAATCTACTGGATGTCGGAAAAGACTTTTTCAGTTCTGACTGAGAGTGCTGCCTGCTTCCTGGAACATACTTATCTTATTGGCACATCCCTATGAAACAATTACATGATTTCCAGTTGCGCTGGAGATTTCTCCTTCCATCATGCTCTTAGGTAATGTTCCTTTCCAGTTTCTACAGCATCTGGGATACATTTTTGGACAATGCCCTCATTTGCTGGTAAGTGCAAAGACTTGACTGCCTTTTGATATGTCTGGGCACGCAGAAATGGAAGCTTAGTTAAGACTGCATTCTTCTCTCAGCATCTTTTGTGACCTGTCTTTCCGGAGGTTTAGTTGGGACTTTTAGAAATTATGAATGAGATTTTTTTTCCCCCTGTAAAACATTGATCCCATTGTATCCTCAGAAATGGAAAAGGTTTTGTTTCAGATTGTGGCAAAGGCAGGACTAGAACTCATGGTGCCCTGATCTGTAGTTCCTTGAACAAACAACTAGTTCTATAACAAGTAAGACCATTATTAATTCTACTACACCAATTGAAACTTTTTTTCTTTTTATGATCCTATAATCCTTTGCTTCGGGGTGGAGTTAGGACAACTGAATGGTTTACTGGCTGGATGTCCTTCCTGACACCTATGCCGAGTTTGTAGCAGATATTTTCTCTTTGTGCCTTGATAAAGGAACATCTGTCGCTGCCTAGAATCTCAACCTTCTGAGTGGGAGGCAGGTGTCTTCACCTCTAGGCCACCACACAATTATTGAAACACTAATGCAATATTATGATTTTTCCAAATGTTCAGAGTATTTTACTTGCATTGTTTAGTTCTCATTAAGATAAATGTCCCACACAGCAGGAAAAAAGAATTTGAGCAGGCTGGGAGAAAAACTGAGACTTGTCTGAGGCCATTTATGAAACAAGTCAAAATTTCATTCAAACTGGGTAGTTTCTAATTTACTGCTTGAGTCCATAGTTAGAACATTATACCAATGGATTATCAGATCTACAGAAACAGTGCTCCTCCTCCCCCCTTCCTCCTCCTCTTGATATCAATTTGCCAGAATGTTTCATTTTGCAGCAATTATTTAAATAATGGGACAAAATGGTTCAATATCATGCTAAATAAGAAAGTCAACCAGGGGAGAGACACTGTTCTTGGTATAAAAACCTTCTGCTAATCTGTGCAGGTCTAATATTCCATGTGTTGGTATAGATTAGAATAAAATGATAAACACACTTTTATCATTTATGATTTATTTAGACTTGCCACCACTCAGTGAATGTCAATTCCTTCATTTCCCAGCAGAAATAGTTTCAGCTGGAAAACTGTGAGCATTCTAGATCAAACCAAGTCCAGAAACGCTAGAGAATGCTTGGAAGACTGGCACTCAGACAATCAGCCATCAAGAGGCATATAGACAGAAACATCTATATTCCATTCAAAAGTGACAATAAAAAGCAAACAAAAGGAAACAAAAAGACCTAAACACCTCCTTACCAGCAATGAACACCCATGTTTCTTTCTCAAGATAAGCAGATAAACATTAGACCAATGATCAAGGAGCAAATAATATCCCAATCACGGAACTGTCAAACAAAAGCTAACAATAAATAGCAGTCCGATCAAGGAACCACCAAGACCACTTCCACAAATCAGACAGGCCAAGCCACTGATATAAAAAATGAGAGTAAACCCCACTCCCTTCCAGCACTGATGATGTTACCTAGTTTGGTAATGAAATGTCTGCAAGAAAACAACCAAGTTCGGAGAGCACTAAGGCCCCCATAGAAATGGCAGTTTTATGATGTGTTTTCCCCTTTCTAAATACACCAATTAAGTCAAAACGGATATGCGTAGGATCTCTTAATGCTTAGATCATACAGGTTTGTTTCCTTCTTTGTTAACTGCAGTTTTTAATTCTTCTGCATGCTCATCTAAGGGAAAGAATTGCCCTGTGCCCTAGCAGACAAGCTTCATCATTTCTGTTTGCATTTGAAGTGAGTGCAAGTAATTTATTCCATTTAACCATACCCTGAAAACATAAATGCTTTTTTTTAAAAAAGACAAGAAAAAGAGAAACTCTGCTGAAAGCAATTATAAAACTTGAAACTCTGAACTATTGAACTGCATGCACCAGCACCATCAACGATGCTAAATTTGAGCAAATTGGATTAAATGTTTTCATGCAGAAAGTTCTAATAATTTGGGCAATAATGTTCATTAACTCCCAGTTACACTACAATTTAGATACACTTTGTGTATAGGCTTTGTTTGATTTGGTATATTTTCCAAAAGGGGGGGGGGAATGAAAAATTAGAAACATAGATCATAGGGAGGAAGAAACATTTATTTTAGCATTACTTTTGCAAAATTATGCCCAAACATTTAACATGTCCCGTTCTACTACAACATTTGAGGCTACACATTTATTAACTGTAAATTTGATTATTTGTAATGAATGATTATCAAAATAACTCTGATTCCTGTTGAGACAAATGCTTTGAGGAAGAAAAAGATTAGAAGAATAACTTGCACGATTAAGCCCTAATCATTTGTTCTGATTTTGGTACGAATAAAATAAAACACTCGCTTAATTCTTTTCAGTTGAAACCACTGAGGATTAAAACTGTTTCATTTGGCTGGCTGTATTTCCTTATTTTGCAAAACAAACAAACAAACAAAAACAAAAAAAACACCAGCAGTTGACTGCCATTGTAATCATCAGTAAAAACACTATTACATGGAAACAGTTTTATATAAGCTTCTAAGAGCATTTCACCAAGTTTTCAAACAGAAATCTTTTAGAAGTTCCTTCTGTGAACTTTTCATTTAGTAATATCAAGCATTAAATCTGAAAGCTTCTCCATGCAAAGTTTTTCTATGATATAGATCAGGGATCTCCAACCTTGTCAACTTCTGGGAGTTGAAGTCCACAAGTCTTAAAGTTGATAAGGTTGGAGATCCCTGCTATAGATGGACTTGTCCTTCAATAACTTGCCCTATCCCTGCTATAGATGGACTTGCCAGGCTAGGAAGCCAATGCTATGTAGGTCAGTACAATGTTTACTGCAAAGCTACAGAAAGAGGATATTGCAAATTAGAATGCTTCTCTCCTTTTCTTCTTTTAACTTTGTGTAAACTAGGGAGGGGCTTGTCAGAAAGGTTACATTACTTTCTTGGCCTGGACTCAGAGCCCCTTTTACCTGACTGTTGCCTTGGCAGCAACTCTTTCTTTTGTCCTTCAAAGCCATTCCCTTTAACCTCTACAAACCTTCAGCATATTTATTTATTTATTTATTTATTTGATTTTTATACCGCCCTTCTCCCGAAGGACTCAGGGCGGTGTACAGGCAAGATAAAACATACAATGTACAAATTAAAATACAATTTAAAAAACTTATTTTAAAATTAGCCTGAAAAAATTAAAATATGCCATGAACTAAAAACCCCATTTAAAATTAATAAAATTTACAAAATTTAAAAATTAAAATTCAATTCAAGCCAGCCCCGCGCGAATAAAAAGGTGTGTCTTCAGTTCGCGACGGAATGTCCGAAGGTCAGGTATTTGGCGTAAGCTCGGGGGAAGCTCGTTCCAGAGTGTGGGAGCCCCCACAGAGAAGGCCCTTCCCCTGGGGGCTGCCAGCCGGCATTGTTTGGCAGACGGCACCCTGAGAAGTCCCTCTCTGTGAGAGCGTACGGGTCGGTGGGAGGCATGTGGTAACAGCAGGCGGTCCCGTAAGTACCCAGGCCCTAAGCCATGGAGCGCTTTAAAGGTCGTAACCAACACCTTAAAGTGCACTCGAAAGGCCACAGGTAGCCAGTGCAGTCTGCGCAGGAGCGGTGTTACGTGGGAGCTACGCGTAGCTCCCTCTATCACCCGCGCAGCTGCATTCTGGACTAACTGAAGCCTCCGAGTGCACTTCAAGGGGAGCCCCATGTAGAGAGCATTACAATAATCCAAGCGAGAGGTAACGAGCGCATGAGTGACCATGCACAAGGCATCCCGATCAAGGAAGGGGTGCAACTGCCGAACCAGGCGAACCTGGTGGAAGGCCCTCCTGGAGACGGCCGTCAAATGATCTTCAAGCGACAGCCGATCATCCAGGAGGACACCTAAGGACACCCTATTCTTTGGGGCCAATAACTCACCTCCAACAGCCAGCCGCGGCTGCAGCTGGCTGAATCGGGATGCCGGCATCCACAGCCACTCCGTCTTGGAGGGGTTAAGCTTGAGCCTGTTTCTCCCCATCCAGACCCGTACGGCTTCCAAACACCGGGACAGCACTTCAACAACTTCATTGGGGTGGCCCGGGGTGGAAAAGTACAGCTGGGTGTCATCAGCGTACTGCTGGTAACTCACCCCGAAGCCACTGATGATCTCACCCAACGGCTTCATATAGATATTGAACAGCAGGGGCGAGAGAATCGACCCCTGCAGGACCCCACAAGTGAGGCACCTCGCGGTCGACCTCTGCCCCCCCTGTCAACATCGTCTGCGACCGGTCGGAGAGATAGGAGGAGAACCACCGATACACGGTGCCTCCCACTCCCAATCCCTCCAACCGGCACAGCAAGATACCATGGTCGATGGTATCAAAAGCCGCTGAGAGATCTAATAGGACCAGGGCAGAGGAATAACCCCTGTCCCTGGCCCTCCAGAGATCATCCACCAATGCGACCAAAGCTGTCTCCGTGCTGTATCCGGGTCGGAAGCCGGACTGGAACGGGTCTAGATAGACATCTTCATCCAGGTATTGGGGTAGCTGTCGCGCCACAGCACTCTCTACAACCTTCGCAACAAAGCTTGCGAATATGAGCTGTCTTTTATATATGACTATCTTCATCATTTGTAGGATGACTTTTCCCAAGCCTCTAACATGCAGTATTCAAGTGGAACAACTTTAGTCTCTGGCAAGCCCCACCCTTCATATAAACCCTAACTTCATGTCGTGTGTAAGATTGTTTGCTGTGTTGAAAAAGGACCATTTATGGGCAGTGTGCCTTTTAGTATTTTTCATTAAGTTGAAATCCTTAAAAAAAAAACACCTGACCCTCCCATCCTCCCAAACAGACCCAAGGTTTGGCCTTGCATCACTAGACATACATCTGCAACCCTCAGAGGCCAGAATAATCATTTAATGAAAATAGTCTCCTTTCTGAAGGGGAGGACTATAATTTGTGTTAGGGGAAATTTAGCGTATGGTTGGGTTTTTGTTGTTTTTTTTGAACTATACCTTGTGTTTGCTCTGGGAAGGTGGGGGGGGAGGGGGGAGGGTGAAAAAAGGGGGGTGAAAATTTTTGTAAAAACCTTTTCAATAAAAAAATAAATAGTCTCCTTTCTGAAAAAAAAAAAACAACCACCCCTTATTGAAACCTGCTTTAGGTGGGCTGGTTTTTAATGTGATAGAAAATAGGGGATACATCTTGTGATTGATTTGATGTCTCCATTGAAACATGCGAGTAATTTCTTCATGCTGTAATCATTAGCTGACAAACACACTTGCTTCAAAAATTATATAAACATGCAATTTACAAGTTATTCCTTTTAACTCACTACCTCCTCCCTTCTAAGATAAATAAATAACAGTTTCTGAGGAATCAAATAAAAGCCTATTGGCATGTTGCCCTGGATTATACAAACTCCACATTTTTTGCTAGCATAAGCACAAACCTGTCAGAGCTGCCTCTGAAGGCCAAAAAGTTGAGTGATCCAGCATTAGGGCTTTGATGATTCTTTCATGGCTCATTGACTCCTAATTAATTCAAACTCCCGTAGATTCAGGGAAAATCAAAAATCTCATTTTTTTTGTTAAATGGTAAATTTCAATCTTTTTTAAAAAAAAGCTAATAACCAAAACTTTAAAACAACAGATTTTGAAACCTCTCTGGGGAAAATTGTACCTTAGGAGGGACTTGTAACATCTCAGTCCCATTTTTCTTCTCCTAAACATTTGAATCTCATATTTGAAAGAAGCTAGTATTACCAGTTGATTATAAAACAAGTCTAATATCCAAATTCTGAATATTCCAACTAAGTTCTCATTTAGGGGAAGCCCAGTCAGAGTTGAGTTTCAGCAGGTTCTGACCAGTTCTGGAGAACCGGTAGTAAAAATTCTAACTGGCCCTGCGTTCATCTATTCTCTGCCTCCCAAGTCCCAGATGATTGGGAGGGAATGGCAATTTTGCAGTAACCTTCCCCTGGATTGGGATGGGAATGGCGATTTTACAGTATCCTTCCCCCACCACGCCCATCAAGACAAGCCATGCCCACCAAGACAAGCCCACAGAACCGGTAGTAAAAAAATTTGAAACCCACCAGAGGCCAGTGTTTAATTCCTAGGACAGGTGATAATGAAACACAAATGTGTTTTCTTAATGTTAAGGATGGGGAATTTAACTGCAATGCACACAAGGTGGCAGAAGGTTTCTTCTACTTTTCCTTAAAAAGACTTCAAAGCAGGAATGGAGAACTATTTGTGGGTCAGGGGCTGCTCTTTTGAAAAAAAAAATTGATTTACTGACAGAACACACAAGAAATTGTATCATAGGAGGTGACAGGATTTTTTGTTCCATTTTAACTGTGTTAAGATTAATTTTATAATTCCCCTATAATTCCCCTTTTTGATGTTTTTGTGCCTATTTTTCTTTAAAAAATCTATTGTATTTCCCACAAAATTTTTAAATCACTTGGCTGCTTTTTTTCAATTTGCTGCTAGATTACAAAAATTGGGAAGAGGGGTCACATGTGGTCTAGTCATTGTTCCTGCTCATCCCATTTTAAAGGATTATGCTACAAAGTACTTTTATCTATTCATTCATTCATTCAGTTTCCACAGTCACTCATCTCAGTCAATAACTCAGTTTTCCTCCTAGCAAATGCACCACATGATGATATCAGGCAGACACTTCTGTCTTTTACTATCTCCAGCAACGCTATAGAAAATAAGTTAGTTTATCACCTGCCACCCTTCCAAAACACTCTTGATTCTATGGTTTGATATGGAGACTTAGTCCTTGTTTTAGGAACACAACAAAGTTGTGTTTTCCCCTCTCATAGCTATCTCACCAGCATTTTAGATACATCAACCAAAAGACGTATCTTCTCTTCAAATGCTTGATATTCTCTTTCCAATAACTTTACAGAAGACAAACGCCTGGTAAAAACCTTGGGAGAAAGCCAGCTTGCTTATTCTTTTTTCTTCTTCTTTTACTGGCAACTTCTAGGGCTCCACTTTGTGGGGGACAAGGGTAGGACAATCTATCAAAAAAGAGAGCCCTGCTCTCTGGCAAAATTCACCTGTCACTCCTATTTATTCAACTGGTCTCCTTTACTCAAAGTGGAGCTCACCTTATCCTACCCTAAGGGAAAGGGTTAAGTCAATGGAAACAACAATTTCTATGATCTGAGAGGGATAAACTAACAACAGATTTATACCTACTTTAGATAGTGAGTTGGGCAGCATATAAATTTAATAAATAACATGCAGAAGGGCCAGGAGTCTTTGGGGAAATGCAGTGGAAGTACCAATGGTTTCTACAGCTTTGAGACAACAACTCTGATAAGACTCACAGTATTATGCTTTGCTTCCGTGTTCTTGCTTCTTTACTCCAAGAACCTCTGATTCCAATATTGTTTTCTTAGCATCCTCATTTAAAAAAATAGTACCTGGATGATGCTAAAAAAAGAATTCCTAAAACTAAAAATTTGATGGTATTGTCCTAAATATTTCAAGACTTCATTTATAGTTCTCTGGAGAATTTTGGCATGCCATTAATCTTGGAATATTTTGGCAACAATTTTACAACACAGTGGTTAAATAACACATTTTTTTTTCAAGCCACCACTTTAATAACCTTCCATGAGCTTTGTTGCTCTCAAGAAATCTACAAACTGTATCATCTTTTCAACACAGGTATCTATTTATTTCAGCTTCCAAAGTCACCACTGAATCTAAAGGATTAATGTTTGAAGTTTTAATGGTCTTCGGTATAGCTGAAGTCAATAAATCTGTCCCTAAGGCTAACAAAGTGCTTCTATGCAAACTATTTCAAGATGAACTTGGGAATAGCCAATTTCTACTTCTCCAAAACACAAGATTCACAAGGGGCTTGAGAACCCCAAGGGGATTCTGGAGATTTATAATAGGGTTGGCTGCAGAGAATAGAAATTGTGTTCCTTCTGAAAGAAATCTTATTAGAAGGAAGAGTATATGTTTATGGCAATGAAGTATTTGAAATGGTTATCACTACAAAGACAAGATAAATCAGATTAGAGAGAAGTCAGATTTCTTTAGCAATTTTTATATTTCTAATTCTTTGCAAAAGAGAACAGAATTGAAATCAGGCAGCAGTATACAGCATCAGTGCAATATACATATGTGGGCCAAAAATCTTTCGTTCTTAAATAAAGAATATGCATTGTAATTGAGCTAAATTGAAATGGGAAGCTGATAGTTATGAATATTTATGCCTTTCTGAAAAGCACTCCGGTGTGCTCACTATTTGGTACTCTACTGCCTTCCTTCCATGCTAGATCCTGAAATGGTTCAAGTGAAGGACAGCAGAGAGTTGAACAAAGTGACTAGGACAGTTGGGATAGCAGGCAGGGAATCTCCCAGAAATTTCAGATACCCTGCTCAGTTCTAGAGTCCAGTGCATCAGAAGAACGTAACACCCTATGGGTTTCTCCAAACCTATCATCAGTGGTGTGATGGATCAATCCCACCTGGTTTGTGAGAGCCAATTGTTACATACTCTGGAATTTCACAAGCTAGTTAAGAGCATAGCTAAGCCAGGACAACTGGTGTGTGAATCAGCTCTGCAGTGGCTAGTGGAATCAGCTCTGCAGTGGCTAGTGCAATGGTAGGAATAGAGCCAAAAAATTTGGAAGGGCCTGGAGGAGCTGCATATTTTCTGGCATCCATCTTATTAGAAGATGGACATATCCTTTTAATATTCCTGATAAGGCTCCATCCCCTTAACAGCAGCTTGGAAGAATCTGTGGTTAAATGTTTCCCAGCACACCATTACTTATCATTCACAATAATCCAATGTGGTTCCAGATGTGTTGTAGTAACAGTTCTCTGAATCTCCAACCAGCATGACCACTGGCCACAATGGTAAGACTTTCAGCACTTCTAGAACATAGGCTGGAGAAAGCTGATATACAGCATTAAGCATGGATGCATCTTAATAGACATACCAATGTCAGATAGATACTACCTGTTCCATTATGCTGTTTCAAATAGATAGGTGACAAGATAATTTATTCCTGGTCATGTGTCTCAATATGAGTCCTATCAAAAGCCAGAGTGGATTACTGACATTCTCACTTAAGAGCATATTTCACTTAAATCCAAATTGTTTTGTTTTGTTTCTTTCTCAAGTAATTGGAATAACAATAAGTGTTATTCTGCACATTGATCGCTCCTTTTCAATGTGTCTTTCCTACTATATTTAAAGCATGTTCTAAGTCTACTTTCTCGTGCTGAAAATTTGCTGCCCCCAATTCAAGGGAATATCTCATTTTAATAGTTTAAAGTTATGAGATACATCTTATTATTTACTACCTGGAAATGGCAAAGGTAACAAAAATGAGAGAATTAAATTTGAGGATGCTCATACTTGAAAGTCTTGAGTCACTTAGTTATCTATTTCTTCCCTCCAGAAGCAGTTTTCTTCCTTTTTAGATAGATGGAGGATGGACGGGAGAGCAGATAGCCAGATAGACACAGAGAAAACATTTCCAGGAAAAAAGACCCTTGACCCCAAAATAAATTTGCACTGTTGTCAGAAGATAAGGTATCAAACTTCATGGAACAGGTCTATTAAAAGTCACAAAAGTATGTTGTACTTTTATGTGTAATTTTTTTGAACATATATTTTATTTCACCAAGCAGATGTGTGTGTAATTCCAGAGTAAATGACAAAAGCATTATTTACTTAAATCAAGAAGTGAAATAAGAAGATAATGGCCACGTCATTTTTTTCCTAATAACTCAAAAACAACACTCAGTTGATATATCATTATGGGATATATGTGATTCCATACTTATTTTTTTAGACTTCAGATTAAATCATAAATGCATAATAGCATATTTTTATTGGAAATATAAAAGAAAAAGGCAGATTAAGGGGACATTCTAAAATATAGACATCTCCAGTCTGATTATTCTTATATTCTAGAAATTGTCCTTGGCCAGATTTATTTATGTATTGGATTTTTATACCACCTTTATAAGTAACTCAAGATGCTGAGTCACTTTCTCTCTCAAGGGCTGAGAGAAAGTGACTGACTCAAAGCCACCCAGCCAGCTTTCATGCCTAAATTCTAGGTCAAGAGGGAGGAGAGACGTGGATAAATACAAAATAGACATTCACAATATCTCAAACTTCACATACAGGCACTTGTACATACACATGAAGTGATTCTCTTTCAAGGTAAACAATATACAAATTGCAAAGCACAAAAAACAGTAAAACATAATCAATATAAAAACTTATAGGCAGGAGACAAAAGGGGAAAAAAAGTCTTTCTCTCTTTAATTCATTTTCAGCTTAGTCCAAAACAAATTCTTCATAAACAATCCTTCGACCTTATCACCAACCTTTGTTGTCTTTGGCAACCTGCCAAAGGCTTTTCTTGGAAAAAAACCCACAAAGTTCAAGAGACGCTGACAAGAAGCAATGGAATCAATGCTGCTTTTCTACAATGAACCCAACAGCTTGTTGCTGCTCTTTTAAGCCTTATGGGAGTAGCCAATCATCTTCTGGCCTTACTTTTGAGTCATCCTTTTTGCCTGCTCTTGCCTTCTGGCAGCTCTTTGCATGTGTGCACTAGGAACAGGCTCCTCCTGTTCCTCTGCCTCTCTGCTGTCTGCCTCTGGAGGCTCCAGAGTCCGCACAGATGGTCCTGGCCCCATCTCTGCCTCTAATGCAGAGCCCTTGTCCGGGCCTTCCCCTGACTCCAGGATTGGTCCATTGTTCTCCCCAGCCTCCTCACTGTCTGACTCCACTGCCAGGTCCACAGGCTTTTGGCGGACCATAACAGTTGGATTCCAGAAATATCCTTCAAGTTCTTACCAATGAGTCATCTTGAACAATTCCATCTTATATTGGAGGACAGAGTGCTAAAGCCAAATTATCTTGTTGCTAGTTTAGCAAGCAGTGGTAGAAGAAGTCACTTCTGATGAATAAAAGCAATAAGAGGCCCTTCATCTTTATAAAGAGAGATAATCTTGAATTATTTAAATATCAGCATTCGATAGGCTATACATTTTTAAGAACTACTTCCATTGCTACTTTCTTTTCAAATGAAAGAGTCATTGAGATGTCGATGTATATGCTGTCTTTACAAGCTTAAATTAAAAGAGAATAACATGGGAAGAACTTTCAGTTCATTTGATCTTTATCTCTTTGGATGAAAAATAGTCAAATAATGAAATCACCTATCTAAATATTGATAACAAGACTGATGTTGGAATAAGCATATACTGTATTTTGGAACAAATCATTCTTCTGTTTAAGGGAAGCCTTTTCATTTTCTCCCCTTAAATGCAGGTAATATTTAGAATGGCTAAAATCTAATTTACTATATGTTGGACATTCAAAAAGATTTCCCTTTATTTCTTGGAAAAGTGCATGAAGTGTGGAGGTGAGGGGTGTTATGCATCTTTGTTTTATTACTATAAATCTGTTTAAGCTGTTTCTCTCCTTATATATCATTCTTTCAGTGCGTGTATAATAAATATGAAATTGTGTGTGTGTTTATGTACAAGACACTGAAAATGTCAGCAAATATATAGAAGTTTAGAGCTTAGGGCTGGTGAAGAAGCTTTTAATGCAGTACGCAAAGCTGAAAAGTCTTTTGATAAAAGTCCCTATTGAATTTTCACTGAGAATGTGGAGGTGTCCAGAAAGGACGATGTTTTAATATGACCAAGAACATTTCTAAAATGGTTCCCACATATTCAGTACCATAGTTTCATGAGATTCTTTTTTTGAAGTGGATGTGTATTTATTTGTGCGCAAAATCCATATTACACATTCAGTTGAATTGCACCTAAATCAGTGCTTCTTGGTACACATATGGCAAACAACACAGCCAAAGATAAGCACTTATTCTGTCCCAGAGAACACCTATTTATCTGAAAGTATATGCTGTTGGATTCAGTAGTATATTCATTCAGCGGCATAGTCCAATATATGCTGAATGCACAGAAGATGTGCATTGAGACCCTAAGGAGCATACTTTCACATACAGATGTTATTGGGAAAGTAAATATCAGATATGAGAATTTGGACAAATTATGGGTGCTATGGCAGTTATTTATTACATATTTCTCATAAATATTTATATATTATCTCTCATGACAACTTCTGTCCACCCACATGCCCATCCCCAAAGATGAGCAATGCTTAAAAATCATTATGAATCTGCCGGTGGAATGCAATAAGTGCTTGGTTGCCAAATAAATGTGTAATTGTACACTTTTTTATGTAAGACCAATTAAAGTAAATGAAGCTTATTTTTGATTGTAAGCAAGTCAAAAATACTCTTGCAATTTGTAATAATTTCTGACAGCATTAAAAAAAAAAAAAAACTCTGTTTCTGCTATTGTTCAGGAACTGCCTTGACACTATCTACTTTTCCAGAATTAATACATTTTTTAAAATAAAAACCTGGCTAATGCCCTACATACACATATACTTGAAGACATATTCCATCCATATATAATACTGTCCATGCATAAAATGGACTTCTCTTATCATTTAATTAAAGATTAGATTAATTTGATGATTAATAAAGTTAATTATACTTAATGCACTGGAAAACCTATTTCTGATCTTTTTACTTTCCCAGAGTAATTAAAAAATACTTTAATGCACCTCAGGCATCTTACATCATGCAGAAGAGGAATAAAAATATAATACACAGTATAAATAATCTAAGACTGCCACATAGTTACAGATGCAATTTTAGCAACCTAAACTTTTTTTAAAAAAAGATATGTAGCCATGCCCGCTAGTGTCCTTTTTATAAAATTGGTAATTGTTGATCATTCAACCAATTAATTAAGATAATGTTGCCTTGATTTATTTCAGACATTGAATTTTGTTTCCTTAACCTGACCCCTTCTCTACAGTGCACATGGGTATATAGTATTTATACACCTGCATACATATACACACATCCAAAAGATTTTTCCAAATATATAAGGTCCAGTCTATCTCCAGTGTGAAATAAAGGCACACAAAAATAAATCCCTTTTAAAAGCTAGCCTCCCATCATTTCTATGGTTTTCTTCATGAAGGTAAACAGCCTAAGACCTTATCAAGATTTCCTTTTGTTGAGTTAGACCACTGGGCCATCTAACCATAACAAAGTAGCAGTAACTCAATTACTATTAATTTATTATTATTATACCCTATAGAACAAGAAATCACAGCTGCCAGTTTTTTAGCTGGTGGCTTTTATAAGCATTGATTTCTTCTCAAGAACCTAGGATGTTCTTGATATGAACCTAGGGCTGAAATGACAACACTGTTCCAATATCTGAGGGGCTCCTGCAAAGATGAGGGGGTCAATCTATTTTCCAAAGCACCAAACGGCAAGACAAGAAAATAGCATTTGGATAAGTTGCATATGTAAAATTGTATGAATATTATTTTTTGTGATTAACTAATAGCTGTACAAATTTGTGACTCAGCCAATACTCTGTTCAGAAAAAATGAATTGTTTGTTTGTTTGTGTGTGTTTGTTAAAAAATAAAAAGCTTTTATAAAAAAAAGAAAGAAAAATGGTTGGAAACTAACCCAGGAGAGAATCAACCTAGAACTAAGGACAAATTTCCTAACGGTGAGAGAAATCAACCAATGGAATAGCTTGCCTTCAGACGTTGTGGGTGCTCCATCATTGGAGGCTTTCAAAAAGAGACTGGACAATCATTTGTTTGAAATGGTATAGGGTCTCCTGCTTGAGCAGGGGTTGGACTAGAAGGCCTACGAGGTCCCTTCAAACTCTGTAATTCTGTGATCTATGTTCTAAGTTATAGTGTATCAATATAATGTATGTGGGGATCCAAGAACTACGATCTTTTGCAACTGACAGATGGAAATTTTGTCAATATATAAATCCAAGTGTCATCCAAAGTTTTTTTGCTATGGCACCCAGCCTGCCAATAACCACTGAGACCACCACTGTCAGTGCCATAAGTGCTCCAATTTTTTGTCTTCTATTCTATTTCTATTATTATGGTTCATTGCAGCCAGATGTTTACATTGTATTTGGCATTTTTAACCCCCTTCTCAATGGTGTTAAATATAAGCTGTCCCAAGTAAAAGCTGCCTTTTGTAATTAATTGACTGATGGCGATTTTGTCAATGTATATTATACAATGTATAACATTCAGGTAGTTCTCCAGATATTTTAGGAATGAACCCAAAGCACCTATCATTATGGATGCCCTTTTTATTACATGAAATAATAGAATCATTCGATCTCTGGCTGCCCAAATAAAGGGCCACTAAACCCAAATATTTAATTTAAGGGTTTGAAAAAACAATTTTCGCTAATCTGACAGTCTTCTATATTTATTAGGAGAGAGTCCTTATAATTCCAGGATTTCAGATCTAAGCAATATCTGAGGTTTTCCATTTTATCCCACTGTCTGTTTTGAATACCAACTGCCATTATTCATTCTTTTGATAGTAAATATACAATTAGAACTATACCACTTAGAATTCCAGGATTGATCATGTATGGAGACGCTCTTCCTCACACTTATGAATAGTGATACCTGTTATGTATTGAATATATATAATTCTGTTAAGCCCTGCTAAAGTGAAACTAACCTTTAGATGACCCCAACTGTTTTGCAGAAAAACTTAGAACATTCGTATTTGGGCGGGCTTTTTCAAGTACTATGATTGATTAAGGCCCTGTGGGTCTAGAATATAAATTTCAGGCATTTGCTTGCTGTTCCTCAGTTCCAGTTTTGAGCCAATAAATGTTGTTGTAGCTATGCTGGTCTGCTTCTTGCCCACTGAAGCCCACTCCACAATAATACCTGTCCATTATTAATAGAAATAAAGGAACTTTATGTTGCTCTAGTAATACCAGGCAGAACGGAAATGGCTCAGGCAGAAGAGAAGTTGATTTGTCAGCAGGGCAAATAGAACAGAATAGAGATGAAATGTTTCTCATCTCCATCTGCTTTGTATCAATAAAGTGGTTGCTATCCAATGTTCAGTCATATTCCAAGAGAAGAAGAAAAAATGTTGCCCATTTCTGTTCTACAGCAAAGGTGGGCAATACATAACCATTCACATGATGTAACACCATCGTTTCACTGCACTAGCTCTGTTGAACTGCTGGAATTCAGAAGTAAATCATACCTGCCTATCCCTGACATAGAATTAGAGCAGAGAAAGGTATTTAATTTTTCCTCCTCCAATTACATTTTGATTCCTGAAGAGCTCATTTGTGTGGTTGCCAATTCCCTTACTGCATCTTGCATACAAACCTTCACAGTGAGGCCTGTCATTTTGAAGAGAACTATATTGTCCGCAGAGAAATCTGCTGCCTATAAAATGTCATTCAGTGCCTCCTGCCTACCTCCCATCATCAGTTCTAGAACAGACACTAGGACTATGGGTGGATAGAAATACAAAGGCACAAATTATTCTTTTAACATTAGGGCTGACACAAAATGTTGTGTGAAGCCCAGAGATTCCTAAGAGGGGAAGTAATTTAACACAATGGAAAGAATACCTGTGAAGCAAAATAATGAATTTAGAGGAGAATGTGTTAAATTAGGAACCTTCTACATCAAATTTTGTAGAAAGAATTCTGAAGATGGTGCAGGTGAGAAAAAACAAAGCAAAAAATAATAATCTATCTCTCAGAAATAGCATTGTAGTAGCAAAGCATGTGTCACTTAGTCAATCTACAGCGTAAACCCTATATAATGCATCAATCCATGAGGTTGGAAGAAGTGAAAAAGCTGGCAATCCTTAATAAGTATTCTCTAAACAGTTTCTTTTTCCAAACTTGATTCTAAGGAATTCTGTAGGCCTGCAAAAATTGGAATAGATTCCATGGGATTTGTCAGGCCCAAGTCCAGAAACGAGGCAGTTGAAATCCCATCAAATTCAGTCCTTTACTTCAGTGGTGAAATTCAATTTTTTTTACTACTGGTTCTGTGGGCATGCTTGGTGGGCGTGGCAGGAGAAGGATACTACAAAACCCCATTCCCTCCCCACTCCTAGAGGAAGGATATTGCAAAATCTCCACTCCCATCCCACTCGAGCCAGCCAGAGGTGGTCTTCGCTGGTTCTCTGAACTTCTCAAAATTTCTGCTACCGGTTCTCCAGAACCTGCTGAATTTCAACCTTGCTTTACTTGCTTTTTCTTAATAACAGAATCTTACCAAATTAGATCTACAACTTCCTAAGCTACTGGATATATCCTGAGAGATTCTTGGGTATGGCTACCCTGAACTTCTCCTCCCCATCAATCATTTGGGATTGTGGAGTCTCTTAATCCAGGTCTCTTACTGGGAGAGTTCTGAGTTAGTACAATTCTCTCACTCTGCTGTTGCAAGTGCACGTTCTATCACAGGACAAAGGGGAAAGCAGAAAGTTTTTTTTCACCCTCTTTGCCTCTTGCAAAGAGTTTTATTCCCTGCTGGTCTCTGGTTCACGGGGACTATTTTCAGTCACATAGAAAAAAATATTATGGAACTAAGGAAAATTTTGATGATATATTTGTATAATCCTTGTTTAAGATTTGCTATGTTAAAATTCTAAATGACTTTTATTATTTATTTTACTATTTATTATTTGACCAGTGACATGCAAATTAAAGGAAGGACTAGGGATGACATGATAGCTGTGTTCCAATATCTCAGGGCCTGCCACAAAGAAGAGGGAGTCGGGCTGTTCTCCAAAGCACCTGAGGGTAGAACAAGAAGCAATGGGTGGAAACTGATCAAAGAAAGAAGCAATTTAGAACTAAGGAGAAATTTCCTGACAGTTAGAACAATTAATAAGTGGAACGACTTGCCTTCAGAAGTTGTGAATGCTCCAACACTGGAAATTTTTAAGAAAATGTTGGATAACCATCTGACTGAGATGGTGTAGGGTTTCCTGCCTGGGCAGGGGGACTAGAAGGCCTCCAAGGTCCCTTCCAACTCTGATGTTATGTTATGTTATGTTATGTTATGTTATGTTATGTTCTGCTTCTGCCTTGATAGAGGTATCCACATCATTTTTTTTCCCAAGGTACAATGGAAAGAATGGGACTTGTCAGGTGATATTCAGGGCCCCACTACTCCTCATTTCTGAGAAGAAAGAAATGGGCTTCACAACTCAGAAAATAATCCATCCATCCCCTCTTTAAACTATCCCTGCTTTTACTGCCTCTAATGCTTTTAAGTGCAAAATCTGATACTGGAAAGCTGACTCTTCCAACAATAAAATGGTGGACAATATTGTTTCCAGTAAAATATGTTACACTTTATTTTATCAATTCTGCTTTTCTAAAAAAAAAATTAAAAAAATCTGCTAACAGGTCTATTACAAATCATTGTTTTTGACAAATGATGTTAATTAACTTTTTTTTTTTGCACAGAAGTAATAAATTAATGAATAATTCAGATCTGCACTTAATCGGTTTTGGTTATGTCTTTAACTTTTAGCTGGAAAGTGTCTGAAATGTCCACTAAGAATTGCTCTAAAAAACAAAGACACACTTAATGGAGAATATCATTTGAGAAGCAGGATCCCAGGGATGGCAAATTTAGCAGGTAAGATTTGTGCGAGCAGAGATTAATAATGCATATAGTGTCCGTGCAATCAAAAGCAGTGAGTTGGAGAAATGATTTTAATTATAGTTTGGTTTTTTAGCACGGGATGACAAGCAACTTACAAATGAAAGTAGACATTCTTTGTAATTCTGAAAGAACAGCCAAACCCAGCAGGGGATTCACAGCCAGGAAGAGGCTTTTACTGGCAGGGGATACTGAGAGTTGTAGTCCTCACACCCTTGGAGGCATCGGCTGGGAGAAGGCTGGTCTTCAGCAACACCCCCAGGATTCCGAATCAGTAAAATTCTGGAACATTCAGCAGTCCTTAGGAGTAGATTTTAAAACATTTCCATTTCTCTGCTAAATGCATGAAAAGCATAATTATGCCTTACACAAATTATACGGTAGAGACAGCAGAGAATATCAAACTGAGACCTCAGAATGCTTTCTGATTAAGACGTGTTTTATTCCTTATTACTCTGATTGATCTTCCTGATAAACTGAGGTTTCAGTTGCTTAAATCACACAATTTGATAACTTAGTTAGGTTTCTCATTTCTTTTCTTTTTTTTTGTCACAACAATATACACAAGCATCAACATAAAATAACTACATATCATATAAGCATATATATGAGCAAAAGTATACAATAACTATATTAATTTGATATAATGAAAGGAAACAATAGGACAGGAACGGAAGGCACTTTTGTGCTCTTATGCACGCCCCTTATACTCCTCTTAGGAATGGGGTGAGGTCAATAGTAGACAGTTTTTTGTTAAAGCTTTTGGGATTTTGAGAAGAGACCACAGAGTCAGGTAGTGTGTTCCAAGTGTTAATAACTCTGTTGCAGAAGTCATATTTTCTGTAATCAAGATCGAAGCGGTTAACATTAAGTTTAAATCTATTGTTTTTATTTATTGTTGTTATTGTTATGGATTTCTGTATCCATGCCATGGAAATTGTTGGAATGACATTCAAGAGAAAGCCTAGGAACATGGGGACAATGAAAAAACAGGTTTTCGAGACTATTGGATCACATCTTTTTTATCCAAGCAGGGTGGAGTGAGATGGCCTTCCACTGCAAACCTGCTGACTTTAAATAAAACCCTGAGGGTTGGTTTTATAGCCCTCTGTTTAATTTCAGAAGTTCTCTGCTAGACAACAGTTGTGACCTGTAGCAGGGGTGAGCTGGTTCTTCTTGCACAACATGCTAAGACATGGGTGACAAAAAGTCCTCTATGGAAAGGTGACCCACCATTGACTTTGGTCTTTTGTGTGCAAATCCTTACAAAAACAAAGATGACTTGTTTCAACATTCACTCTGCAGCTGACCTCCCTCAGATAAAACTTTATTTGGTCAGGAGTATTTTTTTTAAATATTTATTGAAATTCCAACATTTAAAAACATAATACAAAAATATAAAAAGAAAAAAAAGAATGGTTATAACCCTATGTGTACTTTTAAGCTAATGAACCCCTCTGAGAACTATGTCTGATTAAACATGCATCATGGACCATGGAACCATTTTCAAAAATGATATTTATCTACTCAGGCAATGCAGTTCTACATGTCTACTGAGAACATCCCATTCAGTGGAATGCTTTGACTTATGCATTGCCTTGCAATTCCAAGAACAAATTTTAAAATACTTTAAAAGCTTTCTATATTATATATAGCACAGTCATAAATTAACAAGGTTTTTTTTATAAAAAAAGCATTTAATTAAGGACCCTGAGGCAGTAGAAAATAATAATTATAATGCAGACATGAGGCTTAATTGCCAGGGTAAACTTAAAACAGTCACAACATACCCTTAGGGTGTTAATCTTTTCATGTTTTTCAATTGGTTAAAATGCTAGCAGTCCCTCAGGCAGCTTCTGAATGCTGCTTGGGTCAAAGTGACATTGGGCCTCCAAGCAAAGCTGGCTTGCATAAAACACGGTGAATCTGAGGTGGAAGCAACTGGAAGCAGATTTTCCTGATGTTTTTGACTCACCTTAATTGATTCTGCAAATAGAATCAAAGCTCTCTGAAAATATCTTCCATTGTCTGCAGTTTAGATATCCACATAAAATTGTGTGTCAACTCTTTTTAAAATTAGAATGTGGAATGTATCTGTGTGGATTCAAACCCAGTAGTAATTTCAGGATTGAGGGGATTCTGAAAATGTTACCTTCCCCCTGGTGTTGTGGACTTCTGTGATTCCTTTGGAGTCAGAGGCTGAAGGGACCATCATGTTGCCAATCTCCAGAGTTAGCAAGCAATCAACCACCTTAAGCTGACTCTGCAACTAATCAGCAAGATCAGGTGAAAAAGGACTCAAGGGATGAGGAGCCACATCTTGGATGGATGCTCAGCAGCTTCAGAAAGCCTAGCATAGGCAATTTGCTGAATTAAACTGCTGGGCAGCAGATTGCCTTCTTAAGAGAATAGCTGCTAGCAACTTGCCTCCATTAGGGGGAAAAAACCCTCTCCAACCATAGATTTGCTTTCTGCTCTGCTTTTGGTTCTTAGCCTGGACTGTTAGGAACCATCCTTTCTTCTTGGTCACTACTTTGACTTGTTTCCCTGAACATGTGCTATACTTTGTCTTTTCGTGGCTACAATTCTAGACTGAAATCTGGACTCCTGCACAAGTTAGGCAAGACCTCGCTCTCTTGTACATATCTGGAACACATGTGAATTTGCAAAGTGAAGTCAATGCCTGCCTTTGTAAATGTCTGAAGTACTATTTGTCAATAAACTAACTATAATTTGATCAACTAAGAAATGGAACATTTGGTTTTTCAGCTTTCTCTTTTGCCCATCATATATATCCACAGAACACATCTCTTCTCAGTCAGTTTAGTATCTCCCCTCCTTTAGTTATTGTTTCCTGCCCTCTGTAAAGCAGATAATGACTGCCTATTGCCTACCCTTCAGAATGGCCTCCTATTTTATTATGTCTTCCCTACAATCATGGCCACGCCATAAAACACTCCTCTGTGTTCTTTGCATAGGTTTTAAGCCACAAAACTAAGAATCAAACCATTCATTCGTTCTTAGTTCTTAATTAAAAGATGACAAAACCTAGAATTTTAGAGTTGATAAGCAACTATGACTATCAATATCTTAGTCAAAATAATGGGTAGGAAGAAAGAAGTGAATGAGGTAAACAGAGCAGGATAATTGTTTTTCCAATTTTAACACAACTCTTATATTTAATGAATGGTTTTTTTTTCACTAATCCTTCCTTTGGTCCTTCTTATCCTAATAAATCCAAGCCTTTTCCATGAAAAAAATTGTTTAGCAGGGTTTGATTGATAGCAAGATCATATGAAATGTTAATACCACTTTATAATGCCTTGGTAAGACCACACTTGGAATACTGAATCCAGTTTTGGTTGCCACGATGTAAAAAAGATATTGAGACTCTAGAAAGAGTGCAGAGAAGAGCAACAAAGATGATTAGGGGACTGGAGTCTAAAAAATATAAAGAACGGTTGCTAGAATTAGATGTGCCTAGTTTAATGAACTAGTTTAATATAATACTTATAATATTTATAAATATAATATTTAATATAGTGTCTAGTTTAATGAACTAGGGACGCGGTGGCTCAGGGCTAGGACGTTGAGCTTGTCAATCAAAAGGTCGGCAACTCAACATTTCAAATCCCTAGTGCTGCCATGTAATGGGGTGAGCTCCCGTTACTTGTCCCAGCTTCTGCCAACCTAGCAGTTTCAAAAGCACATAAAAATGCAAGTAGAAAAAATAGGAACCACCTTTGGTGGGAAGGTAACAGCCTTCCGTGCGCCTTTGGCATTGAGTCATGCTGGCCACATGACCACAGAGAGGTCTTTGGACAGCGCTGGCTCTTCAGCTTTGAAACGGAGATGAGCACCGCCCCCTAGAGTCGGCAACGACTAGCATGTACATGCGAGGGGAACCTTTAGCTTTTTAGTTCAATGAAAAGAAGGACCAGGGGTGACATGATAGCAGGGTTCCAATATTTCAGGGGTTGCAACAAAGAAAAGGGAGTCAAGCTATTCTCCAAAGCATCTGAAGGCAGGACAAGAAGTGATGGATGGAAACTAATCAAGGGGAGAAGCAACCTCATTGAGAAGCAACTAAGAAGAAATTTCCCAACAGTTAGAACAATTAATCAGTGGAACAACTTGCTTCAAGACATTGTGGGTGCTCCAACACTGCAAGTTTTTAAGATGAGATTGAACAAACATTTGTCTGAAATGGTATAGGGTTTTCTGCCTGAGCAGGGGACTGGACTAGAAGATCTCCAAGGTCTTTCCAACTCTGTTATTCTAATTCTCTTCAGGAAAACACAGCAGATTTTGTCAGAAGATAGACTGTATTGTGCGACCAGAATCTCTCACAGCAAGTGGTCAAAATTGGCAATGCTATATCAAATCCTGTTCCTGTCAAAAGTGGCGTTCCCCAAGGTAGTCTTCTTGGACCAACGCTCTTCATACTATACATAAATGATCTCTGTGACCTCATCTCAAGTTATTGTGTTCTCGTTGCTGACAATGTCAAACTATTTAATACCACTAACAATACTTCTACCCTTCAAGAAGACCTCGACTTAATTTCCGATTGGTCTAAAACTTGGCAACTCCAAATCTCAACCAGCAAATGCTCAGTCTTACATATTGGAAAAAAGAATCCTATCAACAAGTACAAACTTGATGGTCATTACCTTACTGACGACCCCCACCCTGTCAAAGATCTTGGGGTTCTCATATCAAATGACCTTAATGCCAAAGCCCACTGCAACTACATAGCAAAAAAGGCTCTAAGAGTTGTAAACCTAATTTTACGCAGCTTCTTTTCCAAAAACTCTACACTACTAACTAGAGCATACAAAACATTTGCCAGACCTATTCTTGAATACAGCTCATCCGTCTGGAACCCATACCACATCTCTGACATAAATACAATAGAACGCGTCCAGAAATATTTTACTAGAAGAGTTCTTCGCTCCTCCGAAAACAACAAAATACCTTATACCACCAGGCTTGAAATCCTGGGATTAGAAAACTTACAACTCCGTCGACTTCGACATGACCTGTGTTTAACACACAAAATCATCTATTGCAATATCCTTCCTGTAAAAGACTACTTCAGCTTCAATCGCAATATTACAAGAGCAAAAAATAGATTCAAGCTTAATGTCAACCGCTTCAAACTTGATTGCAGAAAATATGACTTCTGTAACAGAGTTGTTAATGCTTGGAACTCATTACCTGACTCCATAGTCTCTACTCAAAATCCCAAAATCTTCAACCAAAAACTGTCTACTATTGACCTCACCCCATTCCTAAGAGGACTATAAGGGGCGTGCATAAGAGCACAAAAGTGCCTACCGTTCCTGTCCTATTTTTCCCGTCATTATATCAAATTAATATAGCTGATGCATATTTTTTTACTTATATATATATATATATATATATTCTTCAAGATATGTTGTTTTATTTATGACAATGTTTGTGTATACTGTTGTGACAAAATGAAATCAATAAATAAATAAACTTAGCAGTCAAGATGATCCTTTCCTTTGTCGACTGCATTTTCATCAGTAAGAACACCCAGTATATATTTGTGTTATCAATGTAACCCCTCCCCCCTCCCACGTGTACTGCAGTTTTTAACTGTTCTGAATGACACTCAATATGTTTGGACTTTTCAAAATATTTGGTCTATTCTTGGAATGAAATATTGACTGCTTTGTCACTGTCATTAACCTCCCATGCATTTGTTTAGATTATGTAACTGATTAAAATACATGGTCTTAATTGGAACCTCTTATCTATCAGGATTTTGATGCAAAGTTTTACCTCCCATCCACTTTTCCAGATACTCTCAGCATGTGCTATACTTATATAATTGACTTTGGCAAAAAAAAAAAAGCCATATTCTTTATCATGACTCCTTTTGCAGTTTTGAGTCAGTGGTCCTTTGATTTTCAGACACCTATACTTTAAAGAATGGTGTGACTGAATACAAGCTTTGAAAACATTTCCAGCATTGTTTTTCTTTTCAGAACTAAACATATGAATAAATGCATGAATTTTATTTTTCAAAAATGTCTTAATAATGGCGGGAAGTTTGCAGAGTGAGTGAAAAGAATGATGTTAAGATAAGAATCAGCACTGTATATTATAATAAATTATAAATTGGAATGTTAACCTAATTAAGTTTAAATCAGGAAGTGTAAACCATTGAATTGTGTTAACCGGATAAGGATGGATTGGTAAATAGATACCAAGAAGCTTGTAGAGGAACGATTGAATAAGAACAGAGAATATATATTTATGCCGATACGGCAAGCTGTAAAATATGTAATGTTATGTCTGTTATATGTTTTTAATGTGTTTTTGTTTTTTGTTGTATTTTTCTTTATTTTGTTTTTAAAAGTTAAAAGTTTAGTAAAAATTATTTTTTTAAAAAAAAGAATCAGCACTGTAGTTTTGGAAATAATGACAGTGATCCCAGGTTTTTTGCATTTAATTTTAACCAACTTACAGTATTTTTCAGCAGCTCAGTTACAACAGTGTAAAGTTATTCAAGTACTTTTTTTTAACAAAGTCATTTGTTAAAGTCAATATCCATTGTCTACTGCTTACTAGGCAAAGCTTTTTTTTTTTTAAAAAAAAAGTGTGTTAGATAATAAGCACAATTAATCTGGTTTTTGGCAACTGTTTACAAACATGTTATTTCTTCTTAGAACTTGTCAGAATTCTCTGAATACTAAATTATATGTATCACTCTGCTCGGTTTACTCCTCAGATTAAGTCTTTTTTCTTCAGGGATGTCCTTTATGTATTGAGCAATTGCATCAGCAATCTCATTACATTATTCTAAACTTAATTTACTGCCAACCACGATTCTTCCAACTGAAATATTGAAGGACCATTGGGAATAATTTCATTGACCTCTGCCATAAGCTATTTTCTTCAAACACTTCCGAAGCATCATCAACAGAATGTAACACACATCCAATTAGTAACCGTTCTTAGCTGGAGCACTTGAAATTCTTGGCTGACTAAGTAGGAGATTCCTTCTTCAGCAAGGCATAGGTGCAATCCATTAAAAAAGAATTACTTTTTGATGCTAACTGTACAAAATATAAAAGCATCTTCTGCTACAATCACTCCAACTCTTGATTTGCTTCCAGAAAGGGGGTCAAAGTTCTTCTCCACACACCCCAAATCATTACATTTAAATTAAGAGCTTAATTTTATATTGCCTGATAAGAATAAAAATTATTTTATTCTTCTAGAGCAGGGGTGTCAAACTCATGGGCCAGATGCATCATGTGCTGGCCACACCCACACCCAGTTTAGCTAAGGGGGGAAAACTTCCAATACATCATGTGATGACGCTCTGACACTGCGAGTCTGACACCTTGATCTAGAAGATTACTACTTCTAGAAGAGTGAGAGAGGTTGTCAGAAAAAATTAACCTGTGGAAAGAAATAAAGGCCCTTCTTCATTATCTCTTAATGGGCAGGACCCTACCAAAACAAAAGCAAGGTAATAAATTAGTATGAAAGTCAGGCTATGAGGGGTCCTTGATGCATTCTGAAATTGGTTGTTTTCCTGCAGCTGTTTCATTACCCAAACTAGGTAACATCATCAGTGCTACTAAGGAGTGGGGTTTGCTCTTAGTTTATATTCTAGTGGCTTGTTCTGTCAATGTTGGTGGGAGTAGTTTCAGAATTTATTTGGTTGGACTGTTTATTGTTGGCCTGTTTAGCAGTTCCTTGATTGGGGTATTGTTCGTTTGATTGTTGATCTGTTGCAGTGGTGAAATCCATTTTTTTTTTTACTACCTGTTCTGTGGGTGTGGCTTGATGGGCGTGGCGTGGCTTGGTGGGCATGGCAGGGGAAGGATACTGCAAAATCTCCATTCCCTCCCCACTCCTGAGGGAAGGATACTGAAGAATCTCAATTCCCTCCCTACTCTGGGGCCAGCCAGAGGTGGTTTTTGCCAGTTCTCCAAACTGCTCAAAATTTCTGCTGCCGGTTCTCCAGAACCTGCCAGAACTAATCTCTCAGATGGACTGATGGAGAGAATCCTACAATCCATTCATCATTTGTTACCAAGAGATGATCTATGACCATTCAACCTTTGTTGCCAAGAATTTGATTTATCAGTGTGGGATATCTGCCTTTATCCTGAAAACTGTACAAATGTTTATGAATCACAGCAACTAGAATTTCAGTCATGCTATCTGGAAATAACAGTGCTTGTAGTCCAAAACCTTTGGACAGTATAAGATGCCTTACCTATGACTGTGCTGCAGGGATAAAATCCCTGGCTTCTTGTCTAACACAGGAATAGAACTTAGGGGCTCCCAATTTCTAGCCTGATTTTTTAATTAGTACACCAAACTGGCTCTCTTCTTATACGGTTGCATTTTACATTTTCTTTACACAGAGAGAGAGAGGCAATTTGTTCCTTATGTGCTCTCTTTAAAACACTGGCTGATCACTTCCCCATTCTGGAAAAGCCTGACATACCAAAAAAGGAGAATATTTGTAGTTCAGCACCCAGATGAGCATAGATTAACCCCAAGTTTAACATCAGATCGGAGGTGAAATCCAGCAGGTTCTGGCAGGTTCTGGAGAACCGGCAGCGGACATTTTGAGCAGTTCAGAGAACTGGCAAAAACCATCTCTGGCTGGCCCCAGACTTGGGAGGGAATGGAGATTTTGCAGTATCCTTTCCCTGCCATGCCTACCAAGCCATGCCACGCCCATCAAGCCACACCCACAGAACAGGTAGTAAAAAAAATTGGATTTCACCACCACAACTGATCAACAATATCCCAATCAAGGAACTGCTAAACAGGCCAACAATAAACAGTCCAACCAAATAAATTCTAAAACTACCCCTACCAACATTGACAGAATGAGCCACCAGTATATAAACTAAGAGCAAACCCCACTCCTTACTATAACTGATGATGTTACCTAGTTTGGGTAATAAAACAGCTACAGGAAAGCAACCATGTTCAGAGTGCACCAAGGACCCCTCATAGCCTGACTTGCATACTAATTTAGTACCTTGCTTTTGTTTTGGTAGGGCCCTGCCCATTTAGAGATAATGAAGAAGGGCCTTTATTTCTTTCCACAGGTTAAATTTTTCTGACAACCTCTCTCACTCTTCTAGAAGTAGTAATCTTCTAGACCAGGGTGTCAGACTCGCAGTGTCAGAGCAACATAGGCCTCTCTGTTTTGTAATAGTTTCTAAAGTTCTTTAACTTTTCTATTTAGTTTTATTATTGTAAGAACAACCATGCAGCTTTTATGTATTATGTTTATTCCAGGGATGAAATCTACTTACCTTCCTTACCAGTTCAGAAGTGCACACGCTGCGCGCATGCGCAGAAGGTAAAAAACACCTTACTTCCTGGTTAAAACCAGGAAGTAATGACAGCCGGGCAGGTGGATGGAGCTTCGCTCCGCCATCGCTACCGGATCGGCAAACCACCAGCCACAATTGCTACCGGATCGCTAGATCCGGTCAGAATCAGGAGCATTTCACCTCTGGTTTATTCCATTTATCTGGTTCCCCATTTTCCAAGACAATTCTGAGCAGTGAACACAGTTGAAAACACCAATATAATAATATTGAGCATAGCATAAGCAGGAAAGCAAAACAGAATGACAGCCAAGGCAAAACCCATGCATAATATATTAAAAATATCTCAGAGGCTCAGCTCACCTTCCGATCTCCATGCCCAGAAAAAGGCAGAAGGTCAGGGCTAATCAAATCTCAGATAGGATGATGCTCCAAAGGACAGACCAGCAATAAACTGGTTTTTCTGTTCTTTCCTCCTTCTCTCTACTGTCATTTTCTGTTAAGCTTTTGGATTGTAAAACTGAATTATACAAAGTAGTTTATAATCCTCTGACATTTTAAACATCGCCTTTAAGTTTGATCCATCCGATTTGTTGAGGAAACATACAAACAGACACAAATACAGCTTCGTTGGTAGTATTCCAAAAGTGCTGTCTGCGGGCCAAAATTTTGGACTCCTCCAGATTCACTCCCTTTGTCACAATCTGAAAGTGTTTCCATGAGAAAATCTTTGTTATATTTCTACAATCTCAAAGCAAGAAGGTGGACAGAAAAGGGCTGTGGGTTGCAGCTCCAGAAAAAATGGTCAGGATAACTGTTCTTTCCATAGTGTCTCCCTGTGGAAGTTCTCACATATTTCTATGGCAATATTTGCAGCAAACACTCTAGTGCTGATTGCTTCCTATCCTTCTCACCATGATGAAATGGCAGCATTCAAAAATGCCAGCATGACCTCATTTTGCTTGTATTCACAGCAACTGAACAAATATTATTTGCCTTCTTCTTATTCATTATTGATACAATTGGCTTTACGAGACTTAATTAAAGTGTGCTGCCTTGCCGCTGAACAAAAGGCAGAAAAAGACTGCAAAATCAATGCGTTGAATTAGCAAGTAACAGAGAATTACTAAGTTTTGTGATTTAATTAACACAGCTTTATCGCAGCACTGAGCCACCTAGTCCCGTTTTTAAAAAAAGGCAAGGACTGACTTGCCTCACTTCCCCACCCTCTTGGACATTATGTAGTTGAGTCCATTTCTTCTGTCTTTTTCACATGACCTGGAAAAGTATATACCGTAAAAAGGGGTTTTGAGGATGAACATAGCAATATAAATGGTAGGGATTTTATTGGTTCTGTTGTTGCCATTCCATGCGCCCCGTTTTAAAGCTAGTCTACTATTATTTATTTTTTTAATAAAGCTATATACTATTAAAACTCTTGTGACTGCTTGATACTTTGCAACTTTCAGTTGGGTGAAATGCATCATCATAGGCAGTGGTGGGATTCAGCAGGCTCACACCGGTTTGGGCAAACCAGTTGTTAAATTATCCACTCACCCACCCACCCCGCTGTCAAAGAGGATCCTGGGCACTATGCTGCAATGGAGAAGGGCAATGTAGGAGCCAGTGTGAGGGAAGTAAAAGGCCAGTTTCCTCCTTTCTTCTCCCTGCTCCTCCTTCCTTCGTGCTGGCTGCTTCATTGCCTGTTTCTCCATGGTCCCAGGATTAGGTTAGCCATCACAAGAGGCTCGTCCTGCAAGTGCGGTGGAACTGGAGGATGGGGACCATATTTAATTGACATGTTTTATGGATTTTATCATAGATTTTGTCTGTTATTTATTATTTTATTCTAGAAGTTTTAATTGGCTATTCACTGTTTTTATTTGTTCTGGTCTCTGGTCTACGGCTGTAATAAACTTCTACATGCTATGGAAATCTCAGAATTGACTACTGAATATAAAGCTTTGAAGGTGGGAAAAACAGTACAGAACAATCACAGGATATCCTCATCCATTCCTTGCCTTGTTTGAAAACATTTTTTTTCCCCACTTATAAAACTCTTACACCATTTGGAAGCTCAAATCTTATTGGATTGCCTCCTTGCCTGTACATCCACAAGAGAGACCTTTCTTCATCCGTCAATTCCATGAGATTTTGTACAAACCAGGGGTTGATTCTCCCCTGCCCCCCCACCCCACTTCTCATTCAGTTCTTGAAAGTAATGTATTTTTAATACAGGATCGAAATATATTCCACCCCCCACCAGGCTTTAAAACATTTTCCCAAATTAATGTTTTTAATACAGCTGAAGTATTGACCAACTTTAGGATTGTTCATATTCATGTTTTTTTAGCCCTTTAGCCCTTAGGATTCTCTTCAGGCTTGCTATAGCTCTCAATCTGAATTTTGGCTGTGTGGGTTTTTTCCTTTCTTCATTTTGTTATAAATTTATTACAGTTCTTGATTTTAGGATCTGCCACTACCACCATATTATAAGTGCTTTTTATTATAATTTTATACAATTATAATTTTTGCTTATCACTATGACAGTACTTCTTGCTTTAGACATGCGCATAGATGTGATTGGTTTAGAATTTTATAGATATGGTCTATATTTATTCTTCTCCTCCTTAAAAGAATCAAAATAATATGAGATAATTTAGGGACTGTATGAATATTAAGTAAACGCTTGTGTGTTAATATACTGCATTAGGCATTTTGCTTTTCGATTTGCTGGGGTGCATTCCCCCCCCCCCGAATGAAGACTATTCTAGGGTAGCATCTGGGAGCTTGTGTAATAATTGTATATACGTAATCGCTCCCCTTGATTGAAAGCAGGATGGGGAACTCTTCCTCTTAAGAAGCTGAGGCTGCTCCTTTGCCTCCTCAAGGGACTGTGAAAATTGGGCAACTGCTCAGATGGCCCAATGCAGAGGTCAATAGGAGGTACTGCTTGCAGCTACCCTTTCACTTCAGTGTTACTCATTTAACAGCTCTAGCAATTTTTGTACAGCTAAGTGATATTGATTCTCCCCCCCCTTTTTTTTTTCTGATGATCCCTATTGGCAATCAAACTCTTTGCCTATCACGAGGATCAATAAACTTTTAGCATATCTGCAGAGAAATTTCAAGGAAGTATTAGACATTGAGAAGCACTGCTGGAAATGTACACGGAACCAGCAGGCCTTCATTAATTAAAAACCCTGAGCTGCATCTACTGCTTATATGCGAGTTCTAAATACATATTTTGAGTAGTTTTTTTTATTTGTTTTATACTCCATTTTTCAGTCAAGCTTCTTCCTAAAGTTAATTAACAATAAAATATCTTTTATACCCCACACTTCAGCCAAGTTCCTGAAATAGCTTAACAATAAAATTTATCCTAATGACACAGTCTTAACATAATCAAGTGGATACGTGAATAGTGTCCCTCGCTCTAGTTTCATGTGGATCTTTGATTTCTTCTTCTTCTTCTTGCAGTCTGCATAATTCCTGAAGTCACCTGCCTAGTTGACATATTCGTCCTGTGTTTTTATGTAAAGCCAATTGCTGACCTTTCACATAGTATTTCAGGGGTTACAGACCTTACTTCTTTTATTGTTCCTATTTACAGCATGAATTTCACTGATTTTTCCGAGGCTATGTTAAGCCCTAGAGGAATTCTGAAAAACTGGTACCTTAAGGTTCTTTCCACCTAGCCTCTGTAAGTTCCTGAAATCCATGTCTGATGATGAGATCTTTCCTCTAAGAGTCATATCTAAACGTAGTTAACCCTCCAAAGCTTCTTCCTTCTCCAAGCAAATATACAAATTTTTAATAAAAGTCCATATCTGCTGCTCAGAAGATTGCAATGGGGAATCTATCACCCAGGAGAGCCAAGATGACATTGCGGTGTAGTGTAAAGATCCAGCATCCATAGACTACCTTTGGGAGCTAGGTGGGAAGTCTTAGCTAAAGGCTTTGCAGATGGTGATTGTAACCTCTAATGGTGACAGAAACAAATAAGATCTTCTCTATCTTCTCTAAAGCATTAGAGTCAGTAAAACATGAACTTTATAAAACTTCTTCAAAAGCAAAAGCATATTATAATATAATTTAGTTGTGTGAGGGCAGAGATCTAAAGACTGTAGTATGAATCAGAAACACACACACTCATTTGGGGGACAAAAAATAACCCCACCCCCCAGAGATGGGTTTCAGCAGGTTCTGACCAGTTCTGGAGAACCGTTAGTGGAAATTTTGAATAGTTTGGAGAAGAGGTTGTAAAAATTCTTACTGACCCCACCTCAATCTATTCTTTGCCTCCCAAGTCCCAGCTGATCAGGAGGAAATGGGGATTTTGCAGTAACCTTCCCCTGGAGTGGGGAGGGAATGGAGATTTTATAGTATCCTTCCCCTGCCACACCCACCAAGCCACGCCCACCAAACCACACCCACCAAACCAGTAGTAAAAATATTTGAAACCCACCACTGCCACCCCCCCCAAAAAAAGTAGCCACATGTCATTTAATACTACTTTGGACAGTCGACCAAGAGTGACAAGCTGCTATGACTGCTATGAATGACAGCATATGACAATGAAGATTTCAGAAGTAGGATGACTATCAGGAGTGGAGATACTGAGCCCTTTTTTACAGTACTATAGAGTCATTTGTCAGGTATGGAAAATCTCAGCTCATGGAAGAAAAGCAGGAACATACATTCTGTTTGCTCTCTCCCCTCCCTAACTTATTGGGAAAGGCCACTGTCATGATCACTGAGTTAGGTTACCATAGGCCAGGGGTCTGCAAACCTGGCTCTTTTAAGACTTCTGGACTTCAACTCCCAGAGGTGAAGTCCACAAGTCTTAAAAGAGCCAAGTTTGCAGACCCCTGCCATAGGCTGACCAACGGAGGATGCTGACCTACTTTGGAGGCTCCTCTATACCAGGGGTCTCCAACCTTGGTCCCTTTAAGACTTGTGGACTTTAAGACTTGTGGACTTCAACTCCCAGAGTTAAGACTCTGGGAGTTGAAGTCCACAAGTCTTAAAGGGACCAAGGTTGGAGACCCCTGCTCTATACAACACTATGAATATGAATAGATACTGTATAAACATGAATTCCACTAAATGGAAATCCTGCTTCCTTACATAGCAGGGGCATACCACATGTCCCTGTTTATTTTAATTTTTTAAAAAGTAAAATTATATTAAAGGTTTGAAGATAGAATAAAAGCGAACTAGAACTACTATAAAAAAAAGAGGGGGGAAATAAAGTATTTCCAACAATGGACTTTTAAACATCTCCCTAAAAGGCAGGATCTTAAATATGTGGGAGAAGAGTCTTGGCCCAAAGAAAAAGAATACCAGAAAACTTCCTGGGAGATGAGCCAGATCGTCTCTCTTGTTCTCATTAGTTTACGTTCATTTAGCTGCTTGGAAAAGCATTTTAAAGGTCTGAATAAATATATTTAAGGATGAACACTAGAGCTACCATATCATTGCGAAAAACTGGAGAGCCAATAGTAACAGTAACAGAGTTAGAAGGGACCTTGGAGGTCATCTAGTCCAACCCCCTGCTCATGCAGGAGACCTGTACTAGGGATTCAAACTGCCAATCTTTCTTATTGACAAGCTCAGTGTCTTAGCCACTGAGCCACATAGCCAGGCTATAGAAAGCAGCAAAGTTTTCCCTTTGGGAGCGTGTGTGTGTGTGTGTGTGTGTGTGTGTGTGTGTGTGTGTGCGCGTGTCTTGTATCCTTTTTGAATTGTGCAGCTTTACATGAATTTGAATGGGCTTAGAAACCAACAGTGTACTTTGTCAACTGCCAGTCAAATTGAGTAGCCCTATTAATTTTAGGTAAATTTAAGCTTTCTTCTGTTATTAAATCTAGTCATCCATAGAACACATTTCAGTAGTACAATAATTACAGTAATGTATTATGAAAAAAAGAGATGTAAAAAATTGCCCTGAAAAATGAAGTGATAATGCTAGCAAGAGAAAAATCCTGTTAATATGCATGGGAATCGTTATTCTCTTCCTTTGGCTGAACAATTATTATGGAATTCTTCTAATTAAACAAAAGGGGGAGAAAATCCCCTCGTATTCACTTTCAACCTCTCTTTCACTATCTTTCTTCCAATACAGTAGACTGTATTATATGGCCATTAAAGATAGTCTATCTTTATTTGTAGCTCTTCCCTGACCTATTAATTTATCTCTCTCCTTCCTTCTTCTTGCCCTCTTCAATTGTAGACTGTTCTGAGGCCCAGCTAGCCTTCTTTGCATTCTTATGGCTTGTTGTCCTAGAAGATGAGATGGTATTTTATAGAAACATAAAAGTGAAATATTGTAACTGTGAATGATAAGTATTTGAGAGTGCGATTTTTACTGCAACCTGGAAGCACTGGATTTGGTTAGGCTTCATAAGTGGAGGTAGCTTAACAACGGCCTTTTTTCAGTGCTGCTGGGTTTTCTGTCATCCAAGAGCTTAAATCTTCTTTTAAGATCTAATCTAGTCCATTGTTGTGACCAAGGCCCAACTAGTGATTACTAAACACAATCCAGTCCTCAACAAACTTATTTTATTAAAACAGCTGAGAATTAATTCATCCACAGCTTAGTCCAAAACAAAATTCTTAATAACCAGTCCATCGGCCTTATCACCAACCTTTGATGTCTTTGGCAACCTGCCAAAGACTTTTCTTGGCAAAACCCCCACAAAGTTCAAGAGATGCTGACAAGAAGCACGGAAATCATTGTTACTTTTCTACAAAGAACCAACAGCTCGTTGCTGCTCTTATGGGAGGAGCCAATTATCTCCTGGCCTTACTCCTGAGTTGTCCTTTTTTCTTCAGCTGCTCTTGCCTTCTGGCAGCTCTTCGCATGAGTGCACTAAGAACAGGCTCCTCCTGTTCCTCTGCTTCTCTGCTGTCCGCCTCTGGAGGCTCTGGAGTCCGCGCATCGCTCCCAGATGGCCCTGGCCCTGGCCCATCTCTGCCTCTGATGCAGAGATGGGGCCTGATCTGGGCCTTCTCCTGACTCCAGGACTGGCCCATTGTCCTCCCCAGACTCCTCACTGTCCAACTCCGGGCTGCTGATGGACCAGAACATGCATTCTATAGGTGAACAAAGCAAAGAAATGCAACAGTCAACCATCTTAATTGTAGGTGGGATCTGATCTACTCTCTATGGCTTTCTAATTCTTGTTCCAAGGCATTTCAACACCAGTTTGTTGTCTTCAAAATTAGATACAAACATTTACACTGCCTCTGTAAACTCATAATGTATACCTCTATATTGGAATGCATTTTTCTCTTTATGTGCAAGCATTTCTTCATACAAAAATTAAAAAGAATTTCAAAAGTATTTCAGAATCCAATTCAAACCATGGAAACTGAAGGATATTTTCATTCAAACCCATGTCTTAGCTCTGTGTGTAGACTAGGTATTGAAAGCTAAATCTGGCCCTAGGTTCTGTCTCAGTTTACCTTCCCAATAAGCAACTGAGTTGGAACATCATTTCAAAGCAGTTTATTAGGTACCCTGATAAAATGGGATCGCTCAATGAAAAAGGAAGAGAGAGAACCCTGAAATCCATGTTTCCCTCCTTTTTATAGTTAACAAAGAAAATGCAAGAGGAAAATTGATTGGACAGGGTAAAAGTAACCTCTCCTTTGCGTAGGCAATCAGTTACATGTAGTCAAACTTGTTACATATTTGCATCCCATAATATCACACATGTTCATTAAAATGAGGTCTGATGTGAGAAGAGGCGTAATTGTAAAGAAAAAGTTTGGTTGGAGTTCACAAAAGAGATAAACTAGAACTAACAAACTTTTTCTTATCTGGAGTTGGTTTCCAGCTTGTTTATCACTTTAGTAGGAACATTAAAAGCTAATAAACCTGAACATCATTTTAAAAGAGAGAAAACAAATCAAATTAAAATACAAAGAAACTATGTTAAGCTAACAAATTAGAATGGAATAGAATAGAATTTTTTATTGGCCAAGTATGATTGGACACACAAGGAATTTGTCTTGGTGTACATAAAAGAAAAGATACGTTCATCAAGAATCATAAGGTACAACACTTAATGATAGTCATAGGGTACAAATAAGCAATCAGGAAACAATCAATATCAATATAAATCGTAAGGATACAAGTAACAAAATTACAGTCATACAGCCATAAGTGGAAGGAGATGGGTGATGGGAACAATGAGAAGATTAATAATAATGTAGACTTAGTAACTAGCTTGACAGTGTTGAGGGAATTATTTGTTTAGCAGAGTGATAGCATTCAGGAAGAAACTGTTCTTGTGTCTAGTTGTTCTGGTGTGCTGTAGCATTGTTTTGAGGGTAGGAGTTGAAACAGTTTATGTCCAGGATGTGAGGGGTCTGTAAATATTTTCACAGCCCTCTTTTTAACTCGTGCAGTATTCAGGTCCTCAATGGAAGGCAGGTTGGTAGCAATTATTTTTTTCTGCAGTTCTAATTATCCCCTGAAGTCTGTGTCTATCTTGTTGGGTTGCAGAACCAAACCAGACAGTTATAGAGGTGCAGATGACAGACTCAATAATTCCTCTGTAGAACTGAATCAGCAGCTCCTTGGGCAGTTTGAGCTTTCTGAGTTGGCGCAGAAAGAACATTCTTTGTTGTGCTTTTTTGATGACATTTTTGATGTTAGCTGTCCGTTTTAGATCTTGCGATATGGTAGAACCTAGAAATTTGAAGGTCTCTACTGTTGTTACTATGTTGTCTAGTATTGTAAGAGGTGGTAGTAGGGGAGGATTTCTTCTAAAGTCTACCACCATTTCTACAGTTTTGAGTGTGTTCAGTTCCAGATTGTTCCAGTCAGACCATGAGGCTAGTTGTTCAACCTCCCATCTGTATACGGATTCATCATTGTCTCGAATGAGACTAAAGTCTACCACCATTTCTACGGTTTTGAGTGTGTTCAGTTCCAGATTGTTCCGGTCAGATCACGAGGCTAGTTGTTCAACCTCCCATCTGTATACAGATTCATCATTGTCTCGAATGAGACTGATCACTGTTGTGTCATCTGTGAACTTCAGTAGTTTAATAGATGGATCGTTAGAGATGTAGTCATTGGTATACAGAGAGAAGAGAAGTGGGGAGAGTACACAGCCTTGGTGGGGGGGACTTGTGCTAATTACAAAATCCATGTCATTTGCCACTCAGTATGTTCATGTTAAACCAGATACTTTTCTTTATGAACCATAAGAGACTCTCCATTAGAAGCTATCCCACTTAATCAATACAGGAATCTGAATTGGCTTGTCCTGCCCTTTCTTTTTCTTTGTGTACGATGTACCTGTTAATTATGGTTGCAGGGATAATTCTCCTTCTGGTAGAATTCTGTCCGATCCACAGTTCTCTTCATTATTGACCATTGGCCCTCCTGCAAGGGGATAATGCCAATTATAATCCAATATCCTTTGAGGGAACCAAAGCTAAGAAAGATTAATTCTATATCCTAATGCAATAATGGGGAAATACAATTTCTTACAATTTCATTGAGATTTACTTCTATGCATCAAAAAAATATGAGCAATCCTTTGCTATGGTTATTTATTTAGTTAATTAGTTTGTTAGTCCCTAAAGTTTAGTCACATTGTCTATTTTCATTAGATTATTTTGCAGTATTAAATTCCTTTCCCTATCTTCATACAATTGTAATAAATTTCCTATCTTGCTTCATATTATAAACATGTAAATATGTGTAGATGCATGTGGGGAGAGGTGTTTCTAAAAACTGCCCAGGGCTATAAAAATTTGGGCTATGTCTAGGGAATAGTGATGGAAACGTTAACATTCCCTAAAGCCAGGAAATGCCATGTAACCTGAATAATCTGAGTCTTAAATAAATTATTTGTAGGTTATATTAATAAAATAAGGATAGGATGGAAAAAAAACAAGAGGGAATAGTTCTCTTGCTGGTTTAATCAATTGAAAGATAGCATTAACAAAAAAAAATGGGTGCAATCTTTTTTTATCCTTTACGACCTATTGCTTTTATATTTCCATCCTCCTATTTCAAAAATTATTTTGATCTATTATATTTCACAAATTATCAGGAAGAACTGCTGTAATGATACAGGAAATGTTAACTAACTATAACGAGAAGTATGAGAAGTATGCCTCTCTCCTTCTCTTTCCCCAGTTTCACATTAGAAAGCAAATTTATTACACTGTATCTAGGTCATGCTTACATATCCCCAAAATCCATTACTTTTCCTCCCCCTCTTCCAAACAATTTTTAACCCTTGCATATCCAACTTGTACCCCGGATGGTGACAAATATTTATTTGAACATACAGTCTAGAATAATTGCCTTGTTCAGGATATTATCTGGATAGATTAAACAGGGGTTTTAAACTTTACACTGGTGGTTATGGAAATTGAAGTCCGAAATCTAAAGGATACCAGGTAGCCCATCCCAATTCTAATGGATTGGAGACTGTTCTGTAGGAAAGGCCATTATAGTAGAAATATAAAAGAGCAGCAAAGAAGTCACCCCAGGAAAAGAAAGAGGCAGACTGTACAAGTGAATGATATTTATTTGTTTGTTTGTTTGTTTGTTTGTTTGTTTGTGTGTTTGTTTGTTTATTTACTTATAAAATTTATTGGCTGTCCATCTTACCATAGGGTAACTCTGGGTTATTCTGGGTAACTCTGCTTATAATTACATCTAAGTTAAAACATAAAACATTTAAAATCAAACATTAAAACCAAAGACACATGGGGAGGGCGGGGCAGAGTAGGTGAGATCTGTTATTACTCAATCAACCACCCCCATTGAGCTGTTCCTCCACTGAGGCCCCAAGCCGACTGGCCAAGCCACATCTTTAGGCCTTTATGAAAAAATAAGACAGTTGTGGCCAACCTCACATCAAGAGACAAGATGTTCCAGAGGGCAGGAGCAACAGCACTGAAGGCGTCCTAGACCCCACCAGCTAGAATAATTGGGCTGACAGGACACACAGCATATCTCCTCTACCTGGCATGAGCGGTATAGGCCAATCCCAGTGGGATGAGATGGTTACCTCAGGTAACCTGGATCCATGCCATGATGGGCTTTAAAGATGACTGATCACTAACATGTTGAATTGCACCCAGAAGCAGGCTGGTAACTAGTGTAGATCACAGAGCAGTGGTGTTGCAGGGGCCATTCTTGCCCCCCAAAAAAACTACCTGCACTGCTGCACTCTGTAGCAGCTGTAGCTTCCGAATGCTCTTCAAGGGTAGCTCCATGTAGAGTTGCATTACAGTAGTCCAGTTGTGAGATGACTAGGGACCAAACAACTAAGCACAGAGAATCCTGATCCAGGTAAGGCCACAACTGGCACACAACACAACTCGGCTACTGCCACATGTTCTTTGAACAGGAGTCACGAGTCCAGGAGAACCCCCAAGTTGCAGACTGGGTCTTTCTGGACCAGAGCAGAAATTCATTATGTAGTGAAATCTGTTAGTTCCTATCATTTTCACCAGGAAAAATGGCTGGCCTTTTGCAACAAGTGACATCCCGTGAAACCCTTTTGAACATTTGCTTGGCTGGAAATCATGCCTTAAACAAAAAAAAATGTTGATGCCAACACAATTACTTTTCACTGAAATATGTGACAAACTTTCTTCTAGATAAATACAATAGCTGAACAACACTTTCTATTATTTTTAGTAGACCATATATGAAACTCTCTTAGTCTTAGTTGTGTTTCAGATTTATTAGTTTAAATCTAGAGGACCAACAAATAAGTTGCATGCAGAGATAGCATCAAACATAATCAGTAAAAAAAGACGAAAATATATATAAAAAGAGACCTTTTGGTATTCTTTTAACGCTTCTTTGAATTTGGACCCAGATAACAGATATTGACTATTTTCACGATATGTGTTCCTTTGATTAATTTAATAAAATAGTATGCATCTTTGTTTATGGAGATTCTCAGTCATCCAGGTCATAATTGTCCCAAAGGTGCTTTTTCAAGAAGCAATTTGACTTTCTTAGTTTTTCCTTGAAGACATTTCACTTCTCATCCAAGAAGCTTCTTCAGTTCTGACTGAATGGTGGAAAATATAAATCCGTCCGTTCTCCATTGTTAGACGTGCCATTTTAAGAGTTTGGAATAAATATAAAACAAGGTTTTCTATGAAGATGCCTCTTTGGGTGTCCACCCCAGGAACCTTTATTTTTTTGGAAAACAAATAGTGGCGAAGCCGGACTGGTGGACTTATAGTCAAATAATATCTTTCAATTTTGCTGATCCTGTCATCAATTCTAGAGGAGTTAGAATCTGAAGGACATGTCTGGTTTACATATTTACAACTGAAAGAAAGATTTAATTGTACAAAAAGATACAAAAAAGAGTTGGTTTGACTTTGTCAAAAATGAATTAGAAATGGTACTGTGTGGTAGTGGTGAACATATTATTGTTAAGGTCTATAAATTGTTATTGAATTTGAATTTGGAGAATGAATCTGTAAAGCATTGCATGACTCAGTGATCCAGGAACTTTGGATGTAACGTAATGCTTGAACAATGGGAGAGTACGTGGATGAAAGGTTTAAAATTTACACTAAATTATGATTTAAAAGAAAATTTCTGTAAGATGATGTATCGCTGGTGTTTAACACCAGACAAGCTGTCAAAAATGGAGTAAAGGTATTTCAAATGCCGATGTAAAGATGGGACTTTTTATCATTTACGGTGGACATGTGACAAAGCAAAGAAATAGGATTCACATCCTAATACAGAAGAGTCTTAAAGTGAATATAAAGATAAAACCAGAAACTAGTCTTTTGAGTTTAATGGAAAAAGACTTGGGGAAAAAATATTTGATGTTATATATGTTGTTGGCAGCAAGACACTGTTATGCACAAAATGGAAGGACACTTTTATTCCTACAGTGGACAAATGGCTGCAAAGGTTGGTGGAGTTAGCAGAGATGGCTAAATGAACTGCTTTGATTAAAGAAAAAAAATACAATTACTTTTGTTTCTACATGGAAACTGCTTTTAAACTTTGTGTTTGAAGTGGGGAAAAAATGAAATTTTGATTTTGGCTTTTACCGATTAGATAGGTTTGTTGTTATAGAAATGGCTAGTTTATACTACTATGTAAAAGTAAAAAGTTGAGGTCTGAAATTATTCTACTGTACCAAAGGGAGTCAGAAGTCATTGCCTTTTCTCCCCCACTCCCATTTCTACACTTTTCCCTTCCCTTTTCCCTCCCCTATCTTTCCTATTATTTTCTTTTGTATTGCATTTTATATTATAAACTAATAAAAAAAAAAGAACTGAAGAAACTTCTTGGATGAAAAGCAAAATGTCTTCAAGGAAAAACAAATGAAGTCTAGTTGCTTCTTGAAAAAGCACCTTTGGGATTATGTGTCTTTATGATTTTATCTAGTTAACCAATTACGTCATTCCAGGCTGCTTTTGAAAAAGGATGGCATATAGTACTAATTTATTATAAGAAGATAGATGTGTTCTTTATGTGAAAGTTCTATGGCTCATATAAAATTTGAAGCAATGATGTGAATATCATAATATTTGGGATACATGAAATAAGCAGTAATTTCCATCATGTCAGTTTGGAGGAAAGCAGATAAGAGCTGGCAGAGATCTAGCAATTTAAGAGGTGCTGAAACATCATAGGGTGGCAGGTTTTTTTGTAGTTCTCCTTTACTTTTAGTAGCTTTTTAGAATGAAGCCTTCAGGTTTCGCCTTGGTGATCTTTTTTAAGAAGTCTTTGTTAGTGTGAAATTCCTATTAATAGGAAGACCTATTTTAATGTACATGAAACGTGCACAAATCACCAGCCCTTAAGTCAGGAAGCATCTTTAAATCAGAAATTTTTATTAGCAGCTGTATCAGCTGGAACATTTTGGACAATGTAGTTTTCCCAAAGACATTTTTTAATGGCAACATCCCCCATGATTCACAGATCTTGCAATTCTATTATGATACAAGCCTCCGATTGAACTGAGGCAGCAGGAAATGAAGTCAACACAGAAGGAGAAGAATTTGTTGCTTCACCACTGCTAACAATTTTTTTTTGGGGGGGGGAAAGTTAAAACCAGATTAAAACAAATAATAAAATTACTATTACCTAATTATAATTGAAAAGACCCAGGTAAAGAAAAAATCTTAAGGGAGTGTATTTTATTACTTGGAAAGTAACTGATGAAAACTTCCCATCTAAACGATGGCTTTGGAAAGTAAGGACATTTTTAAGGACTGGATTTCAAAGGGGTAGACAGGAAAATCCTTTGCATTTTCAATAAATCTTTTGGATTCCTTTGACATTTAGGTGGAACATTATAATTGCTTTACCATCCATCTGGAGGTTAGCAATAATCAGCCTAAAATTGATTAGACTATCACAATCTAGTTACATAATCCAGCTTCACCAAATCAGAACATGGGTTTTGTTTCAGTCATTTGAAAAAAAAGGAAATGAATAGGATAGGATAGGATAGGATAGGATAGGATAGGATAGGATAGGATAGGATAGGATAGGATAGGATAGGATAGGATAGAATTTTATTGGCCAAGTGTGATTGGACATACAAGAAAATGCATTCATGTCTAAATGGATGAAGAGAAAATGTTATTTCATTTCTCCAAATACATTCCTTGTTCTCTGCCCCTTCAAAAAAAAATTGCAGGAACTCTACTATTACTGTTTAAGTCGTAGAAGCAATAAAGTATATCAATTAAAGTATACTCTGTATACCAATGACTGCATCTCTAATGATCCATCTGTTAAACTACTGAAGTTCACAAATGACACAGCAGTGATTGGTCTCATTCAAGACAATGACGAATCCGCATATAGACGTGAGGTCGAATGACTAGCCTTGTGGTGCGACCGAAACAATCTGGAACTGAACACACTCAAAACCGTAGAAATGGTGGTAGACTTTAGGAGAAACCCTTCCATACTTCCACTTCTCACAATACTAGACAACACAGTATCAACAGTAGAAACCTTCAAATTTCTAGGTTCTACCATATCGCAAGATCTAAAATGGACAGCTAACATCAAAAATGTCATCAAAAAAGCACAACAAAGAATGTTCTTTCTGCGCCAACTCAGAAAGCTCAAACTGCCCAAGGAGTTGTTGATATAGTTCTACGGAGGAATTATTAAGTCTGTCATCTGCACCTCTATAACTGTCTGGTTTGGTTCTGCAACCCAACAAGATAGACACAGACTTCTCATCATTTCCATCACCCATCTACTTCCACTTATGACTGTAACTTTGTTGCTTGTATCCTTACGATTTATACTGTAATTGATTGTTTCCTGATTGCTTAATTGTAGCCTAGGACTATCATTAAGTGTTGTAAGTGTTGTACCTTGATGAAGGTATCTTTTCTTTTATGTACACTGAGAGCATATGCACCAAAACAAATTCCTTGTGTGTCCAATCACACTTGGCCAATAAAAAAAATTCTATTCTATTCTATTCTATTCTATTCTATTCTATTCTATTCTATTCTATTCTATTCTATTCTATTCTATTCTAAAGCTGCTTGCTGCTTATACCAATAATATTAGCTCAAACAAATAGGTTTACATTTTCAGATTTAAGATTTCTATTACAAATTATATGTAGTGGTTAAAGTTGACCAGTAATTTGAGGTAAGAAGTGTGATGGGTAATGCTGAAAAAGGAGCTGCCATTGGTCTTTTCATAACAAAATGTGAACATGACGGATATCTTTGATAATAGATCATTCTTGTGGCATAGTATGTTTTCCAAGTTCTATAAGTAAAGCCAAGATACAGATGTTCTTGCAAGCTGATAAGCCACTGTTTTCTAGGTTATATGCTCCCAGATAAAGTTGTTGTACATATTGTTATGTTTAAGATTTAAATTCTGAAAATATAACCCAGTTCCCCACACACAGAAAGGAATGTTTTTCCCATGGGGGACTAGAAGAGAAAGACAATGTGCTAGAGATTATAAACTATAAATTTCCAAAAGGCTTTTTTTCACCTTCTTCTTTTCTCCCCAGAAGACCTCTACATCTCTGATACAGGCATCCTTTTGAGATAAGACAGTATAGGAACCTCAGCTACTACATATGTTAATAAAAGTGATGAATATGTATGGTGTTTGGGAAAGGAAATGTACTTTTAATTTTCTATCTTCCAGCCTTGAAATCAGAGGTGATTTTTTTTCAAAAAAAAAAAGGTGCATGCAGGATAGGATTATGATCATACTTAATGCATTTAGCCCTCTCTTCTTTCTTTGAAAACATCGATGATAAAGAAACAAATTATCATCAACAACCTATTTTCTAAGTACCAGAGCTCATGAGATTGGGCTGTGGTGGGCAATATTAGACTAGACTGAAGTTGCTAGGAACTCCCAGTGAGATAGTCACAAAGGCAGTGAGGTCAAAAGCTAGGAATCTTGTTAAAAAGATGACTTTAGGAGGTAAATCTGAAGGAACTAACTTATTAAGGATCAAAGGAGAAATGTCACCAGAAGACAGAAAGGATGGTATTGATCCTATGGAGAACCCCTCCCTCCAATTCCTTCATCAGCTGCCAGACTTCTGAATCCACAAGGCAAGGGCTTTGGGGATAAAGGGGTCCTGAACTGTTAACTGACACTTGGCAACATCCTGGATCCAGACTTGGTGGCTTTCTTCCTTTCAGCTAATGCCTAATTGAAAATGACATGGGTAAGTCTGAGAAAGAGCAAACGTACATAAAGCTGTGGTGGTGCAGTGGTTAGAATGCAGCACTGCATGCTAACTCACTGTTCACTCCAGGACTTTGATCCTGACTGGCTCAAGGTTGACTCAACCTTCCATCCTTCCAAGGTTGGTAAAATGAGGACCCAAAATGTTGGGGGCAATATGCTGATGCTGTAATTTGCTTAGAGAAGGCTATAAAGCATAGTGAAGTGGTATATATGTCTAAGTGCTATTGCTATTGCAACCAATACAGTTTTACTACCCCTTTAAATTCATTGGGTCTTCATGAATTCCATCAGAACCTGATGAAACCTCAGGGCTTCTGATTTGCATGCTTTCCTAAATAAGTTTTGCAGTTCTTGGCTATTGAGCAGGACATCTCTTGTATGTTCTAGCTGCCCCTATCTGGAAAATCTAGAAAATAGAGAAAGTGAAGGGGATTGCAAGATCTGTATGCTTCAACGCTATAAGTCGATCATACACTTCAAAAAAAATCATTTCCACATGGATCCAAATAATGAAATGTTGATGTAATGTAGTAGAGAATATGGGGTGGGGTGGGGGGAACAGAAGAATATTCAGAAGAAAGAACCTAATATAATCTGATGTTTAAACAATATTTAAAAGATGTTGTTTAACGTCTCTTTTTTATTTTGAAAGGTAAGCAATATCTTTCTCCTTTCTTATGTACCAATTGACTTAGAAGGACTTAGAGATCAAAGGAGACATCCTCAGCCTCGCAGCCTGAAGGATATAAGCAAGAGAAAAATGGCTGATCTCATCTCTCAATTATCTTCTTTGAACACCCTGAAAAGGGTTGGTACCTAAAGGCAGCATAGCAGGTTGGTGAAAGGAAGATCATTCACCTCAACACCTCATTCATCTCTCTATATTGTTCTTTTGAAGGATGTTTGGGTGAAAACTGGCTCCGTTTAGACTAATCTTCAAGTCCGCTTCAGAGAAAAAGGACAAATGAGTTGGGAGAAGTGTGGCCTTTTTCTCCAATAAGCAACACTTTCTTTTTTTGCTTCTAGTTCAAACTTGCTAATTTTGCCAGCCACAAAGGAATTGCACTGCTCAGAAAGATAGTAACTGCTTACAGGTAGTTTTATGGGCAGTCACCTGATTGAGTAGTCTAGTTAGAAATGGGGGAGCTGAGAACCAGAGTTTCTCAGGGAAGAGAGGCCAGTTGCCAAGTGCAGGAAATCAGGAGTCCAGGCAGTTCAAATGAATATAGATGCAAACTGGCAGGAGATAAGAGAAAATGGAATTCAAGGTGGGCTGGTCTTAGATCTCTAGAGCAAGGGTCTCCAACCTTGGCAACTTTAAGCCTGGTGGACTTCAACTTTGCTGGCTGGGGGATTCTGGGAGTTGAAGTCCACCAGGCTTAAAGTTGCCAAGGTTGGAGACCCCTGCTCTAGTTGTAGGAAAAGACTCGAGACTCATGATGTGTTTAACCCTTCCCTCGGTCTTAACCTGGTAATCTTCTACACCAGTTTTTCAGGACAAAGAAACCTGTCACTCAACTTTAAGAAAAATGTCCATTAAACTTTGGCATGATTGGGAAAAACTACTGGAATTAAGCTACTGGATATTAAGCTACATTTGATAAAAAAGATTGTACCTTCACATTGAGAAAGGGGAATAAGGATCATTCCAAGATGCAATGAAGATTCTTCTCTAGCAGGTATCTTGTCTCAGACAGGCCATCTCCTACTTCGGAGTTCCAACTCTAAGCGTAGCCAAACCATGCCAAGTCTAGGGTCAAGGAATGTCTGCCATGTTCTTGTCAATAAAGTTAGGAGAGCGCAGGAAGTGACGGCAGACACAGTCTGGACCTTTCTGCTTCTTTGTTCACAATTACTATAATAGCCAGAACTTTGGGCACACGTATACCATATTCAGATGATTCAAACAAAATTTCATCTAACAAAGTTTCTGGAGAAAAGACTGCTATGAATTTCTGTCTGGAATCATGTCTTCCCACCTCACTGTTGACCTGAAAGACCCAGTAAAATTTTGGATATATTGACCTCTTTTATAAACCATCATACTGTGCAAGGTGAATGTCTTTGAAAAAACACTATATAGCAACTTCAGGGCTTTTTAAGCATGAGTGGTAATTGCCACTCTTGCTTAAATGCTTAAACAACCAAAGCAAAATGTTGATGATGGTTAAATGTTAATTCCTGTGGCTATTGGTTTGTAGTTGTCATGGTAAAATGTACTGCTGGAATTTGTTTCACTCCTGTGTTGAATGCTGCTGCTGATCTAATCTTAGTATTTATCTACAAGAAGTAGATATGTTTAGTACATATCTAAATATTTAATAAATATTTATTTATTAAATATTAGGCTATCTAAAAGCTATGGAGGTTATAATGAGGACTAGATCTGTGGCCACACCATCTGAAAGGGCTTTACTTCTGTACTCTAGATTCAGCATTGCCTACCCAACAGATGATGTCCTAATCTCCCCACCCTCACTGGTTTTATCTCCATTTTCTTGCTCTTTTCCTCAGGAAGGGAGAGAAACTTAAATTATATTTGTTGCCAACAGGTATTCATACCCAGGGCCCTCTCACTTCTGGCAGCTTGAATAAGTTATTTCTTCTGTATTTGCATTTATTGATATTTGAATAATACATTCAAGATTAGATATCATTTTAAGTGCATTGAAGAAATAACTGAGCCACTGTTACAAAGACAAATCTCATCAGCGAAATTAAAGATGTCAGGCAAAGGGAGCTGCATTGCAAAGTTACCAACAATACAAGATTTGTTATGTGCACACTGATAACCTTCTATACTGGAAAGGTTGAAAGAGGGATATTTCAGGATAATCTTGAAGAAGGCTTTAATGTTTACATTAACTCATTTTAAGTCAATGTGGATAAAATCAGAGTGCTGTGCTGAATGGAAGCAATTAAAATCTAGTAAAAATGTTTGATGCAAAGTTCTAAATATTCCATTGTTCCATAAATTTATATTTTGTTGTCTACAATTTTTAATTCCAATATTATCTTTGTTGCCTCAAAGTAATCACTTAAGTGTTTGGTGAGATATATTGTAATCTAAGTGTGCATAGTTCTTATACAGGATCGATAAAATATTGAAATATATATACTGACTATTTGTATTTTTTAAAGAAATCAGTCAAATAATGAAATAGAGCAACAAAAATTGTCACACAAATTATGCACGTTTTTGTCATAATTTTACTGCTGTTGAGGGAAGTGATGTTAAATATTTAGTACAAAGATCTGAAAAAAATTTCATTTAGTTTCTTATTAATTTTTCTTTCATGTAGAACAATGTTGTTGTTTTTTTGTGATTACTCTATAGCATTTGCCTTTAACGCAAATATAGTAATAGAAACACACTTGATAAACAGGTTTATGCATCCACAAATAACACATCATAATTTTAATATGCTGAATGTAACCACATCATTCCAAATGAACTAATACAGTATATCATGTATATCTAAAGCCAACTATCACTTGGATTCCTCTTTCTGTGAAAATGTATCCAAAGAAATGCATTTTTGTACATTTTCTAATGAAGTACAAAGTGATGCAAAACTGGGGGAGAAGAGACTTTTGACTCTATCTATGTAAAAGTGATGTGGACCAGAAATAGGTTGAATCTCAAGTGTTGTGTCTCCTGCAAATTTCTAATGCTTACCGATTTCCTTTCTAGAGGAGCCATATTTTTATTTATTTTCAAGGTTGTTCTTTTTGTATCATTAAAACTTAGTGATCACATATGCAGCAGTTGTTCTTCGGAAAGATGTCCTATTTAAAAGTCTGTCTCACATTCTTATTACTTATGACAGAGGAAACAAAAATATATTGCTCCTTGGGTTTCTTAGGTAGCAGAGTAGAAGCAGTATCCACTAAGGAAAACATCAGGAGAAAATAATAATAAATAGACCATGCATTAATGAGGTATTTTATATGTTCCAGAGAAGCAAAATGTCTCGCTCATTGTCCTCTTCATAATACCCATTGGTCCTGTGTAATATAAGTATCATTATTTGGGTTATAAAGGCTGTCTAGGTTAGCTTCATATCCTGAATGCCAAAATATGATTATAGAGTAGCATTATTAGTAAGAATATTTGGTAATAAATGCCTTTCTCTCCAACAAGAATAAGGCTGAGGATGGGGGCAAATTTGATGCGGTCTAATTGTCTAGATGCTTCCTCTGAGATAGGCACATTATTATACAGTGGGTTATAATTTAGACAATTCTTTATATATTGGAAATTTCAACTTCAGCTGGATTCATGTAGCTCTCCTCATTCAGTCAAGTTAGGGCTGAATATGGTTAATTTGCTTGCCCTGAATATTTGATTTTCATTTCATTCTTCTAGGGACTGAATTTTGATGAGATGCTTGTCATGCCTGGTTATTTATTTATTTATTCACTTACTTATTTTACTATTGTGCTTTTCACTACTTTTGATGGCTTCTTCAACTAAAAAGCACCCTGAAAATATTTTTGTTTAATATTTATCATTTGATTGAGGTGAGTTAAAATGTACAGCAGAGACTACTTTGGATCTTGGAGCAGATTCTTGCCCCAGACATATGGACCTTTGACTGAAAAACTGCAGGCTTGATTTTGAAAAATCAGGCTTCTGAATCATATGGAAAAGCCAGAGCATATACAATGGTAGCTTATATGTACATGTCCTCCCTTTAATTGAGGAAAAGTGAGGGAGAGAGAGAAAACCAATGAATATAATATGCGCAAAAAACAAATGTGAAATCGATGTAGCCTCTTTTCTGAAATGTCACAGATGTCCTTTACTTACATGTGTCATTTTCCACGATGATGACAGTGATGATGGTGATGGCAGCAATAATGATAATTCCATAAGATAATCATTAAAGATAGAATAATAAGAAAAACAAAAGCAAAGCTCCTTTTTTTTACTTCAGCCAGTGAACAATTTCAAATTACCCAGACCCCTTCTCCATGATTTGCTCACCTTCTTTATTGGCATTGATTTTCTATTCTGTCATGTTGTAAACATATTTTCAGTGCCAATTTGAGGCAATATACAATTTTATTAATTTGCCTCAGACAATCCTTTATATTCAGTGGGGCTTCTGCAGATTCAATAAAACCCAGGTTAAGTGGTGTTCAGAACAGGTGGATTTCAAATTCCTAATTTTCTTAATAACGATTATCTGGGCATTGCGGGGGATTAAGTTTCAAAGAGTATTTAAGAAACAGAACAGTTTCTTCTTTTACCAAGTCTTTTTCACTTCCTTTTCCTTTATTTATCCCTATCCCAGATAAGGAATAAAACAAAATCTCTGTGGCAAAGGAAAAGTGGCTACTTCAATAGGAGTAGACACTGGCTGGGAATAGGAATAGGTAATTTCCTTACAACCCCTTACCATACAAATAATACCAGTCTTTTATCTACTGGATTTCATTTAATTTGAGCCAGTAAACTGGCTTTAGAAATCCTTTCAAAGGAAAAGATGTGGAGAGCATGACGTCACTGTACATCTTTAGATTCAGGACGTTGAGGGGTATATGTATGAATGCCCTCATTTTCATTGTACAATTATCTCTCCAATGGTCTGCAGCTTCTTTTCCTTCTCCAAATTATATCCAAGGCAAGAGATCATGAGGGAACAATATTACCGTCAGACTTAAGGGGGAACACATCCCTTCAGAAATTCAGTTTGTCCTTCTAAGAAAATCATCCATTCGATTTTTCTGCCTACAGATTTGGTGAAGAACTTTGAAAGACCTTTTGGGTCCCACTCTATTTATACATTCTATTGGCAGATAGAAGTTTTATTTGCCATTACAAAAGTGACCTCACACTTTTCATTTTGATTATAGAAAGCCAGCATTAATTAGAAAATTGTAATTTCCCACAGCAGTACAAATCTTAACTTGTATTGCTTTTGATTGAAGCACATATTTGAAAGGGTTGTGCAGAGCAACATTGTCCCCTGTTTTCTTAGACTGGAGTGAAATGACCATGTTGTTCTACATTGATCTCCTTTACAACTCTCTCTCTTCTTTGGTAAGTGCTGCAGGTGAAGGCTGACAGTGATCTTCTCCCACAGTAGACATGGCGGAAGCAAGAAGGTTTGCAAAGATAGAAGGGCATGATGAGTGATATTGGCATAAACAGAATTTATCTATACTTCTATAGTGGTTAGAATGCAGTATCACTGGCTATTTCTGCTGACTGCCAGAAGTTCCAATCTCACTGGCTCAAGGTTGATTCATCCTTCCATCCTTCCAAGGTTGGTAAAATGAGCAGCTAGATTGTTGGGGGCAATATGCTGACTTTGTAAATCACTTAGAGAGGGCTGTAAAGTACCGTGAAGCAGTATATAAGTCTAAGTGCTATTGTTATTGCTATTGCTTTTTTTTTTTACCTCATGCCTTTAATTTCTTTGGCTGTGAAGAACTTAGAACTAATACTGAGAAAGGTATGAAACAGCCATTAAGGGGGGACTTGAAGAAGCAATTCCAAAATTCAGAGATTGAAGAAAGTATGAGAAAACTTCAAAATAATTGGACCTTGATTATTGGTTAGTATAAGATGGGACAGAGAAAAATTGATCAGTTTTTTTAAAAAGCTGTTACTTTGCAAAAAATAAAACAATAGTCCCACCATCTCAGGAGAGTGCAGTTCTTCATCTCACCTACCCCAGATTTCTGACATTGGTTAACTATTACTTATTTCTTTTTTGCATTTAGCATTATGTTGCTTATCTTGAATGGTAATATAATGGTTAAAATATGGTTATATGCCACTTGCAAAGTAGCAATATCATAACCACAAAGAAAGCAAGTTTGTTTTGGAGTTTTAGTCCAAAACAATTATACTCTATTTATAAATATGTGTATTGAAGCCCTTTCAGATTACCAGATAACTTTTTTGCTTGTATACTTACAATTTATACTGTAATTGATTGTTTCCTAATTGCTTAATTGTAGCCTATGACTATCATTGAGTGTTGTAAGTGTTGCACTTTGATGAAGGTATATTTTATGTACACTAAGAGCATATACACCAAGAAAAATTCCTTGTGTGTCCAATCACACTTGGCCAATAAAAAATTATATTCTATTCTATAATAAGATGACCAATTGTCCTCCTTTAGGGAGGACAGTCCTTCTTTTGTAAGTTCTGTCCTCTCTTGAAAAGTGTCCTCCTACATGTCCTCCTTTTCGATCAATGCCGATCCGATTCATTGCATGTGATGTGACGTACTTGTATTTGACATGATGATTCTCCAAGGCTTGGTACAGTGCGTCGAGACACGATTATGAGATGCATGCGATCCGCACAGGAGAATTGTTTGGAGAGAGTGTGCCGCACGCAAGAGTGCACTGCACGCAAGTGGCTTTGCTTATTTCTTACCAAAACATGACACGGCACACACGCACGCACGCATTAAACTCACTTCTTTCTCAGTGAATATTCAATCATACACAGGTGAGCACAATATTTCACATTTTATTAATTCATTATTTATTTAATAATTTCCAAATATGTATAATTTTATTTACAAGTTTATTTGCTTATGTTATTGTTTCAGTTTTAATAATTAATTTTCTTTATTCATAATGAATATGTTTGCGTCATTTGTGTAGCTCTATATTTTATTTTACATTTTAAATTTCATTTAGGGATGGAAAAATCAAAAAAGAGGAAATGCCATTTCAACGATAAATTCAATAAGGAATTTACATTCCTCATATCAAAGAAGGATAACATTGTTTTCTGCAATATTTGCAGCAGAGAATTTTGTATTGCAGTTGGGGGCAGAGCAGTTATTACAAAACACTTGACCACCAAGAGTACTGATTTAAATAATAATTAATAGGCATGCAAGCATAATTCCAATATAAAATGCTATTGTTACAAATGGTTTTTATTATGCATTTATCATATTATAGTGTATTCTGTATTATTGTTGCAATGAATAAATTGTTTCTTTTATTTACAATATTTTTTTCTTCAATTTATTTGTGTCCTCCTCCTCATTTTAAAAAAGTTGGTCACCTTACAGATAAGATTATTTTATTAAGCCAGGTTTTGTTGATCTCAATTATATCCTTTAAAAACTAACTGTTGACATGTTCAGGGACCTCTTTTCATCCTGCTCACATTTTACTGGTAGGCTTTCTGATCGTTGCCTGCTCTTTTGGTCCAGATCTAAAATAGCAGGATTCATGTTTAGGTCCTCAGCCTCTTCCAAAGCTTAACAGAGCCTTATCTATCTGTTCCCAGGCTGAGACTGGCAGTCTGGAGATATTCCTATACAGTACACAGAATATAATAGTGAATATAAGAGTTTTATATTTGTTAGCTAAGAGGAGGCCAAGAGATACCATAAAACCATAACCTACTACTAGATAAAGTAGAAAAATGTGGGTTAGACAACACCACCACCAGATGGATTCGTAACTGGCTGACCAAGCGCACTCAATGTGTAGTCCTCAATGGAACTACATCCACATGGAGGGAAGTATGCAGTGAAGTACCCAAGGCTCTGTTTTAGGCCCAGTACTCTTCAACACCTTCATCAATGACTTGGACGAGGGGACAGATGGGGAACTCATCAAGCTGGCAGGAATAGCCAACACTCCAGAAGATAGGCTCAAGTTACAGAAGGATCTTGACAGACTTGAACATTGGGCGTTAATGTGGTACCTTGCTCAATAGTAGTACCTGTGAGAGGGATCTTGGAGTCCTCGTGGACAACCATTTAGATATGAGCCAGCAGTGTGCAGCAGCTGCTAAAAAAGCCAACACAGTTCTGGGTTGCATAAACAGAGGGATAGGATCAAGATCACGTGAAGTGTTAATACCACTTTATAATGCCTTGGTAAGGCCATACTTGGAATACTGCATTCAGTTTTGGTTGCCAAGATGTAGAAAAGATGCTGAGACTCTAGAAAGCGTGCCGAGAAGAGCAACAAAGATGATTAGGGGACTGGAGGCTAAAACATATGAAGAACGGTTGCAGGAACTGAGTATGTCTAGTTTAATAAAAAGAAGGACTAGGGGAGACATGATAGCAGTGTTCCAATATATCAGGGGTTGCCACAAAGAAGAGGGAGTTGGGCTGTTCTCCAAAGCACCTGAGGGTAGAACTAGAAGCAATGGGTGGAAACTAATCAAGGAAAGAAGCAACTTAGAACTAAGGAGAAATTTCCTGACAGTTAGAACAATTAGTAAGTGGAACAACTTGCCTGCAGAAGTTGTAAATGCTCCAACACTGGAAATTTTTAAGAAAATATTGGATAACCATCTGTCTGAGATGGTGTAGAGTTTCCTGCCTGGGCAGGGGGTTGGACAAGGTCCCTTCCAACTCTGTTGTTATTATTATTATTATTAGATTGTTTATGCATGCCATGATAGCAATAGCACTTAGACTTATATACAGCTTTACAGTGTTTTACAGCCCTTTCTAAGCGGTTTTACAGAGTCAGCATATTGCCCCCAACAATCTGGGTCCTCATTTTACCAACCTTAGAAGGATGGTAGTCTGAGTCATCCCTGAGCCTGGTGAAATCCAAACTGTCGAACTGCTGGTAGCCAGCAGGCAGCAGAAGAAGCCTGCAGTCTTGCACTCTAACCACTGTGCCACTGTGGCTCATGATGAAAGTCAGATGTAGCTTTCTGGGGAGATGGGTATTCTTTTTATATTTATATTTTGTTTCTTTTTATCTTTTTTATTTTTTCTCTTCTAATTTGTATGATGCTTTATGATTCTGTTTAAAACTTTTAATGAAATTATTATTATTTTTTTAAAAAAAGAAGGGCAACTTTGAAGAACTACTCTGAGTTGGTAGAATGCATGTATGAAAGGACATTTTAGTTCAAAAATTGTGGAAGTTGTAAACCAGTTCTGGTTTCTATATACCCTGAGTTTCTGGATTAAAAAAATAAAAGAACAAGTTGCATTAGAGGTTTCATAAATACCTTCTGTAAAACCATCAGGATGATAATATTATCTTACACATTTTACAAACTTATGATTATATATTAACTTCCAAGTCAGCCTGCATAAAATATAATGGTGAAGGTTGTAATGGAGGAAGAGTTCTCATGGGACAGAGATATGTGAAGAGAATTCTGCTTTAACAAATTTAAAAATGAGATTTCAGATTAAAATGAATTTGCTGTCTAAACAAAGTGATTAATAACTTTCCAACCAGCTCTATTGATTGCATTATGCACCGTTAACAAAAAAAATCTAATATAATATATAATGAGGAAGAGTTAACTGAAACACTCTTAACACTAAAATGAAAACTAATAATATTTCAAAGATCAAGATTTCAAGTGAAGTCTTCAAGTCATCATTGACAGCTAATGACTATGTACCGGTAAATTTTTTGGCAGCTATATTACAGTAGTTTGCGATTGCTTGTGTTTTTGACCTTCCAGATGAGCCTACAGTTCTGGTAGTCAGGGAAGGTCTGCTATTTAAATACTAGCCAGGCCTAATCCTGTGTTGTTGTTTTTTTCTTTCTTTTTAAGCTCAGACAAGTTGGCCACATGCAAGCTTCTGCTTAAGTGTAATCTTCTACAATTATTCTTTTAGATATGAATTATACGTTGTTCCTGAAATTTAGTATACTCCTGCTCATTAATACACTATTCTAACCTCTCTCAATATTCAGACTTATATTACAACAATTAGTGTCAACATATTTCTTAGTTGATGGATTTAATTTCTAATTAATAGAACATTCTTAAAGAATGCTTAGATTACTGTAAACATTGCAAGAAATTCTGGGCAACCGAGTCTGTGTGGCTCAATCATGACAGTGTTCAGTTGAATTCTTAAATGAACAGCAGGAAATCAGATTGAATTTGCAGTTTATTCTCCTAAATAAGAATTCTATGAAATAGGAGTTTCCACTGGCCATTTGTTCTGACAGCCACCGCTGATACTTGTGGCTGAAGAACTTCATTCCAGTCCTATGTTTGTAAAACGAGGCAGCTGCTGTTGCATTTACAGATTTTTGTTTTCTTAACAGAGATGTACAAGGAAAGTAATGTCCCTTCCAATCATTGTTTTTTTTTTTTAAAGAATGGCTACTTTCTGCCAGCTTTTCTTCTCCAGATTCAGAAATATGCAGCCAAAGCTGAAGACAGCAAAGAAAAGAAAACAGCCAGGCTAGTATATTGTTGGGACAGAGATTCAAAAGTGGGAGGGGGAGCATGAGTAATGTGCACTTCAGCTTGTGGATCAATAATACATATCAGCGTTATGGTAGGGGAAAAAACAAGACAAACATAATCTGAATTGCATACATCAAGATAATGCCCCAGATGGAATCAAAGAGTTAGGTTTGGTGTATTTTTTTTTGCTGCCATCTAATGGTCATTTGGATTTTTGCAGCTCAGGTGCAAAAGTTCTACCAGAAGAACCATAATATACAGGATTTACAATATGCAATAATGGCAGCAAGAAAACATATGTAAGTGGCAGGGAGTGATTCAGAGATGCACTAAAAAAAAATCAGCAGCAGATCCTGAAGGCAAGTATTTCAAGTAAGGGCAGTTTGTAGGAAGACAGAAACTGTAATGTATCTTTAAATATTTTGGCGGGAAACAAGCACGTTGCTGATTGGTTGAAGCCGCCGGTTAAACAGTATATAAGGAGAGGTTTTTCCCCAGCCTGGTTGCTGGGTTCACCCTATAGTAAAGAGCTGTTGTCACTACCCTGGTCTCCTGCCTCGTTATTGCCCGAATCTAACACTGGCGACGAAGGTGGGATCTCGAGGTTAAGAGCACCAGGAACGAGCTGAACACACGAAAGAACCGAACCCAGCAAAGCTCAGGGCAGAAACGCAGCGATGGCCAGCTACACTCCGCCCGCGCCGTTTGACCCATCCAGGGAGAAATGGGGAACGTACATGACCCGTTTCGAGAGCTTCCTGGAGGCAAATGAGCTGCAAGGAGTTCCAGACAACCGCAAAAGGGCATATTTCCTGAGCCACTGCGGTCCCGAGGTCATCGACATCGCGGAAGCCCTGGCAGAGCCAACGCCGGTACAATCGGTATCGTGGCAAACTCTGCAAAATCTTCTAAAGAACCATTTCGCGCCAACACCGTCCAAGTACGTACGGCGTTTTGAATTTGGAGAGCGCAGATAGCAAGAGGGCGAATCCATCAGCGAGTACATGGCCGCCCTGAGAAAAGCCTCCAAAGACTGTGGGTACCGAGATTTGGACGAGGAGCTACTAGAGCAACTCATCCGTGGGGTCAGAGACATGCGTTTGCGGAGGCGGCTGCTATCAAAAAGCAATCTAACGCTGGCAACCGCTCTGGACGAAGCCAGAGCTCATGAGATGTCCACCCAAGCGGCGGAAACCCTACAAAAGCCACTCACGCCAACGGCGAAGGCAAAAGAAACCCCGGTGCACAACGAAGAAATCCAGACCGAATCAGACGGCGAGGATGAGGAGGGAGTTTCCCTCACCGAGAGAAGGGGCCAAGAAGACCGGGATGAATGCGGAAGTTGCGGAGGGCACCACCAGCGTCAACGATGCAAGTTCAAGGACGCTACATGTCGGCGGTGCGAGAAGAAGGGGCACCTGGCTCAAGTCTGTCGAGCACCCCAACCTTCCTGCCGAAAATTCAAATCGACCAATCAGAGCGCAGGATCGGCAAGGCGACCCGCGATTGGTCAAAACAAAAAGGGCGCGAATTCAAATCAAACGACCGTTGTAATAGGCCATGCAGCAACCCGCGTCGAGAAGAAAATCTTCACCAGACCGAAGATAGAAGGAGTGCCGTGCCGACTAGAAGTGGACACAGGGTCAGCGATCACAATCATGTCCTGGGACACTTTTGCAAAAGCTTTGCCGAAAACCGCCAAACGCAAACTGCAAACACAATGGCTACGAGTGCACGACTACCAAGGGAATCGCATCCCTGTTCGAGGGACCACCTCCGTCCGCGTCGAGTACGGACCACACAAGAAGACCCTGCCCATCACGATAGTCGAAGGGACCCTGCCAAGTCTGCTGGGACTAGACTGGTTCCGTGCATTGGGCATGGGAGTGACTGGCATCTACAGAAGTGACTGTAACCTAAAAGACACACTCATGAACGAGTTCGAAGATGTCTTCAAGGACTGCCTGGGCAAGTACAAGGGGACCCCTATTTCCTTCAACTTAGACCCCCAGGTAGCCCCCATTAGGTTAAAGGCAAGGAGAGTCCCTTTTGCCCTTAAACCTAAGATTGACAAGGAGATAGACAAGCTCATAAATCAGGGGATTCTGGTGCCAGTCGATCACGCAAAGTGGGAGACGCCAATCGTCACCCCAGTGAAACCAGATGGGTCAGTTAGAATCTGCGCTGACTACAAGGCGACGTTAAACAAAGCCTTACAGAAAAGCGCTTACCGGTTCCGTGGTGCAACACTTGCTGCACTCGTTGGGGCAAGGGCAAGTCTTTGCAAAGTTAGACTTGGCTCAAGCCTATCAACAACTGCCCGTAGACGCCAACACAGCCGAAGCCCAAACGATTGTAACTCACAGAGGTGCTTTCAAGTGTACCCGATTACAATTTGGGGTGAGTGTGGCACCGGGGCTATTCCAAAATTTAATGGAACGACTTCTGCAAGGGATCCCAGGGGTAGTCCCCTATTTCGATGATGTATTGATATCAGCCGAAAATTTAGAGGAATTGGGGGAGCGTTTGAGAAAAGTTCTGGGCATTTTCCGGTTAGCCGGACTAAAGGTTAAAGTGAACAAATGCCAGATAGGGGTAGAATCCGTAGAGTTCTTGGGCTACCGAATAGACAAGAAGGGAATTCACCCCACTGAAAGCAAGGTCAAGGCAATAAGAAAGGCTCCAGCGCCCAAAAACAAAACAGAGCTACAGGCATTCCTGGGGCTAGTGAATGTTTACGCGGTTTTTTTAAAAAACAAGGCAACCGTTGCTGAGCCGCTGCATAAGCTTCTGGGAAAGAATACTGTTTGGTCTTGGGGAAAGTCGGAAGCTAGGGCTTTCGAAGCAGTAAAAAATCTACTCTCGAGCGATAGCTTACTGATCCAGTATCATAGCTCATTGCCATTATTATTGGTTTGCGATGCCTCCCCTTACGGGGTGGGGGCTGTGCTCAGCCACAGACTTCCAAACGGCACAGAAGCCCCAATAGCCTTCTACTCCAGAACGATGTCCTCGACAGAGAGGAACTATAGCCAGTTGGATAAGGAAGCGCTAGCCATTGTGTCAGGGGTAAAAAAGTTTCACGAATACGTTTTCGGGAGAGACTTTGAAATTGTTACAGACCATAGACCTCTGTTAGGGATACTGGCTGGCGACCGCCCAACGCCTGTGGCACTTTCGCCACGATTGACCCGATGGACCATCTTCTTGGCCGCTTATTCCTACAAGCTGCAGCATCGACCCGGAAAAGAGTTGGGGCATGCGGACGCCTTAAGCAGATGCCCACTACCAGGGGCGATCGAAGACCCCACTCCGGGGATGCCCATCCTGCTAATTGACTCTCTGGACTCTGGCCCAGTCACGTCTAAGGAGGTGGCTCGGGCATCATACCGGGACATTATTTTGAGGACTGTACTCGGTTGGGTACAAAGAGGGTGGCCCGCTGCGGGCGGCGTTTTAAAGAATTTGTAAAAACGTGGGGAACTTTCGGCTCAAGGGGGGTGCCTGCTATGGGGGGATAGAGTGGTGATCCCAGAGAAATTAAGAAAAAGGGTGTTGGATCTCCTGCACGAGGGTCACCCAGGGATCGTTAGGATGAAGGGTCTAGCGAGAAGCTACGTGTGGTGGCCCTTAATGGACTCCGAAATTGCTGAAAGGGTAGGGAAATGCCAGGCCTGCCAGGAGTCCAGACCTCTACCCCCAACGGCCCCGGTTCGGGAATGGGAAAGACCCCAAGGGCCCTGGTCAAGAATCCACATTGATTTTGCCGGCCCCTTCCACGGCCAAACCTTCCTGGTAGTAGTTGATGCCTACTCCAAATGGCTGGAAATCATTCTCATGAGATCCATGACAGCCGAAGCCGTGATCTCAGTCCTACGGCACCTATTTGCAACACACGGGTTGCCTGACACATTGGTTTCCGATAACGGCCCGCAATTCACGGCAACACAGTTTGAGGAATACTTGGCAGAAGAGGGCATCCGCCATGCCCTCTCGGCGCCTTTCCACCCTGCGACGAATGGCCTTGCAGAGCGTTTCGTCCGAAGCGCGAAAGAGGCATTATCCAGACTCAAGCCAGGCGACTGGCAATCAAAAATAGATATTTTCCTAGCCGTCCAACACCGAACCCCCTGTGCCACCACCGGCAGAAGTCCTGCCGAATTACTAATGGGCCGAAAACTCAGGTGCCCACTAGACCGTTTAAATCCCAACTATACACCGGAGGGATACAAGGGGGGACTCGAAAAGACAAGAGGAATGGATATAGGCGACCGGGTATGGGCACACAACTATGGTGAGGGCCCGACCTGGGTAGCAGGAAAAATTCTAAACATAACAGGCCCCAAATCATACTTGGTAGAGTTAACGGATGGCCGAGTATGGAGGCGACATATAGATCAATTGAGGAAACGGTTAGCCGGACAACCCGAGTCAGACGAAACAGGCCCTGACTATTCTATGTTTGAACCAACAGCTGACTCAGACCCGGGAAAATCGCAGGACTTAACTGAATTCCCGGAGGTCCAGCGACGCCCACAGGTTCCTGTAGAAAACAGCAGGGACAACTCGGAAAATAATCCAAGGCCGGATGGCCTAGAGGAGGAGCTGAGAGGAGCAAACAGCCCCTCCGGCCAACTCAACCCACTCCCAGAGACTGTACTGCGCAGGTCCGAAAGAGTCAGGAGACGCCCAGTCTATTTACGTGATTACGTTGAAAAGTAATATGTAAATAAATGTAAATATATAGGTAAAGTGTTTTCTGGGAGGGAAGGAGTGTAATGTATCTTTAAATATTTTGGCGGGAAACAAGCACGTTGCTGATTGGTTGAAGCCGCCGGTTAAACAGTATATAAGGAGAGGTTTTTCCCCAGCCTGGTTGCTGGGTTCACCCTATAGTAAAGAGCTGTTGTCACTACCCTGGTCTCCTGCCTCGTTATTGCCCGAATCTAACAGAAACCTTGGCTAAATGAAAGAGGAGGAGGGTAGGGTATCCTCACATGACATTATTTTGAAGCAGTTGTAGCAGAAACATATAAATTAGAGCACAATATACCTGGCCTGACAACAACGACAGTTAAAATCTATTTTGCTGGGAGTTAAAGAAGAAGATCTGGAAGATACATGCTTGGAAAATTTTTTCAAGAACTTTCCCTATAGTTTTGAAGTCCAGGAATACATAGGAAAATAACATTTTTCTTGCTTCCAATAGAAAGCTATTTAGAGTATTACTCTATAACAGGGAGTGTCAAACTCACGGCCCGCTGGCTGGATGCATCATCCCCACTACATTTTAGCGAAGGGGAAGAAGTTGCAATACGGTATGTGACCACAACGTATTGTCGCGCGTTTGACACCCCTATTCTATAATGAAGGATGCAAAATGATATGATTCTGAACATGCCAGAAGAGTGGATTACTCTTTGTCAACACATCAGCATGGCGGACTCCATATGTGGTGTCTCCAACCACATATGGTGAAAATCCTCACTTCTAGAGACAACTTATTTTTTTCTAAAGCTCATTTTAAATAGAAATCTAGAATCTACAGTACCAGAGAAGTTTCAAATGAAGTAGGATTTATTGCATGCTAATTTCATTTCGTGGAAGAGGAGCAAATATGGACTAGTCTAGTTTAAGATCCTGAAATTAGCTTCCTGGCTTCCTTAAAACTAGCCAACAAATGAACAGCAGTCATTCTGAAATTAGTAGTCCATGGGATAGAAAGCAATTACCATCACTTCCGTTAAAAAAAAAAAAAGATTGGTATGTCTTCAATTCCAATCTATGTCTCCATAATTGTTAAAATGATGCAAGCATAATCTCAGTAGCTATGCTATTCTTTCGAAAATAAAACTAAGGGGCGTGCATAAGAGCACAAAAGTGCCTACCAGTCCTGTCCTAATGTTTCCTTTCATAATATCAAATTAATACAATTATTACATACTTTTGCTTATATATATGCTTATAAGATATTTTGCCGATTTATGTTGATGTTTGTGTATACTGTTGTGACAAAATTAAAAAAAACCCACAAAAACCAAGGGACGATAAAGGTAGAAGAGATCTAGCTTAGTAACAGAGCACATTTCCCTGCATGTGAAAGGCTTTGGTTTCAGTCTGGTATTCTAAAATGAGGCTAGGAAAGAACCCTGCCAGAAATAATGATGTTCTGCCAAGGTAGACCCCCCTGACACCCCTTTTCTCCAAGACGCCCAAAATCATTTAGGGACCTGTTACTTAGTTTCAACTCCACATGTGCAGTCCGTCTGAGGTCAAACTGTGACACATTTAATGGATAGCATTATAGACTGTATACTAGGTTGGACAGATCAATGCACTGAAGAAATGTGAGACCATTGCTGTTTCTATGAGATCATTGCTTCAGTTAATATTATAACACAACACCTTCAGGCAGATGGTTAGATGGAGGGAGGGACGGAGGGGTTGCTAGACTGCAATGTTTACTTAGATTGTTAATATTTCAGTCACAATATAAACCAAGGTAGACAAGGTAGCAAGAAAGCGAGGACTATTTTTCAACTATAACAAATGTATATCTGTTTACCCTATCTCCTTACACAAACTAAATAGAAGTATTCATACAAAGGGATGCATTTCAGAACAGCTAGGACAGCCTCAAAAATTCAAAGTGGGGGAGCCGACAATCAGTCCCCTCGTTTGAACAATGATCCAGAATATTTTGTAAAAGAAATAAATAATGACACCAAACCCTTTGATAAAAAAAGAAAACTATCCCTTTCTCATTTTCTGTGAAATGCTAAGCCCATCAATCCTTGAAACATTTATGCTAGGATATCAACTAATAACTCAGAAATTCATATTCTCACAAATTTTACACATCCACTTATGAAGATAAATGTTACATGCATTTAGGGATACTGGAGGGTTCAATCTCTATAACTTTCCTTAGAAAGAAAAAAAGAATATTCTGAGGAAAGAACTTTCCTCAGAATAATGTGAAAATCACTTATGGAATGTTTTAATACAGTTCCCTGAATAAGTTTAAAAATGGGTAGTTAGAACTTTGTGCAAAATTTTAAAAAAAGCAAATTAATACAGAAATAGGATAGAATAAATTTATATGGAGATACGTCTGAATACATAGTTCAGAAATAGACTCGCTGCAGGAAATCTATAAAATCAAGATATTTTTTCCCAATGGTGCATTGATATGAGTGCTTACTTTGTTTCTAATGATCATTTTGACTATTTTTATATATGGTGTGACTAATGTCTTTTTATGAGTTGGGATTGTTGTTTGTGACCTTGGCCATTATGGTTGTGGTTTGTTAAATTCTGTTAAATCCTTGTACATTGGCCAGAATATATTGTGGCCATTGCAGTGACCATTGCCGGACCACCCCAACGAAGCTGTCGAAGTGCTGTCCCGGTGTCTGGAAGCCGTACGGGTCTGGATGGGGAGAAACAGACTCAGGCTCAATCCCTCCAAGACGGAGTGGCTGTGGATGCCGGCACCCCGGTTCAGTCAGCTGCAGCCGCAGCTGGCTGTGGGGGGCGAGTTATTGGCCCCGACGGAGAGGGTGCGCAACCTGGGTGTCCTCTTGGATGGGCGGCTGTCGTTTGACGATCATTTGGCGGCCGTCTCCAAGAGGGCCTTCCACCAAGTACGCTTGGTGCGCCAGTTGCGCCCCTTCCTTGACCGGGATGCCTTATGCACGGTCACTCATGCCCTCGTCACTTCCCGCTTGGATTATTGCAATGCTCTCTACATGGGGCTGCCCTTGAAGTGCACCCGGGGGCTGCAGTTAGTCCAGAATGCAGCTGCGCGGGTAATAGTGGGAGCAACTCGTTGCTCCCATGTAACACCAATCCTGCGCAGTCTGCACTGGCTTCCTGTGGTTTTCCAGGTGCGCTTTAAGATTCTGGTCACCACCTTTAAAGCGCTCCATGGCTTAGGACCCGGGTACTTACAGGACCGCCTGCTGTTACCTTTTGCCTCCCACCGACCCGTACGCTCTCACAGAGAGGGTCTTCTCAGGGTGCCGTCCGCCAAACAATGTCGGCTGGCGGCCCCCAGGGGAAGGGCCTTCTCTGTGGGGGCTCCCACACTCTGGAACGAGCTTCCCCCTGGGTTACGTCAAGTGCCTGATCTTCAGACCTTTCGCCGTGAGCTGAAAACGCACCTATTTATTCAAGCGGGACTGGCTTAAAATTTTAGTGGGTTTATTTATATTTTAATGTTTTAAATGTTTTAAATTCGGCCACCTTATAATATGCTTGTTTTAATTTCTTTTAATGTTTATATTGTGACTTTTACATGGCTGTACACCGCCCTGAGTCCTTCGGGAGAAGGGCGGTATAAAAATTGAATAAAATAAATAAAATAAATAAATAAACAAAATGATTTTTAGTGTATTATCTGAATATGGGAATAGGCACCCAATCTTCACTAATATCTAAAGGAACCCTATCTTGCTTACGTCATTTGCATGTTTAGTAAAGTAACAATCTTTTTCTCAAATGAAAGTTGTAGCACTTTTTGATACATAGATTATATGCACATACATAAAATCTTTTGATTGATTAGTGCATTAATTTGATTTGGAATCATCTACTTGCCTAGAAAACTTTGAGCAACCCTGATTCCAGGTTTCTCTTTACTTTTCTTCAAGGGGGGGAGGTTGATTTCATTTTATGATTATTGACGCTTCTATTTTGTTGTCTAAAATACAAAGTTATTATAAAACTTATTGTATTTTAAATGATCCTACTCCTCCCTCTCCCCCCTCCTCCTCCATTTTCCTGCAAGAACAGGGTCCGCTGTTTGATATTTTTTTTTTAATGTAGCAACTGCAAGTCTGCATTAATTGTGTCCTGCTAGCTTTGGTTTTCTATACAGACATTTGCCATTGATCTTAAAGTGATAGACAATATAGGCGATGGTGTGGGAAGCCACTAAAAAATGATGCCATTCCACTATAGGCATTTTCCTTCATTTTCTTTGCTGATGTGGTCTAGAAGAAAAACACCTAATGACCAAAAGAGCATGCACATGTCTATACCTCTAAAAGGCATTCAGCAATTTTGGAGGTTGTGCAGCACTCAGGACCACACAATGCAACAGGGTGGACCATCATTTTATACATTTTCGATTTTAGGTGCATTGGCTTTACCCAGGAGTGAAATCTAAAAATTTTCCTTACCGGTTCTGTGGGCATGGCTTAATTGGTGGGCGTGGCTTGGTCAGATGACTGGGTGGGCGTGGCCGGTAACAATAAATAATAAAAATAATAAACAAAGTATACAAAACAATAAGTGGTACCAAAAATCATCTTTCACAATTTACACACACACAACACAACACAACACAACTGACTCACACACAATGTAAAAGCAGCTGCACTTCACACAAATTGGCCCTTGCAACAAGCAGGAACCTCACACAGCCACAAAAAGCTCAAAAACCAACTTTGACACTTTACACACACACAATACAACACAAAACAACACACGAAATGCCACATACAGCTTTGTAAGATTTTGTGTGTTTGTGTAGTTAGAGTGAAACACTACAGAAACACACTAAATCTCAGAAAGCTGCACAAATGTTTTATTTTATTTTTTTATTTTATTTTATTTATATTTTTAAATCAGACGTCTCCAACCTTAGTAACTAAGGCTTGTGGACTTAAATTCCCAGAGTTCCTCAGCCAGCAAAGCCAGCCAGCATTAGTTGCTCACTGAGGAAATAGATTAGCTAAGCAACTGATTCTGTCTGGTGCTGAAAGTGAAACTGGGGCTTTCGGGCTGGGAAAAAAGCCATGTGTTTGATCAGTAATCAGGTAAATGCCTTAGAATCTCTTAAAAGGAGGTTTTCTACATGTTTTCTACAGAAAACATGTTTTTTAAGGTTCTGCTGATGAGGAACTCAGGTGAGATCCCCAGAGTAGCTTTAAAAAAAAAAAAAATTTAAGTTTAAAGGCTCTGCCAATCTCAGCTGAGGGATGGGATCCTCAAAGGCTTTTTTTTAACTTTTAAAGGCATGTTTCGGCTGAAGCAAAACCTTCTTTTAAAAGTAAAAAAAAACAAACCTCTGCTGATGGTGTGGCTCAGCAGAGGCAAGGGGGGGGCAGGGCCAGGGATTTTTGCTACTGGTCCTCCGAACCAGCAGCCGCCATCACTACCGGATTGTGCGAGCTGGTCTGAACTGGGAGCATTTCACCCCGGCTTTACCCTATCACAGGCTTTTCCACTGAACTCTTTCCATTGCATTGACCCTTGCAAGTACCACCTTATTGCTGCCGCCATTGCTTTGATGGGATCCTAAGTAACAGAAGAGTCTATCCTCACTAGATCTTCACCACTGAGTTGGATGGTGGAGGTGCTGAACATACTCTGTACTCTTGATATTGAGGCCCAAATCAAACTGCCTAATATGATATTCTTAAATCAGAGTTAAAGTCTCATATTAGAATATGGGAGAAAACTAAATATAGTTTTATATCATGTTTTCATTATATTCTAACAAGACATGGACATAGTGATAATCTAGAAGATAATATTAAATCAGCAAAGCCCTGTAAGTTAATTAAGAATGATGAATCTAGGAAGTTACTGAAGAATAATGAAGAATTACTGTTTGGCTGCATAAGAAAATGATAGAAAATAAGCCATTCAGAGGAAAAAAGCAAACTCACTGCTGATATTTTAATCCTAGCAATGTATTTGGTGAATATCTGCCAATATGTTTGTTTGTAGAGTTTGAGTATTAAATCTTTTTATTGCTTTAGATGATCAGATAAATTCAAACATGAGGTTCATTACCAAGTCCCTGATGAATTCAGATCATGAAAAAAAAAATGCTGAGGAGATATATATATATATATATGTATGTATGTATGTATGTATGTCTCAAAGGACAAAATATAATAGGAATTGTTCTGACCTAAGCTTCCTGATATAGTAAAAAGCACACAATTAGTCCCAAAACCCCTTGTTTTAATTTTAATGGCTGTGAATTCCTTTCATTCACAGAACATGCTGAATCACCAAGAGTTTATAAATAGTCCAACAGAACTCTGCCACAGTCCTTCGGATAAGGCTGGTAAACACCCACTTTTATATTCTTTGACATGCTGCCAAAAACCTAATTTGCAATTATCTTGGCCCATGTGCCTTTGCTCTTACTTTATGTCTTATGGGAGGGATCCCATAAGACATAAAGTAAGATTGGGAGAGCCCAATAATCTCCAAACCTTACTCCTTTATTATTATTATTATTATTTTTTTATTCAAAAAGTTTTACAAAAAATCCCCCCCTTTCCCCTCACCCCCTCCTTCACAAACCCCTCCCTCCCCTGACTTCCCGGAACAAGCACAAGGTATAGTTAAAAATAAAACAAACATATGCTAAAAAAAATTTCCCCCAAAACTATTATACCAATTTTCCCTCTCTAGCTCTGACTTCCTCCTTACATAACCAAAATCCTTCAAAAAAATTAACAATAAACAGTAATAAAATATATAAGTCAATAGAACAAATTAATCCTAAAGTATTTAAAACCAGCTAAAGCATAAAAATCCAATCCAATTCAGAAAATATCTCCCTTATAGCTTCTATAACCATATAATTTTCCCCCCAAGTCTTTCTTACATAAGATCTTTCGAGAATATTCTATTTAAAATTCAGTACAACACATTATAAAATTTCAATACAGGAAATTACAATATCTATTCAACTTTAGTCCTTCATCGTCCAAATCCAGTATAAATCCAAATATCTAGTCTTTTATGATAGGTATAAAACATATAATCAACCCATTTCTTCCAAATCTTCCTCACGTATTGTCTTTCAGGGACGCTAATATTTTTATCTGTTAATATTTTAAAAAAAAATTCTTTCAAGGATAATACTTTTGTCTCTTGCCATTTTTTTGATGCATTAGTCTCTGTCTTTCCTTCATTACTCCTTTTGAAAAGTCAGTCGCAATATTTCCTAGTAGTTCCTTATGTCCAAGAATCCACAAATTACTGCCATATATTACATCAGTCCGAAAAGAGAACTCTTGGAAAGCATTAACCCTGTGAATTTTTCCGTTTCGGGAGACAGCCTCCTGTAGCACAAATTCAGGCATTTCATCCAAACTTTTTAAAAAAAGCTTCTTTACATCAACTTGTTTATTCACGATCATATCTTCATATTTATCCACTTTTGTTTGTATCTCCTCCATTCCATTTTCCAAGTCCTGATTACACTGGTTAATTTCCTCCAAACTCTCATCCAAAACGTCTCCATTTTTTATCAATTCGTATTTTTGAATAATTAAATACATTCTTTCTGTATAATCCTGTATAAAGTCACGAATCCATTCTTCTGAAAGAACCTTCATGGCAAATTTCTTGCTGAGAATCCCCTTATAAAATATTTAAACAAACTGAAATAATCCAACAGTCCACAGTCCAGCACAATAAGATAAAGTCTCCATTCACTTTCACTTTCTCAGCAAGTAAACACCATTATTTCATTATGTTGATTGTAGATGAAAGAAGAAGAAAAAAGTTTTTTAAAAAAATAGAAGTCAGATTTAATACTTGCAATTTAAATGACTGATCTCCTGTGTTTATTCCGTCTGCTTATAAATATCCATAACAATCACTTGAAGCAGAAGTGGTCACTCTCTTCTCTTTCTGCATAAAGCAGAGACACGCTGGGTCTGGAGCTGCTGCAGAGGGATTTCCAGGGAACTTTCCCCTTCGAGTTTCCCAAGTGGGGCCTCTAGAGAGTTCTACCTTTCCCTCTTCTGCTCTTTCCCTTCCCCTTTACCGGGGAAAGTACTTTCAGCTGGCGAACAGCTGATATTTGCTGTTTTCGCCAGCTTTTTTACAGAATCCCAGCGCAGGCGCCCTTAGGGCATCCTTCGGAGAGAGCAAAGCCACTGGAAGTCCCAAACCTTACTCCTGAGTTGTCCCTTTTGTTTTAACTGTTCTTGCCTTCTGGCAGCTGTATGCATGCACGCACTAGGAACAGGCTCCCCCTGTTCCTCTGCCTCTCTGATGTCCAACTCTGGAGGCTCCGGAGTCCACACATAACTCCCAGATGGCCCTGTCCCCATCTCTGCCTCTGATGCAGAACCCTCATCTGAGCCTTTCCCAGACTCCGACTGGCCCATGTTCCTCCCCAGCCTCCTGACTGTCTGACCCTGCTGCCAACTCCACAGGCTGCTGGCGGACCACAACAGGAATGTTATTTGGAGTACAGGACAAGCAAAGCAAAGAAACTGGGTTCTTCTATCTAAATAGCCATTGTAATTGATTAATTGACTAAATATTATAAATTATATGATTAATCTGTAATTTCTTGAGCCTTTTATTTCAAGTAGTAGAAAGCATACCATACCATTAGAAACAGACCACAGAGTGTTGAAAAACAGAGTGTACAAAAATTGAATTCAGCGTATCTTACTACTAATGAATTAAGAAACTGCATAAGTAAATGTTTCCCTTCCTTTGTCCAAAGCAAAGCACTTCAACTTCTTTGTGTGTCCAGACAGCAAATAGGCAAACAATTACATCTCTCTATAACTTTAAACTGCTCCTCTATCACATTTGTCCGGCATATATTGGTAAACTCAAATTTTCAATTACCTTAAGTACCTCTTTTTAAATTAAATTTTAATAGCTTTTATTAGCTCACTCAGAAGATCATTTTTCTCTGATGTATGACACGAAAAGTGCTTTCTCTTTTCCCCCAATGCATGTTGTAAATGGCTGGTGATGGAGAAGTCAGTTTTCTTTCAGTGTCAGCACTGTTAAGTGGGCCTTTGCCTGTGTAGAAACGCTTGACGAATCCAATCTTGAAGAATTCCCACGTGAACCAACTGACTGCACCTTTTGCATTAATGAGCAGGTATTCAGAGGACTCTTTTTTTTTTCATCCTGAAGGTTATGTTGCAGAAAATATAAATTCAAAAGAACGTTCATCTTTTAAAATATGCAAATTGCTATAGAAACAAAAAAACGGCCTTTTCTATCTCAAGTGAACTTTACTTTTTTATAAAGAGGAATCAATGATGGATTAATAAAACACAAAGAAGATCCTTTTTTGAGGAGTTCTAATGTTTACAGTTCTAATTTCTAGGTGACCTGAAGGCTTCCTAATTGTTTTAAAACCACTAGAGTTTAAAACCACCACCATGACTCAGCAGAGGATCTGGCAGAGGGAAATTCATGCTACATGACATCAGTTATTGTGAGGTCAAAAGGGGTGGGAGCATATGGATCCAATTATATGTGGAAAATAATTTTGAACCTCTCTCTTTCTAGCTTCCCATAAATAATGTTAGGATACCAGGGCAAGTACTTCAAATTTTTGGGATTAGATCAACTGGGATGTTTCAAGTATTTCTAAAAAAAGCACTTGCCAGGACAAATGAATGGGCATATGAAGAGCTTAACTTCAAGTATTATTCACTTCTAACTTTCTCTACTCTCAGGACCACCCTGAGACAGGTGGAGAGCTCATCCATATGCTAAACTGACTATATTGGCAGTTGAAGGTCAATGTCCAATGTTAAGTTGAACTGGCGATAGAAGAGAATATTGAACTGGCAATATTCAATTGTCCATGAATTGTTGGTAATGAAATGCTTTACATTTTGTAAGTCACCCAGAATTGCTTCAGCAACAAGATGGGCAGCATATAAATGTATATGACAAATAAATAAATAAATAATAAACTCTGGGGCAGGAAGGTGCGCTTAATAAACCCAATGATACGCACTTATCTCCTTGTTTTAATATATTACTACTTCTTCCTAGCATTGTACACCTGAAATTCTCACCCCAGAGTGCTTAAAAATGTGGCCACCCCATTTTGAATGTAGAATCAACTATTGAATGATTAATAATAATGCTAACAATCTAATAATAAATTATGTTAACTGTAATGTGTGAGGATTCATTAAAAAGGTCAGAGTACAAAGAATAAATTCAGGAAAAAAGTATTCAAGTATTCTCAATAGACAGATTTAGATAAGGGATGGAATAATACCGTATTATGTTACTTCCATCAATTCAATGGTTGATGAACAATGATCCATGACTTAGTTTCCCATGTAAATTGATGTGGGAACTGTCCAAACAAGATCCTTTCTTCCAAGAACAAAATATGTTTCAGGACTAAGGAGCCATTCTAAAGCACTAATGTTGCTATCAATGTCTATTCAATTTCTAGCATTTCTAGAAGCAGTACCCACCCACTAAGTCTTGATTTAAAAGTCATCTTTTGATTTATTTTTCTGTCACTCTGAAACTAAAACTACTAATGTTTAAAATAGCCTTTATTGAACTCAAAGCATCTGGCTGCACATTGAAATTGAAACTCTTTTAAAAGAGTTTGGCTGGATGATAGAAGATTGGCCCAAAAGAAAAAACTGACCTATATTTCACTGCCACCACCACTGCAACCCACTGGCTCTCCATGGGGGTCTGCAAGCTCTCAAGGGAGGGAAGCACTGATGCTCAAGACTTCCCCTTCTCTTTCTCCATCTCTGCAATCTTTCCTGAGTCTTCTTTGCTCCCTCAATAGATTGGGTGAACAGCTGGGACTCAGGACCCCGGAGACCGGCTACGGTTAGCCCAGAGCGTTAAGGCAGAGTTGGTTTAATGTCAACGTTCCCAGTAATACACCCATTAAAAGCAGAACTCTGAGGCAGGTAGTCTCCTCAAAGATCAATTTATTGGATACATTATATTGCCACAACTGGTGAAAACTGACTCTGAAAGTTCCCGTGGTTTTCACCTAATTAAAAAGTGAAAGTTCCCCCTTCCCCCAAGTCGTCAGTCACATTGTCCAATACACAACTGCTGGCCAGTTGCTTGGTTATTCTACTCCTCCTTTCCCCAGCCACCTGTTGGAATGTCCTTGGTTCCCACAGGAAAACTTTTCATTTTGACTACAAACCCCAGCTTTCTATTTCCCTCCCTCCCTGTCTCTTCTTCTGCCTTGTGACAACCCTGAAGCCTTCAAGATGGCCTCAGCCAGGTTCACTTCAGGGTTGACAGCAGGTTTGAAAGCAATAGGATTCTCCCACTTACTTGGCCTACAGTGCTACTGCCATATGTCCCAGAGCAATAAATCTCAAGTTTCAGTGTAGAAGCTGAGATATTCTATAAGAACTCACTGCCTAGTCAGGGAAACATTTAGGAAAAGAGAAAGCAAGAGCAGGCTACTTCGGGTCCTTTTGAAAGTAAACATACCTATTAAAACTTACAATTGCTGCATTCTATACATGCTGCAAAGAATGTGGCAGCTAATCTCCTGGATTGTGTACCAGCTTATGGCTGCAGGTGGACAAAGGCTTATATTATACTACATTTGTTAATCTGCTTACTGATGCAAACTCTTTGTGAATGGCCATGGATAATAATTCAATTAACACAGCCTGAACTTGTTCGTTTCATTCTACTTCCTTCTGATTTACAGTTGTTCTCCTCACAACTGTGAAAATATGTATATGTATATTAAAAGATAATTCTCTACGAAGCTTACATATTTCATACTATAATGATGGATATACATGGGAAATGTGTGTGTTATATTGGTATTATATGAATGCAGAAATTCCATTGTAATAAAGGAGTTCTTAACCTAGGGGTTATGATCTCAGCGGGAATCACAACCACTTAGAGAGGATAGTCATTTTTTAAAAAAAATAAAAAGAAAAATAATGCTTCAGGCACAATAGTCAGGCTCAGACTTTTGAATACTGTATCACTAAGCTAAATAATCTATCTGCCATTTGCTGCTTTTCCTAACAGCGGAACCAGACTTTTATAAATGACCAACAACACTACATTTTTTAAGATTATAACTTATCTTCTAGAACTTTATTTTGCTTAACTTCTTTGGGGAATATTTTTGGGGGTCTCTAACATAGCAAATGTTTAATGTTTTATACATTATTTCACATTTCTAGCCTTTCAAATGGAAATGCTTTGATTGGATGGTAAGTTGACCAACATTTTGGCAGAATCAGTAAATAACATCCTGCTTGGTTTATTTGTGTGAATCAATATTCTCTTTGGTTTCTGCTATAAAAAGCAATATCAATAAAAAAGATCAAGAGGTTTAGAGGGAATAGAGAATGACCTTTTATTTATTTTATTTTTATTTATTTCATCAAGCACGTATTAGTTAACATATGTAAGTATAAACATGATTTGAATACATGAAATGGATACAAATAAAAGGGAACATTAAGAAAAGGATAGTAAGCACATGCTGGTGTGCTTATGCACGCCCCTTAAAGATCTCTTAGGCATGGGGTGAGGTCAACACTAGACAGTCTAAGATTAATTGGGGGGTTGGGGATGAAACCACAGAGTCAGGTAGTGCATTCCAGGCATTGACCACTCTGTTGCTGAAGTCGTATTTTCTGCAACCGAGTTTGGAGCAGTTTAAATTTGTATCTATTGTGTGCTCGTATATTGTTCTGGTTGAAGCTGAAGTGGTCATTGACAGGTAGGACATTGTAGCAGATAATGTTATCAACTACGCTTAAGTCAGACTCCAGGCGGCATAGTTCTAAGTTGTCTAAGCCCAAAATTTCAAGTCTGGTGGCATAAGGTATACTGTTGCGAGCAAAGGAGTGGAGGACTCTACTCATGAAATATCTCTGAATACACTCAATTGTATTAATGTCTGATATGCAGTGCAGGTTCCAGACAGATGAGCTGTATTCGAGAATTGGTCTAGCAAATGTTTTGTATGCTCTTGTTAGTAGTGTAATATTACCAAAGAAGAAGCTATGCAAAATTAGGTTTACAACTCTTAATGTCTTTTTGGCGATGTTGTTACAGTGGGCTTTGGCACTTAGAAAATTAGATATGAGTAGTCCAAGGTCCTTGACAAAGTGAAGGTGGTCTACAAGGTCATGCCTACTTAGCTTATATTTTAGGTTCTGATTCTTTTTGCCAATGTATAAGACAGAGTATTTGTTGGTTGAGATTTGAAGTTGCCAATTTTTTGACCATTCTAACACAAAGTCAATGTCTTTTTGAAGGGTAGCAGCATTGTCAGTGGTGTTAAATAGTTTTACATCATCGGCGAAGATAACACAGTTGCTTATAATATGATCGCAAAGGTCATTTATGTAAAGTATAAAGAGTGTTGGTCCTTGAAGAACAGGAGAAAGATCTGCCACTAAGGCAACAGTCAGATAAGCAGGGCATGAGCTAGGGCTAAGAAATTAATCTGAGGAGGGGAAATCTGAGACAAGCCTCTCCTTAGTTCATACAATGAAAAAGTGTGGGAGGACAAAGCACATACACACTTGCAAGATTCTCTTGGATGTCATAATAAAACTAGTCCTAACGTATATGACCTTTATTTCTTAGTCTGGCCTATCTTGTGAAGTTGACAAGGGACATATTTATTTGTTGACTATTGTAACTTTAATGAAATAATCAATTTTATTAAGAGGGGGAATCACATTTAGGGAATTTCATTTTCTTAAAGTTCACGAGTTTTTGAAGTAGCGATTTTAATAAACCAAAGATAAGCTCCTTGAAGTCCCACTATTTCTAATTAAAATTATGAACACTCGTGAATGGAACTGGAAAATTATTGCTTTGACTGGATTTTTTTTTAAAAAAAGCATTCATATTTGAATCAAATGACATGCAATGTGCAGAAGAAAGACATGCATCTTTTTCTAGTCAACTGAAGACAGTGAATTGATTGGTGTTCTCTTTTGGGAGACATCTAGGGAAGCCCATTACTTCTATCAGGAAATATTTATAAGCAATCAACATGATCAAATTGTTTAAACCACTTAAAAGAAGATTTGATAGAGGAAGAACAGCATTAAAGCTCACATATTTTGGTTCCTAATTTTTGTACTTCAGCAGACAAAGACATTTTGGTACTTGAGAGGAACACTAAATGTTCCCTAGATACAAGGATTAGAGCCAGCAGAGTTCTTGTGCATTCAGAAAAACAAATTGCCAGTAAAATTATCCAAAAAGAATTAAGAACAGCCTATTATGCAATCCAGTGGGACACGGTGGCTCAGTGGCTAAGATCCTGAGCTTGGTTGTTTTTTGTGTGTGTGTGTTGTTGTTTTTTTTGTTGATCAGAAAATTCAGCGGTTCAAATCCCTAATGCCGCGTGAGCTCCCATTACTTGTCCCAGCTTCTGTCAACCTAGCAGTTTGAAAGCACGTAAAAAATGCAAGTAGAAAAATAGGGACCATTTTTGGTGGGAAGGTAAAGCACCTTTGGTGTTTAGTCATGCCGGCCACACGACCTTGGAGACATCTTCGGACAGCACTGGCTCTTTGCTTTGTAAAAGAGGTGAGCACTGGCCCCTAGAGTCGGGAATGATTAGCACATATGTGTGAGGGGAACCTTTACCTTTACCTATTATGCAATCTGCTGATTCTGAAAGCAGAGGGACCGTAGATATCCTCATTCCAGGACATCTTTCAGACCATTTCCCTGCCAGATTCCTATCATGAAGCATTAAGACAGACAGCTAGCCAAAGTGTCTTGCCACTTGGTGGACCAATCTCTTGACAATGCTAAATGCTGATTATGTACAGTTAAGGAGAAAATTGTAGGTCACCAAAAATGGAATGTAAACAATACCATGGTAAGGGTTGTAAAACTGTCCACGGCAACTAATGTAGAACATTTGGCTTTGCCATATGCAAAAACCACTGGGACCATGTGCCTAAATGCAGGCTAACTCTGCTCACATTGCCAGGAGTTCAATTGCTTCAATCCTGACCTGCAGGAAGGAAGGAAAAAACCTTGAGCCGGTCAGGATTCCTTCGATCCTGACCGGCTCAAGGTTGATGCAACCTTCCATCCTTCTGAGGACCCAGATTTCTGGGGGCAATATACTGAGTCTATAAACCACTTAGAGAGGGCTGCAAAGCTCTAGGAAGCAGTATATAAGTCTAAGTGCTATTGCTAGTGCTAAATATAGATTGCAAAATGATAGCACTTAGAACAGAATGCATGAGACATTACTGATATGGGGGGGGAAAGAAAAGGCTTATTGATGTGGCAATATGTGAAAACAATTGAAAGCAACTGGAGAAAATTTCAACATATTTCAATTTACAAATGCAAGGAGAAAAATTATTGAGGAAAACAATGATTGTCATGCCTCTATAACTGGAGCTTTAGGTGCAATGCTAACAAGATTCAGCAAAGGTTTAAAGGTAAAGGTAAATTTACCCAATTTGACACCACTCATTTTTCAAAAAGCTATCCTACCCAACATATCTGCATGCAATCAGCTATGACATTCATTTAGGTAGAATACCAAATTCGTAGTGATAAAAATTCTTCCTGGAATTAAGGAATACTTGGGGTTTTTTTTTCCTGTTGCTTTTTTTTTCATGATGGGAAAAAGATGCAATGTTCTGAGAAAAGTTAGTGGACAAAATATGGGAACTGTAACTATGAAGCCATCCTGGACTTTCAGAATAACACTTTTTGCTCCCTGAAGGATTCAGCTTACTCATTAACTTTTCTTGGTGACTATTTTTGGAGCATTTTCATTTAATCAAGTGTTCCTTTCACCTATCAAGATAACATGAAAATATCTCTCCCCCCCCCAACCATCACCCTTGCCCTAACACTTTTTGTCCAGTTCTATAACTTTGGCTGTATTGACATTTCCTCCTGAACTGACATTTCAGACTGAACTAAGCAATAGATGAGATCTCCCAAGCCCCGTCAATCTGTTCACCCTTTATTGCTAGTAAGGGGTTTTTATCCACCCATCTCTTATAATCAATTTAATTTTCCAGCAAATACGCAGAAAGTGAAAGTTCTTCACCATCTCCTTCAGCTAAAGTGGCAAGAAGCTGATGTTGTACATGGAGGCAAGGCAATGTTGATTTTGGCCCTTCATAAATTTCAGTTTAGCCAGCTAAAGGGAAAAAAAGAAGTTACCGCTCATTTATAGAAGATTTAAATGAGCAAATCAGTCTTTATAGAAAAGACACGTACCTCAAAGAGAATATATCAAATACAATGAGATGACTGAGTCTTCTTAAGGTCACATGATACTTGCGGAGGGTAGAAAGCTTCAGAATCTTTTTGAATCATCTTGTGGTAGCCATGAAGTGCCATTTCTTTGCTTTTTACCTTGATATATAAGCAATAGTGCATATAAATCCATGTTATCTGGACTGCAAAATTTTAGGTATCATTAAATCAATCTATCTATCAGAATACAGCTGGAAGGGACCTTTGAGGTCTTCTAGTCCAACCCCCTGTTGAAGCAAGAGACTCCATGCCTTTGAGGGCGAACCTACGGCACACATGCCACAGTTGGCACATGGAGCCATATCTGCGGGCACACAAGCCATTGCCCTAGGTCAGCTCCAGCGTGCATGCGCACTCCGGCCAGCTGATTTTTGGCTGGCCCTGCCCACGCTGCTCCTCCCCTCCCAGGAGTCTCCACGCCGCCTGTTTTAGATGCCAGGTAAGTACAGGGCTCATGTGGAGGCTCTGGGAGGGCAAAAAATGGGCCTCCCAGAAGTCCAGAAATGTGCGGGTTTTTTTAAAAATAGAGTTTAAAAGATAGTCAAAATGAAAAGTTTAAAAAATTGTGATATTTCCAACTCTCCAAATTGTGATTTTCCCAACTGAAAAATCTTGGCTCAGAATCCACCAGATTTAACTTTGCTTGAAAAAAATAAAGTATGGCTTATTGATGTGGCAATAGCAGGAACAATAAAAGAAAAGATAAAGAATTAGATATCATAAAGCAGGGATCACCAACCTTTCGGACCTCAAGGACCACTAAATTCATAATTTTAAATCCCGTGGATCACTAATATGATCTGTCTAATGACCGCCAGGGTGAGCATGGCTAGATGGTCATGTGACTGGGTGTGTGGCCAACTTGATGTCACTCTCATCGAGGGGTGCCTCACCAGCCTCTATTCATCCCTCCCCACCCAGCCACTCCTCGTCTCCCCCCCCACGGGTTCCTTAGGGCCTCAACAGGAAGCAGTTGTTGGAGCTAAGCAACCACCATGAGAAAGAGTTGGCAAAACAGCTCAGTTTAAATTGGATCTGACCAAGAAGGAGGCTCAGTAGAAGCACCTCACTGAGGACTACGAGCATAGACTTTCCAAGCAGAGGGAAGACCTGTGGGAGTGCAAGGCCAGGTACCGGCGCCTGGAGGCTCAGTGGGCTGAGATGGTCCAGGCCATGATGCAGTCCCACTGGAACAAGGCCCACTGGCTCTTCACCACCAGTGGCACTTCCCTCCAGCCTTCGCCCAAAGCCCTTCACCAGGAGGCTGAAGCAGACCCCAAGACGGAATTTCTGCCCCACTCTGACCCACACAAAAAGACCCTAAAGGGGGAGACATTCTGCAGCAACACAAATGTTCATTGCATGTATCTGTCCCAGGGGCTGTAGTTTGAGGAGCCCTGATTTAGTGCAATATAATAGTGCAAATAATTTTTCTGTGGACCACCAAAATTTTCTTGCGGACCACCTGTGGTCCTCAGACCACTAGTTGGTGACCACTGTCATAAAGTATCAAGATCAGCAAATTAAAATTTGAAATCCAGCCTCAGTGGTTGTTGGCACACTTGGTGCTATACCAAAAAATCTTGGGCAATGCTCAGAAAACATGCACACTGACAAAATTTCCATTTTTTAATTGAAAAAGGTCCCATTGTAGAATAAGGTGCTGACAAACCATCCCTTTATCAATGTCAGGAAAACATTCTGACATATTTAGGAAATCATCAGTGAACTGCCTCAATTTGAAGTAAATGTTACATGTAGATTTTGGTTCCATATCAACTTTTTTCTCTCATCTGCTGAGAATGGGTCTCATAATAATATCAAAGTACAATGCTACAGTAGTGGCCAAAATCATGGAAACCTTTTGGGAAAAGTGTATTTTTGAGGTTTGATGCTAATAACACCACTTTTTTTTTTGAGTAGTACCATAAAATTGTAATAGAAAGATAATTTAATCAAGAATGTAATGTTTTTCAACCTTTGTTTGAGAGATAAAAGTGGCTTTTTTGTGGAATTCTAGATTTTAGGCCAAATTCTTGCAGTCTGTGCCGAACGGTCCTTGCACTCAACTTCACATTGCACTGCACGATTTCATCTTGTATATACCCAAATAATTTTCTTCTGTCACATAGGTACGGTCTCTTAATTCTTCTATGATCACTTGCTGTTGTGCACCTTTTCCTGCCTGTACCAGTGTGGTTTTGTAGTGACTGAGTCTCCTTATACCTCTTGAAAAACTTAGAAATGCCAAGATTTAGAAGAACAAGGGATTGAGATGGATTGGTATACTTATATGCAAATACAAACAAGATATGAAAAAGATGCAAAACTATATGGTTTTTATTCAGAAATGACAGATCTGGATAGGATACTCACAGGAACAGATGAAAAAATAATTTAAAAAATATACAATTTCTTATTTAGTATTGAATTGGAAGAAAAACAAGTAAAGGAAACAATGATAGCTTGGGCAAAATTTTTTAGATATTCAATTGAACTAGACAAATGGCAGCAATTATGGGAGAGGAATTATAAACTAACAATGCCCATGGCATATAAAGAGAACCAATATAAAATATTCTATATATGGCATATGCCACCTGAAAAATTGGCTAAAATGTTTAAAGATAAATCAGCTAAATGCTGGAAATGCCAACAGAAGCCAGGAACTATTGGATTAAAATTAAAATATGGTTAGAAGAAATGCTTGAACAACATATAGAGTTAAAACCTGAGATATTCCTACTGGGTATCCTACCAGAGAAAATTAGAAAAGAAAAGATATATTTGATTATTCACGTAATAACTACAGCAAGGATAGTATTTGTGCAAAGATGGAAAGCAGAAAAAGTCCCTTTAGAAGAGGAAGTAATTAAGAAAATATTAGATTGTACAGAAATAAATAATTTGATAATTAAAGAAAGAGAAGAATCGGAATATTATAAGCTATGGAGACAATTTTATAATTGGTTAGAGAAGAGATATAGATAAATGTATTAATAGCAAATAAGAAAATGATATAATAAATGAATTATGGGGAGAATATTATAATAAAGGAGTGGGGGAAAATCAAGAAATGATGGAGAGAGGAAGAAGAAGGAGAAGGAGAAGGAGAAGGAGAAGGAGAAGGAGAAGAAGACACAGAAGAAACATCTAGATGATACATTGAATGATTGATTATGTACTGTATGTTTGTTTGTTTATAAAATAAAAAATATATACCAAAAAACAGTTTCCACCAATTTTTCATCTAATTTCTTTATAACTGTTGCCTTGTTTACTTAATAATACTATTTTACATGGCTCTTTTAACCATTACTTTAATTTTATTATGTTTTAAAAGCTCACTAAGTGAAAGAACACAAAAAAATCCAACCAACTTGATAGCGATTATGTAACACACTGACAAATGTCCTCATCTCAGCTTCAATACATGATATCAATAACTGAATCCTACTGTGATCTGTTTGGCTCATTGCCAAAACAAGATGACACCTGACTGGCTCTCTAATCACTCATGCTCATTATCTACAATTTGATGAAGGAAAGCCTACCTATCAACCTAAGCAAGTTGTGCTTCCTTTTTCTGGTTATTTAGCTATAACTTTTCATAGAATACAAATAATTGAACAAACTTTCTTGCATTACATTCTTAATTAAATTTTCTTTCCATTGATATATAATTTTATGGTACTTCTCCCCAAAAAGTGGTATTATTAGCCATCAAATCTCAAAACTACACTTTTCCCAAAAGGTTTCCAGAATATTGGCCACTACTGTATTTGTTTTCCAAAATGGCTTCATAGAGCAGGAAGAAAATATAACCAAACATTTTAAATAATCAAATGTGTACATTTTGATTAAATGATAGATAATGAAATAGTATTTAAGTCAAAGTCCTTTACATTCATTTTACAGTAAATGAAACTATGCCATGAAAATAACAAGGGAAAAGAATAAAGAGGATTTCACAAAGGGACTGCAAGTTAAAAGGTATTTTCTTTAATATAAAGGTTTTTTATATTAATAATAATAAAAATTGTCCATCTGTTCAGATTACAGACTTTCAGTAATTTATTTTCTTCATTAAATTAATGAATATAGCAGATTTGATTCAGCACTAATGAGCCAAAATATATCTATGGATATATTATTATTATTATTTTTTTAAAAAAAGACAAGAGATATGCTTAGGCATATATACAACACCATCTAACAGTTTATTGTACTATCACATATTTTGGTCTCCTACTATAGCATTCCAATCCCCCATGATGATAAGGACATCATTTTTTGAAGGTTGTATGAATTTTTTGAAGGTTATATGAACATTAAGATTGACATTAAAAGCAGTAATCCTAGGTTAAATGTTTTCCTGAAGCATGCAAGAAGAAGCATGCTGTCATACAGCTTTCTTACTCCATAATTACCAATCAGATACTTATGAAAAAGCAGCAGGCAAGGTGCGTTTGTGGTAGAATAGAATATATGTAACGTTTGCAATATGCTGTGATATCAGGACTCTGTGTATGTCCCTCTTTTTCTCCGTGTTTTTTTTTTAATCCCCTTTTTATGTCCTTGTAATCTCTTAATTTGGGGTAGAGTCAGGGCAACTGGATGGAGCTGAGCATTTTCTTGCTGGTGCCAAGCAGAGTTCACAGCAAATATGTTTTTCTTTGTGCCCTAAGAGAGAAACACTTTTCACTACCTAGGTTTGAACTCCCAGCCTTCTGAGTGGGAGGCCAGTGTCTTAATTATTAGGCCACCACATGTTTCTTTTTCCCTTTTTTGTCCATGCTTATTCCTTACAAAATGTCTCTCATTATTTTAAATGCATTGTTTTATGTTTTCATTGATTAAAAAAGAATGTACAACATAATGTATACATATTTTAATTTAAAAGCACAGTACAAGGGGAGAACATAAAGTACTATTACTTACAATATCGGTATAAAATACCTTTTTAATTCAGACATGAAAACAGTAGCAAATAGCAATGTAATCAATTGACAACCCCTAAAAAGTAGTAGAGGGGAAATTACACAAAACTGGGGGATAATGGGAGGAGTCCCACCCTGAGGACTCAGGAGAAAAATGTTTTGAAGCCCCTCTGCAGTCCTACTCCATTTTCCATCAATAGTTATGGAGTGAAAAACTCTGCCATCCAGATCAAGAAGCCAGCAAGAAATCTATTGCCAGAAGAATTCTCTGCATTATGGGAGAAGCTTCATTCATAAACCTGAGATTAACTGGGTTGAAATTACCAAAAACTCTGAAATGCTAAGGGAAGTGGCTGAAAATGTCCTCTAGTCTGATAGCCTTGTAATTTTTTGCCTTAGATTAAAGAATGGAAAGGGAGAAAGTACACTTCCTTATAGGACAGAGCATCAATTTTATGAAGATAGAATAACAGAGTTGGAAGGGACCTTGGAGGTCTTCTAATCCAACCCCCTACTTAGGCAAGAAACTCTACACCACTTCAGACAAATGGTCTAATCTTTTCTTTAAAAATTCCAGTGTTGGAGCATTTACAACTTCTGGATGCAAGTTGTTCCATTGATTAATTGTTCTGTCAAGAAATTTCTCCTTTGTTCTAAATTGCTTCTCTCCTTGATTAGTTTCCACCCATTGCTTCTTGTTCTACCCTCAGGTGCTTTGACTAGTCATATATATATATATATATATATATATATATATATATATATATATATATATATATATATATATATATATATATATATATATATATATATATATATATATATATATATATATATTTGTTTTCTGAGGTTTTCACGGGTGTTTGTATATAGGTCTTTGGTTGTTCGGGTTTTCTCCGTGTAAAATTGGAAGTGTCTTGGCGACGTTTGTGAAGTCTCATTCGTCATCTTCAGGCTTCAGCTTCGTGCTTCTGGGAGCAATGTGTGATCGCAGCTGTTTCTTCCTTTTAACTGCTAGTGGGGGTTTGAACTGATTGGGTGGGAGCTTGGCTGTGCTCTGATTGGAAAGAAATAAGATTACCAAGCTAATCCAAAAAGAACCCCCCACTAAAATCCAAGACAGAGAACAAGAAAACGGCACAGCCCTCCTCCCATATATAAAAGGCACCACAGACAGAATCAGCAAGATCCTCCACAAACACAACATCAAGACAGCATTCTGCACAAACCGAAAAATATCCACCATCCTAAGAAACCCCAAAGACAAAATTGAGTTAGAAAATCAAGGAGTATATGAAATCCCATGCACCGCCTGCCCCACCACATACATTGGACAAACCAACAGAAGAATAAGTGCACGCATTGAAGAACACAAGAACTCATTCAAAAAAGAGGAACCAACTTCTTCCCTGGTCCAACACTTTAAAGTCACAGGACATGATATTGACTTTAAAAAGACCAGAACTATCGCCAAAACTGAACACTTTAACAACAGAATAATCAGAGAAGCCATTGAGATAGAAAAACGCCCACACAGCATGAACAAACGAGATGACACCTCCGCCTACCAGCCATTTGAAACCCGCCCTTATTGACAAACGAGTCCCTAACACGAGGAATGACACCAGACCCACACTCACGAGGTCCACACAGGATGTCACCACCACATCCACCCAGAAAGCAGACCCAAACCCACACTGATCATGAAGCACGACCAAGGACCAGAAGCCAGACCGCAGCTGCAACATTAGCCATTTCAAACCCCTCCAATCCATTCATGCAGCAGACTGACACCCACTATGAAGATGTAGCACGACCACAAAGCCAAACAACAGCTATGCAGCTCACCAGCTCAAATCCCCCTGCAGCACAGACAAGACTGAGCACGACCAAGCGCGCACACACACAGGACACACCCCAGCCAATCAGAGCACAGAAAAACCCCATCCAACCAGAGCCCAGCCAACCTCCCACCCAATCAGTTCAACCCCCCACTAGCAGTTAAAAGCAAGAAACAGCTGCGATCACACATTGCTCCCAGAAGCACGAAGCTGAAGCCTGAAGATGACGAATGAGACTTCGTCGAAACGTCGCCAAGACACTTCCAATTTTACACGGGAGAAAACCCGAACAACCAAAGACCTATATATATATATATATATATATATATATATATATATATATATATATATATATATATATATATATATATATATATATATATATATATATATATATATATATTTCCATAACAACAACAAAAAAAAAACACATTCTCATCAAACAGTTACAATGTGCTGAAGGGGTGTTTACATATCTTCTTGTGCAATACATATCTTATATTGTCTTTTCTAACATATCTTTCCTTCTAACCAATGGTAAAATAAATTCCGTGTTTCATAATATTGCTTATCTTCTTGATCTCTAATTTCAAATGTCAATTTACTCATCTCTGCACATTCCATCATCTTCCTAATTATTTCATCTTGCAAAGGTAATTTCTCATTTTTCCAGTTTTTAGCAAACACAATCCACCTCTAGTCCTTCTTTTCATAAGACTAGACATACCCAGTTCCAGCAACTGTTCTTTATATGTTTTAGCCTCCAGTCCCCTAATCATATTTGTTGCTCTTCTCTGTACTCTTTCTAGAGTCTCAACATCTTTTTTACATCGTGGTGACCAAAATTGGATGCAATATTCCAAGTGTGGCCTTACCAAGGGATTATAAAGTGGTGTTAACACTTCACGTGATCTTGATTCTATCTCTCTGTTTATGCAGCTTATAACTGTGTAGGTTTTTTTGGCAGCTGCTGCACACTACTGGCTTATATCTAAATACAGTAGTTGTCCACTAGGACTCCAAGATCCCTCTCACAGTTACTACTATTGAGCAAGGTACCACATATACTATACCTGTGCATTTTGTTTTTCTTGCCTAAATGTAGACCTTACTTTTTTCACCATTGAATTTCATTTTGTTAGATAGCACCCAATGTTCAAGTCAAGATCAATTCATTGTTCTTGTTTCACAATGCACAATTTAATGAGTCAAACTATACTAACATTAGGAAAAACATTTTTAAATGTAAATAAATAAACATCCATTTAATTTTAAAATATATGTGCATCTGTGGGTACGTATATAGGCATCACTATTTTAGAGAATTAGAACACTTGGTGTCTGCTATGGCAAATATAAGTACAACAGAAAATCAGCATCAGACTTTCAAAGTAGCTCTTTAACTCCATTAAAAAACCCTCACAACTAACTAGATCTAGAATTATGACTTTAATGCACATGCAATTATACTTGAATGCATTCCTGACTTAATTGCATGCATTGGTTATTAAACAAAAGTATTATGTATAGCTGCAGAGGTATTGAAAACTAGCTTCCTGTGATTCCTTGTTCTCTTCAATCATAAATGACTTGTAACTTTGCAAATGCATTTATTATTACACCAGTCATGTTGCATTGGCCATCCTATTATTAAAATACTACTACAAGCAATTTCCAATACATACTTACAGGCTTGGAAAGAAACATCATATATAATAACTACTCTTGATATCAGAAACAATCACACATACAAAGAAACAAAAGATCAGTCAGTATAAAATCTCTCATTTAAAAGCATGTGTTAGCCATAGCTAGAAGGAAAAACTTCTGGGGAAAGCAGCAAAAATGGAAGGAGAAAGATTGGGATTCCTCCATGCCTATGCATTCAGATTATTTGTTTCTTTCACTTTTTAACTTTCCAAGAATAATGCAGTGACCTTGACTTTGATCTCCTTTTAAAAAAATATCAGTCAACCTTCAAGGAATATGAGATTGGACATGTTATTTGTACTGGATACAGATTAACTGTGGGAATAATGCTAAAGCATGCCACACAAAAGTAATGGCGGCCAACATTTGTTCATTCCTCAAATGCTCCATATATGCCCTAAATATCTTCTGGTGAACTGGATGCTGCCTTAGATAGCACAGTGATTGTAGTGGAGACTGTAAGCAGATAGGATATCCCATGCAAGCCATGTCTTTCTGCCTGCCTGCCTGCCTGCCTGCCTGCCTATCATCCATCTATCTATCTATCTATCTATCTATCTATCTATCTATCTATCTATCTATCTATCTATCTATCTTTTTTATCTCAATCCATCCTGTGAAAAAACGAAAGCTTTTAGTCCAATGCAAGGCAAGCCTGGATGTTGTTAAATTTGTTAACATAATTGCCACCATATTGGTCAGCAACTGTCAAATATGAAGATATATTATACTCTGAGGGATTACAGCAGGATAATGCTTGTGTAGCACTTTGGGCATTTTCAGTTACTCTCTAAATGCTAAGAATTTTTCTCCCTCCTCCTCTTGAAACAGTTCTGGCTCCAAGCTTGGAAAGAAATAAATCAACCAATCAATACTCTACGGTTTTCCACCTTCAACACATCCTGTTTCTTTTCTCAGTTATTTTCAGTCAATGACATTCTGCCTCCTGGAATATTTTACCATTTTCACTAAGGAGCGAACTCATTTCAATGCCAAGCATTTCAGAGGGAGAATTATTAGAATACATTGTAAGGCTATAATGCTGTCATTAAAATCTATGAGGGTTTTGTTGTTGATTTGAAGAGCTACCTTAAAGCTTCTTAGCAATGTACAGGGGAAACTACTATTTGGGTTCTGATTTTAAGGCCACATCATCTTTAAAAAGACTCCACATTTTCATTTTACTTTGTTCTGTCTCTTTTCATAGATTTCCATCCAAAACTGTCCTATCCTCTGTCACCCGTAACTTTTGAATTTTCCATCCGAATAGCAACATATCTACTTCCTGGGAGTTTCAGTCGTACCAAATTTTCTATAGTCCAGAACCAAAAAAAAAAAAAAAGGCTTTTTGGAGGCAGTTAAAGTTAAGTTCCCATTATTCCCTGTTAGATGTGCTATTTTCCGGGAAGGTGAAAGTAGGAGTTCATGGAAGAGAGAAGCTGAGCAAAATTAATGCAGACATTAAAGAACAATAGATTTAACATATTGTTCCAGTGAAGCTTTGGAGCTAACTAAATGCTTAAACACATTAAAGGCAAGTTAGAAGTTCAGTTCCAATCCAGAGACAATTAGGTTCGTGCTATTGTTTACTTCTGATGGTGTTAGGTGCAATGTTGTTGGAATCTCTGTTAAATGGCTCTAAATTAAATCTGCAATATCCAAGGACAAAGGGAACATGGTTAGTATTGGCCATATATTTACTGGCTGAGTGGACTTTTGGGGTTTCACGGTAATGAGGCTTCAAGAACTGATTTTTCCAAACACACACAGTGAAATAATAGCTTCCAAAGAATCAAGAATGAGCAAATAATCCCACCCTATGACAAGATATCCTTTGTTAACTCTTTATTTTATTGAACACAATAGAATCATGTTTTACTTAAGCACTTTCCCATCCACATATCTTTCACTGTCACATTGTTATTGCCAAGAAACCATACTTGTCTCACCAAGAAACTGATCAAGGAGTTGGTGAAGGGAGAAGAAATGAGCTATAGCTTCTGATGGTACATCTATTGTAGCATGTATTGTTTTCCCCACCGGACTTCGTGTCCAGTCCTCCTTTTTAAAGCACTCCTTCTTTTTCCACCTTTGTTGTGGAATAATATGGGTTGCAACTGTTATTGATGGCCTAAGTCTTGGCTTGATGTGCCAATGGCCAACGTTAATTTGGTTTCAAATGGGCCATTCACTGATTTTCAATCATCTTAGACTGCATGTCATAGATTGCTTTCTTCTTTGTTCATCTTACTGCTGTATTTGCTTGCATTTTCCTATTGCTTTCCTACTCAGGTCCTTGTAAGGTTACCGATTTCAGAGTCCATCATATTTACAACAACAGTCCATATTTCATAGCTATACAAGTGGGATAACAATGAAGTTGTCATGCATCTTGTTAGTGTGATGACTCTATCATTTAATATAGTTTGTCAAACTCTTTCATTCAAGTAACAGATGTCTCTTCATTTCATGATTACAATCACCATCCATTTCATTTTTTTTTAATCTAAGAAAACATTTATCACTCTTTCAATTTCTCCTTATATTTGCATTGGATAGGCATTGGCTGTTGACATAAGTTTAAGGTTTTTTTAAAAATATGCAGCAGATCACTTTGGCACTCTCTTCCTTCACCTTTAACAAGAGAGTTCTTAAATCTGCCTCACTTCTGTCCATCAAACTGGGATCACTAGATTATCTGAGCTGTTGATGTTTCCCTCAGCAATTTCAGTTCCAATTTTTCTTTCTTCTAATTCATATTTGTTCATGATATATCTTGCATATACAGTAAGTTACATAAATAAAGTAATAGTTTATACCTTGATGAATTCCTTTCCCAGTTTTGATCTGTAAATTGCTTCAATTTCTTTAGTAGAGGAAAGAAATGATACCCTTATGCTTTTAAGAGTTGTGTTGCCTGTCATATCCTTAGGATAATCAATAAGTAGATATATGTGTGTAATTTCTTGTTCTTTCCAGTATTCTTTATATGTTAGCAATCTGATTGCAAGCACCCCTTCTTCTTTGAAATTCAGCTTATAAATTTGGCAGTTCTCATTCCATTTAATGTTAAAGGGTGGATTATAAAATTTTGAGTGCCATTTTTCTACCACATGAATTAAATGCAACTGCTCAATACACATGCATTTCTTACCCCTGCCATATTTTGATATTGGAATATAAACTGATTTTTCCCCATTTGATTGGACACTGCTGTGTGCTGTATATGACTTGGTGTTGAAATACCCCATGGTCCATCTTCTTCACCAAAACAGATACATCTAATGTACACATCCCAGGAAAAATTGCTGATGCTCTCTCTTTTCTATAAAATCAGGGTCTGAGTGATCATACCGATAGACAATAGATAGATAGATAGATAGATAGATAGATAGATAGATAGATAGATAGATAGATAGATAGATAGATAGATAGATCTATCACCAATTTGGAAACCTTTTTAAAGGGTTCTGAAGATTCATGCCAACTTTTCTTTGTATCTTCTTTCTCCAATAGTTCTTTGCTTCTTTATCTTTTATGATGCCCATCTTTACACAATATTTATTGAGTTCTCCAATTTTCTTAAACACATATATTTTCATTCTCATTTGGCTGTAATCTTCCATTTTGTTGCATTGCTTATTTAGCAATGTCTTTTTGTCTCTTCTTGTTCTTCCATGCAACTCAGGATTTAATTGGGCAATTTTTCCTTTGTTCCAGTTGTCTTTTGTTTTCTGTCTTTCATCAGCTATTTTCAACCTATGAACAGACAGCCTTTTTTGCATGTTGGGATATTTATCTTTGACTTATCTTTGATGATTATAGATAACTCTCATACTTTCTGGTTGTCTAATGGTTGCCCAGATGTTCTCTTTCTACAGAGATCCTTAATCCTCTGATTCCTTATTGGTAACTTTATTTCACATTCCAGTGAATTTAAAACTGCAAAACAATAAGATATAATAAATTGCACATTCTCAAACCTGCAATTGTCTATTCTGGAGGTAGAAAACCTGACATCTCACACATTTCCTTGTTGCTGTGGGGCGATAAAATAAAAGCAATAAAGTGACATTAAGATACCTACCCTTGCAATAAATTTTTATGTGAACCATGAATAGGCTGTAAAAATCCTAATGCCCATTAGATGGCAGCCAAAAGGTACAACCATTCTGGAGGGTTTAATGCCTTCTGTTCAGCTGGACTTTTGCAGCCAAGAACTGATGGTTCTAAGCATAGGGGATTGGGAAGTGGATGAGAAATTCTATTGTGCTTATATATTAGCACAATTCCTCGGATCAAACTTTGGTCCAAGAGACGAGAGTCATCCAGGAACTGAATGAGACTCTGCTACTCCTTCAGACCCCAGTAACTGATAACCTTAATCTTAAACCAACTTTATTACTCCAAATTCACAAGAGTGAATCAGTGAATTGATTAACAGGAGTCTATGATTCAGTGGGTAGCTACTTGGGACAAATCAAATGATTTTCTTGGGAATTAGGGATTGACTCTTAAATAGCGTCCTGAGTAGCTTTGTTAATTCATTTAATTGGGATCAGCTTTATATGTATGAGTTCTTCTGTAAGCTGTAAGCTGAGTTGGGCAACCAAATAAATTTCTTAATAAACAAATATTAAAATCTCAAGTCAGAAGTTAACAAAGTACTGGAAGTAATATTTCCTGTGGTTTCTTCTTATACTTGAGTGTGTCATTCTGTTAAATTACTGTTCCTTGTATTGACTTTGGACTTTGTTTATTCTTGCTAACCTAGTTCGCCTCTAAGTGGCTAATGGGCCCTTGTCTAAATTCATTGGATTATATTATATTGCTTGTACCTCATTAGATAGGACTGTAGTTTAGTTAGTGTTTCATTAATATTTGCAGGTTGGGGTCCGCAAAACATAGTTATATCAGGAGGCCTTAGGGTCCTAATGAAATGGTGAGTTGCTGAGGGTGACTCAATTTTGTTCACGCAGCTTTCTTCTTGCCTTTTAACCATAACTTTTTAAAAATTTAATGGTATAAGGCAGCTGCATTTTGGATGTATATTTTTGTCACCATAAACTTTTTTAAAAAAATTAATCCATTTATAAGTCTTCAAAGAACATCATTTCAAAAGGAGAAGAAAAAAAGTGATGTTTTACTCATTTGTGAAATTATCCAATGACTAGAGGCAGTTCATGTGGTTTATTTGCAGAAACATTTTATGTGACCTATGCTTTAAAACTATATGATCATTTCTTCAAATAATTATTGCTGCTCGTCCTTTTCTTCTCTTTCCTTTCTCTTTCCAGCATTATATACTTTTCAAGAGAGCTCGGTATTTGTGTAATGTCTCCAAAATATGATAATTTTAACCTGGCCATTTGTGCTTTGAGAGACAACTCTGGGATGATTTATTTGATGATCCATTTGGTTGTTTTCTTGGATGTCTGTCGAATTCTCAGGAGTCTTCCCAAACGGCATAGTTCAAAAGCATCAGCATTCTTTCTATCCTGCTTTTCTAAAATCCAATTTTCACTTTAAAACAGTGTCACAGATAAAACCATTGCCTTATCAGTGGTGGGATTCTACTGGTTCGGACTGGTTCGGGCAAATTGTTGGCTCCGACTTTCAGCCCTGAGCGAACCAGTTCTTTTTTTCTTTGAAGTGGGCCCGCCCAGTGGTGGGATGCAAGTAATTTAACAACTGGTTCTCTGCCCTAATGGTTTCTTCCAACAATCAGTTTACCAAACTGCTTGGCAAGTTAACAACCGGTTCTCCCGAAGTGGTGCGAACTGGCTGAATCCCATCACTGGGCCCGCCCCTGTGTAATACTCACCTAAATTTCTACTTCCGAAGCCCAGCTGATCGGGGTGGCAGAGTGGATTGCTGCTCCTCAGCTGTTTTCCTTGCTCTCAGTAACGCAGAAGTTCAATTTTCTGCAAACTCCGCATGTAGCGTGCATCTGGCACATGCGCTTAGCGAACCAGTTGTTAAACTGGTAGGATCCCACCTCTGGCCTGTATGATTCTGATCTTTGTATGTATAGGTATATCATGATATCTGAATATAATATCCAAGGACTTCATTACTAGCCTACCAAGTGCTAGTCTTGTTGTGACCCAGGCCCAGGTAGGTAATAATAAACTTAGTCCATGGAAAAACAAACAAACTTTATTTGAACAGCTGGGAATTACTTCATTCCCAGCGTAGTTCAATTCAAAGTAAAACAAATGCCCCCTAACACAAATTCCTCAGTTATCTCACAAACCTTGGTCCAATTAGGCAAACTGCGAAAGGCCCTTCCTGGCAAATGTCCAGAAGCCACAAAAACAAAGACGCAGATGAAGCAGAAGATGGAGCAGAAGACGCAGCTACAATGTTATTTTCCAGCAAAGCTCAAACACTGGTGCTGGTCTGTTTTAAGCCTTATGGGAGGGGGCAATCATCTCTTGGCCCTACTCCCAAGTTGTCCTCTCTGCTTGAGCTGCTCTTGCCTTCTGGCAGCTCTTCTCATGCGTGCATTAGGAACAGGCTCCTCCTGTTCCTCTGCCTCACTACTATCAGGCTCTGGAGGCTCTGGAATCCACACCTCACTTCCCAGCGGCCCTGGCCTCACCTCAGCCTCATCACTGTCTGACTGCGTTGCCAATTCAATAGGCTGCTGACAGACCACAACAAGTCTGTAGCATAGTTTGAACATCTGATTCCTTTATTCTTGATAGTCCATCTAAAATATATCTTTTACTTCTGTATCTTCATTGACAGTTCAAAGACTGGCTGCTGTATCTGTTGTTATTAGTTTGGTCTTCTTTATGTTTAATCTTAATTCTTTTTTTTTCCTTTACAGTGTTTGGAGATAATTTCCATTTTCAAAATAGTTTAATCTTAATCATCATCATACCCATTTTAAAACCATGCCCATTTTTAAGTAGTTAATGTAATTTGTATAGCTACACATCTCACAACAGTTACCTTGGGTGGCATACTAAATATTAAAATATTTTGAGTTGAAATTTTCAACTACTACCCTCAAAACTACAGAGTACTGCACACCAGAACAACTAGACACAAGAACAATTTCTTCCCAAACGCCATCACTGTGCTGGCATTCAAATAATTCCCTCAACACTATCAAACTAGTTACTAAGCCTGCACTATTATTAATCTTCTCATTGTTCCCATCACCCATCTCCTTCCACTTATGACTGTATGACTGTAACTTTGTTGCTTGTATCCTTACGATTTATATTGATATTGATTGTTTCCTGATTGCTTATTTGTACCCTATGATTATTATATTATATTATTATTATTATCATTAAGTGTTTTATCTTAGAATTCTTGATGAACGTATATTTTCTTTTATGTACACTGAGAGCATATGCACCAAGACAAATTCCTTGTGTGTCCAATCACACTTGGCCAATAAAAAAATCTATTCTATTCTATTCTATTCTATTCTATTCTATTCTATTCTATTCTAAATAGTAAAATTTTATTCCAACCCAGCGTCCCTCGATATATATTCCTCATGGAATCTGGATAAATAAAAGAGGATTACAGACTCCTTTTATTCTCCAAGCCAGTTGTTTTATGGTGTTCATCTGGACTGTGTCTGCACATACATAGGACAGGAATATAGCATATATCTACTTCATATATGCATATATGGCATAGGACCGGGTTATTTATGGGACCGCCTGCTGCTACCGGCGACCTCCCATCGACCAGTGCGCTCCCATAGGGAGGGTCTCCTCAGGGTGCCATTGGCCAGACAATGTCGGCTGGTGACCCCCAGGGGGAGGGCCTTCTCTGTGGGGGCTCCAACCCTCTGGAACGAACTACCATCAGGTATCCGCCAACTCCCTGATCTCCGGACCTTTCAACGCGAGCTGAAAACATTTCTGTTCCATCGCGCAGGACTGGCCTAATGGTTTTAAATGGGGTTTTTATTGGTTTTATAGTGCCCAGCCAACTTTGAATTTTCGTTTTTAAATTGGTTTTAATTTTGGTATCAATTATTTTATTCTGGCTGTAAACCGCCCTGAATCCTCTGGGAGAAGGGCGGTATAGAAATTTAAATAATAAATAAATAAAATAAATAAATATATTTAGGCAACCCTAGCAAAATTTGCAACAATATAGACATCCATAAGATAGAAGCATAGGCATATTTTTCCGGCCAGACATGGTACCCCTAACATCTTACCTTGTTTGTATTTGACCACTAAACCATCACAGTGTTTTAAGACTTTTCTTGGCTGGTTATTTAATAGCAATGTTGCAGTATCAATGTATTTTGACTGTTACTATTTTAGAGTTAAAATACTTCTGGGTCCTCATTGCACTCATAAGCATTAAATACTAACTCTCTGTGTTAGTATTTCAAAGTTAAAATACCTTGTATTTGTTACTGTCACACTTAACAAGGAAAGTCAATAGAAATTGTTTTAAGATGGCCGTTCCTCTTATAGGAAGACACATACTGCTATTGCTCTGCATTTTTTTTAAGTTTCTGATGGTACACACTGAATAAAACATAGTACTTTCTGAAGATATTAAAAATCCTTGGAAAAGGAGGCAGATTATATTTCATGATCTAACATATTGCGTTGTGCTAGATATTAACTGTGAGTAGGAAGTTAGTCACATTGCTAACCTTGAGACTGAAATTCTGTCTCTTTGCAGGGTTCTCTCTGTCATAATGAACAATACATACATGGGGGGAGGGGAATCTACAAGATGCTCTTTCTCTACACAGCTTTGATTAACTTCGGAATTGTGAGAAAAGGGAGAGTAAGAGGGATGCCATTCTCTGAATCCCCTCCTTTTTAATGCAACATTCCCTCGTATGCAGCTTGGAACTGTAAACTATATCACAAAACAGTGGTTTTTCATCATTAAACTCCAGCGATTGTAACATAATAGAGCAAAAGGAAAAAGGGGGGGGGGGAAATAGGAACTTCAACAATAAATTTCAACAGTTAGTAAACCATATGGTTTAATTTCATAGCAAACCTTATTAATTTATGTAACAATTTCTAAACACAATGCAAGAAATTACAGTAAGATGTACAAACTCAGATAAAATGTGTTGGAATGGTTTAACAAGCTGTTTTGAAAAACAGCACGTATATTGACAAAAAAGCACATATCTGTAGCCTGCCACTGTCAGGTATAGATGTATTCCTCTAATCTATATTTGCTTAAAAAAACATTGACCAGATGAAATTGTGTCCTCTCCTTTCACTAAGGATGCATTTTGCTTAGGAGAATATGGAACAAGGACAGGTTTATTTTTATCACCTCAGAAGAAAGGGAAGTCCACATTCTAAAATCCCTGGGCCCAGGGATGGGATTCAGCCAGTTTGCACCACTTCGGGAGAACCGGTTGTTAACTTTCCAAGCAGTTTGGTAAACTGATTGTTGGAAGAAATCATTAGGGCAGAGAACCGGTTGTTAAATTACTTGAATCCCACCACTGCCTGGGCCCCTACTGTCTTTGGCACTGAAAAAAAGACGAGGTGAAGCAAATGCAGTGCTACATTCTTTACCAGAGTTTCCATATTAGGGACAAAATGAATGAATACATTTATTGTGCCTACTTTTTTGATAAGTCTTTTTTATTCTGTCAGGGTAGCTATCTATGATGTGTGAGGTTTTTTTCCCTACAAAAGGCAAGAAAAAGGAACATTTCTCTCTGTGTTTCCATCTTTAAATGTATCATTGAAATATATTATTGATGATTTCCTACACTAAATAAATTATTACTAATAAATCCAGACACTTACTGTAAATAAAACTAGGATTGTTTTTTTTTTTAAAAGAAAGGAAGAAAGGTGTGTTTAAGACAGGTACTACTACAGAAATGAGTAGCAGTAGAAATGATGCCAAGATGACATCTCTAATAAAATAGAACTTTGAGGAAACTCAAACCTTGGAGTTTTCTGTCATTGGGGGGGGGGTGTTACTTGGAACACTGACACTCTGTTGAATAACAGAGGTATAGAATCAGGATCACAAGAAGTGATGCTTCCACTTGGTAAGGCCACACTTGGAATACTGCATCCAGTTTTGGTCACCACCATATAAAAAGATGTTGCGATTCTAGAAATAGTGCAGAGAAGAGCAACAAAGATGGCTGGGGCAGCTGAAGGCTAAAACATATGAAGAAAGGATATGGAATAAAAATATAAATTTTCAAAATTATAGCTTCATTGCAGTTCCTTCACATTAAACAAGACAATACTGAATGTCAAGGCATGATTGTATGTAAAAATGAATATACAACTGCCTTTGTCTACCTTTTCCTACCTAAAAGCAGTGATTTGCTAATAAAGACAAAGGACAAAGAGAAAGATACACCCAGTTAAATGCAGAATTCCAGAGAATAGCTAGAAGAGATAAGAATGCATTCTTAAATGAACAGTGCAAAGAAATAGAAGAAAATAATAGAATAGGGAGAACAGAGATCTCTTCAAGAAAATTGGAGATATGAAGGGAACGTTTCATGCAAAGATGGGCATGATAAAGGACCAAAATGGCAGGGACCTAACAGAGGCAGAAGAGATTAAGAAGAGGTGGCAAAATTACACAGAAGAACTATACAAGAATGAGCTTAACATCCCTGATAACCACGATGGGGTGGTCACTGCCTTGAGCCAGACATTCTAGAATGTGAAATCAAATGGGCCTTAGGAAATCTGAGCAACAACAAAGCTAGTGGAGGAGACAGTATTCCAGCTGAGCTATTCAAAATCTTAAAAAACGACGCAGTAAAAGTGCTACACCCAATTTGATAGCAAATTTGGAAAACTCAACAATGGCCACAGGATTGGAAAAGGTCAGTTTACATTCCAATTCCAAAGAAAGGCAACGTCAAAGAATATTCAAATTATCGCTCCATTGCACTCATTTCATATGCTAGTAAGGTTATGCTTAAAATCCTACAAGGTAGGCTCCAGCAGTATGTGGATCGAGAACTACCAGAAGTACAGGCAGGATTTTATGGAGGCAGAGGAACTAGAGATCAAATTGTCAACATACGCTGGATCATGGAGAAAGCCAGGGAGTTCCAGAAAAACATCTACTTCTGCTTCATTGACTGTGCTAAAGCCTTTGATTGTGTGGATCACAACAAATTGTGGCAAGTTCTTAAACAGGTGGGAGTACCAGATCATCTTATTTGTCCTTGAGAAACCTGTATGCGAGTCAAGAAGCAACAGTAAGAACTGGACACGGAACCACTGATTGGTTCAAAATTGGGAAAGGAGTCCAGCAAGGCTGTATACTATCACACTGTCTATTTAACTTATATGCAGAGCACATCATGAGAAAGGCGGGGCTAGAAGAATCAAAAATTGGAATTAAGATTGCCGGGAGAAATATCAACAACCTCAGATATGCAGATGATACCACTCTAATGGCAGAAAGCGAACAGGAACTCTTGATACGGGTGAAGGAAAGTGCAAAAGTTGGCTTGAAACTCAACATTAAGAAAACTAAAATCATGGCATCTGGCCTTCTCAATTCCTGGCAGATAGATGGGGAAGAAATGGAGGTAGTGACAGATTTTATTTTCCTGGGCTCCAAGATCACTGCAGATGGGGACTAGAGCCAAGAAATTAAAAGACGCTTGCTCCTGGGGAGGAAAGCTATGGCAAATCTAGACAGCGTACTAAAAAGCAGAGACATCACCCTGCCAACAAAAGTGCATATAGTCAAGGCAATGATTTTCCCAGTTGCAATGTATGGCTGTGAAAGTTGGACCATAAGAAAGGCTGAGTGCCAAAGAACTGAGACCTTTGAACTCTGGTGCTGGAGAAGACTCCTGCGAGTCCCTTGGACTGCAAAGTGATCAAACTGGTCAGTCCTAGAGGAGATCAACCCTGACTTCTCTTTAGAAGGCCAGATCCTGAAGATGAAACTGAAATACTTTGGCCACCTAATGAGAAGGAAGGACTCACTGGAGAAGAGCCTAATGCTGGGAAAGATTGAGGACAAAAGAAGAAGAGGATGACAGAGAATGAGGTGGCTGGATGGAGTCACTGAAGCAGTCGGCATGAGTTTAAATGGACTCCAGAGGATGGTAGAGGACAGGAAGGCCTGGAGGAACATTGTCTATAGGGTCGCGATGGGTCGGACACGACTTCGCAACTAACAACAACAACAATATATGGTAGCATATTCTGAAGGACTTTGACTTGTCAATAACTGAAACTAGCATCTCGCCATCATAATGCCTTTTACCGAAACCAAGTGTCTTTTTTAAAAAAAAATCTCCTTCATTTTGATGCATTTGTTGTTGGGCCACCCTTCTAAGCATGGCCAGATCAGCAGAGACATCTGGAAATTCAAGAAATGAGGGGAAATCATATGGAACCAAGTTTAAAATGGTGACAAATTACCCCAGTCTGCACTAGATCCAGGGTGAATCAGAACACATGACTGGGTAATGCTTGAAGAAGTCGTTTTGTAAAGCCACACATAAAGCAGCCCCTCACTTAGCACATTATAATCTCTACAGAAACTAGAGTGAGTTTCCAGGGCTGAGATCACTATAATACTTCGTTTCTGCAATTGCTTTGATTTACTTGTTTAAAAGAATGCATCCCTCACCTTTCATGCATACCTCCTAACAGGCTTATGATTCTGGTTAATAGAACAAATAAAAGAAAGATAAATTACTCTGCTATCACAAGGGGAAAAAACATTTGTATGGCTTGAAAATAATAAAAATAATGACCCTATGCTTACAGGGCGATACCGTAAATGTTAACAAAGAGAATCTTGGCTTCAGTGAATTTTGAATACCAGGAAAGTCTTGCCCTCAGTCTCCAAGACAGCATAGGAAAACAGAAAGGAAATTACCTTGAGCGACCTTTGTTTAAGGTCTCTGAATGAATTTTTGATTACAGTCATTTTGAGTGATTGCGTTTACTTCTATAAATCCCAATGTACAGGGTCTTCAGTTACTTTTTGCGCAGCCATGAAAATGATTTTCAGAAAGTAAGTAAGAGGGGTTTAGATTGGATTGTATGGAAGTAAAATAACATTGCTGGCATTGCTACAAGTCAAATTATTCTTTTACACAGCACCAGGGATGTGCTACATGCCACCAATCTCATCAACCTCCTTTAGAGACTGACTTGTCACAACTAATATGTGAGCCTATAGAGTGTCTTCACATTGCTATGGCACGTCATAAGCTGCTGGTGGTCACACTGTCTCTGCTCTTCATTACCCTCTCAAGCTCTCTCCCTTGTAAATGAAAGACAGATGGTACTAGTCACAGAGAGGTCAAAGAGATGAGCTGGTGTTGCTGCAGAAAAAAAAAAATAACTTCTGTTTCAGAAGCAAGGCACACTCTCCAGAGACATGAAAGGTATCTGTGGCAGAACTTACCACTTCACACTGTGGATGAGTTCAACATTGTGACAGATACAATAATGGCTTGGAACTGAAGGGGATCTCGCGTTATCTGAAGGTATGATCTTTTCTTTCTGTGCAAACACAGAAAGCTCAAACTGTCCAAAGAGCTGCTGATTCAGTTCTACAGAGGAATTATTGAGTCTGTCATCTGCACCTCCATAACTGTCTGGTTTGGCTCTACAACCCAACAAGACAGACACAGACTTCAGAGGATAATTAGAACTTAAAAAAAACAAACCAATTGCTACCAACCTGCCTTCCATTGAGGACCTGTACACTGCACGAGTCAAAAAGAGGGTTGTGAAAATATCTACAGACCCTTCACACCCTAGACATAAACTGTTTCAACTCCTACTCTCAAAAAGACACTATAGGACACTGCACACCAAAACAACTAGACACAAGAACAGTTTTTCCCCAAATGGCATCACTCTGCTTAACAACTAATTCCCATAACACTGTCAAATAATTTACTAAGATTGTATTACTATTATTCTTATCCTCCTTACTAGTATCTATCTCTTCTCCCTTATTACTATAACCATGTTGCTTGTATCTTTCAATTATATTGTTTTTGCTTGTTTCCTAGTACAATTTGATAGCTTATTAGTAACCTTGGCTATCACTAAGTGTTGTATCTTTTTATTCTTGATGAATGTATTTTATTCTCCTTATGTACACTGAGAGCATATACACCTAAGACAAATTCCTTGTGTGTCCCAATCATACTTGGCCAACAAAGAATTTTATTCTTAAAAACAAAATCTATTCTAAAAAAGAAGTATTCCATTTAGAACATGAATCCTGAGTATTTGACCATTTTCTCAAACAAAGTGCCATTCTATCCTAGATTTCTGATTTGGTGGCACAAACCTCCATGTGAAGGAGTTTCAGAGACACAAACTCCATACAAGAAGTACTGTAGACATTTCTTTCCATTTGCAAAACAGACTTTATCATACCAGTGCTTTTAATACCCATGCTTTTCTGACTTTCTAATAGTAAAGTAACTTTTTCAGGGATACTTTTGCAGATACAGCTTACCAAACAAAATTGAGTAAATTAAGGACATAAATTTCTTGAAGGTTATTGTCTTAGCTTATCACCTGTGCATTTGCATTTGTAAGGTGGCTTACAAGTTGTATTCACCGTGTATTTTCTCTACATATTTTACCCCATACAATAGGAAGGGCATGTTCCTGTTCCTGTGGCTGAAGGCCCAGAAGAAGAGCTTTTTCTGCCATAATGGAACATCATCTCTCCTGAGATTAGCTTGGCCTCATCCTTTAAGGTGTTGAAAACTTGGTTTTGTGCTCTAGCCTATGACCCTGGGCACAGGATAGAACACATCTCCCAGTTGTGTGGATGATTGGTTGGGTAATTCTCAGTTGTTGTGTGGCTGTCCAGAGTCACATAAAAATGAAATGGGCAATTATATAAATCAAATAAGGGAATAAATGAATAAACATTGTTTGAGACTTTTCTCTGGCATGCTAATCATGCTGTCACTCCTGCATCTATTTACCTTTATTTCTTACGGCCATTCCACATTATAAAGTGAGCAGAATGGCTGTCTTCACCCAAGTGTGGAGATCTCTTTCAAGATCAAGAAAAAACTCTAAACCCTCTGATAAGGAATAAAGAAGCTACTCTGTCCTAATGGAGCAGTGCTGAGGCCCAATGGATCTCTCTGTTATATCTAATGATGGACTACTTGACTCCATTGGTTTTCTAAAGTTGCTCGCTGTTATATAAATAAAGAAAGTGGTTCTGTTGTGTAAATTTGAAAAAAAAAATACACATCACTAAAGGATATCATAATGTTGGGCAAAGATTGACTGACTTTGTTTACGATATTAAGTTGACTTGGAGCCACAGGTAGCAGCAGCAGAAATATGAAAAACAGCAGCAGAAATCCTTGTTTATCATAAGAGTTGACATAACGTGTTGCTATTAATGTTGAACAGCTTGCTTAGTCTTGACAGGCATGCAGAGCATGCAGGCAGTCAATCTAAAATGACTTATCAAAGTTTGCTGGCTGGAAGCAGCTCATTCATACCCCCAAATTATATGCCTAATAAATGTAACTTCCAATTCATTTTTTTCAAGTTCTGTAAACTTCTCTAGTTATACTGTGTCATTTCCCCTTCACTCAAAAAAATAATACCCTGATAAATCTATTCACTTGTATGAAACTTAATTTTTTATTGCTACACGAGCTGGAAGTTATTTTGGACTTTACTTAAGATTTCATTATAGCCATGGATGATAGAACAAGATGAGAAGTATGAGACAATATTATTGTCAAAAATTCTTGCTAGCCAATTCCATTTGTTAATATATTTGTGAATTTAAAAAATTATATGCCCCCCATTCAATGCAGATTATTTCAGTGCAGTTTCCAAACCTTTAACTTGATTCTTAGAAAGGAAGTTAAAAAATTGAACAAGAAAATGGAATAACAAACAAATAATTAATTTTTCAAAACCATAGGCATAAGACGAGAGATGAATTATAAAGTCCAATCAAGGAATAAATAGAAGTGATCCAGAGAATAAAAAATTATTCTGACCAGAAGGACCTTTATCAGATAATACCATCTCCTAAATACAGTGGTGGGTTTCTACCGATTCTCCCCAGTTTGGGCGAATCGGTAGTGGCGGTGGTGGGAGGCTCCACTCATCCACCCGGACTCATCATGGATGCTCTGCGCATGTGTGAAGCGATTGTGCATACACATACATGCTCCCGATTCTGAAACCATAGCGAAAGTAAGTGGAACCCATTACTGCTTAAATTCCACTCCTTAATAAACTGGAACCATTAATAAAAGTTCCAGATAGCAGCATAGTGACATTGTTTACATCTTCTTCCATTTGATGTTCTGTCATATTTCGTACCAAGGAAAACTTCTAATCATTTTCCAATTGCAGTCTCATATAGAAGACATTGGAGTAACCAGCACATGAACTCCCATGAACTGCTGAAGCAAAGCTAATTCTAAGAAAGGCAATATCTCTTACACTGACCTAATCTATTGCAAGTGCACTTGCATCTATAAGCATAGCCAAGTTAATGGCAGTACAAAACCCTTCAGGGCAGATAGTAAAGCAACACTCTGATTTCTCTGTAAAGAATTTCTGATCATTTCTTGAGAAAACTGAATGATTGTGGTTTGAAAGTCTACATCATAGAGAACTGTGGTTTATGGATGTTGCAGTAGTAGGTAAGATGAGAAGACTATCAGGGTTCCAAGTAACACCCTCAATGCAAGAAGACTCCGAGGCTAGGAGTTCCTCAAAGTTCCATTTTATTAGATATGTCATATTGGCACATCTGGGAAAACACAAATCTGAAAGCTTCCAGGTTTTCCACACCCAAAAGAAAGTGCAAGTCCCTTCCCCTGCACCCATATGTCCATCACATAGTCCAATCAATGTGCCATCCCAAAAGGAGATGCCTCCCAGTCACACCACACTAGGTGCAGGGCAGAATGTCCTTGACTCTCAAAGAAAAGAATGTTATTATGGCTAGATATCTCTCCAACTCCATACAATCCCCCCTCACAGTTTCCCACAGCACTAAATGTGGCAGCCCTGAAAATCCAAAGTAAAAGATGGCTTTCAGGACTGACAAACCTTTGCAAACCTTTGCAGGGCATCATGTATACAGATGATTTAATAAAATAGCTTGTTCAGAAGGCGAAGTAGTAACATAGATGAAAAGCAATGGGATTCAGAGAATGGAACTATGATTAAAAGTGAACTTTCTCCAGATTACAGAAAATCTAGGTAAAGGTATTCAGGAATCATTAATATGTTCTCCAGTCTAACCAGAAACCTAATCCTAATCGAAGAAGATTATTAGAAAAGCAAATTCATGGTCATTAAGAAATGGATGTTGGCTTTTGGACAAGTTGAATGAAGAGCGGGAAAGAAATGGGAAATCTATAGCTTACTGATTCTTGTTGAGCTAGGATATAATTTTGTGATTGTATTCAAAATCTATGTCTGTAATGTCAAAACAGATGATTTTTGAATACTCACTGCAGTGTTTTTTCCTAACAAAAGCGCAGAAGCCTATCTTATGTGATAGGCACAGTCAGTTTCTCAGAACAGCATTTTGCTAGCTCACAAATGAAGTCAAATGAAGAAACTGCTACACATTCAGTTTAGAATTTGTAAATTCAGTTTCCAGTTTAGAATACACTTGTACACTCCACTTTCCAATGCTGCAGATGAATGAATTGGATGGAAAAGAATTATGGCAGTGATAGAGCTCAACTCACAATTGAAAAGAATGGAGCTTTGCATTCAAAAAGACTAAAATTCAGATGCCAGCTCAGGTCTGATTATAAGTCTACAGTTTATTCTTGCTTGCTTCCCAAGATCCGGGTACTCTTTCATCCTGAAGTATCACCTGGTGTTAAGGAGACGCATGCCAAGGGGCAACATGCCATCCTGTTATTTTGATAAATGTGTTTATACTTCTATGTGCTTTCAAACACAGGTGTTTCTCTTTCATTCATTATATATCAAGAGTTTTCTTCAATTGTGATGCACATACTGAAACTAATCAATCTTTATAAAATGAGTCTTTCCTGCAAGGTCCATGTTCACTTTTCTTATTTGAGTTTTCATGGGTCTCTTATGGGGATCCTGAAATAAATCTATCTATGTAGTCACTATGAATTGCCAATGACTCAGTGGTATGTAATCAATCTTAGGCGGGTATGTTAATTAACAAATAACTGGCTACTATCCAGTGATAGCAGACAGTACATATTCCTGCCCAAGGCAGAGAGCTGGGTTTGTTTGTTTTTTTCTGTTCTCCAAACATCAACATTATAGCGCACACATTCTTTTAGCAAGATTCCCTGCCTTCAGAAACAACTGGAGGTGGGAGGGCTGCAGTGAGTATATTGAAAGTGAACATCTACTTTGGATTAATAGATGTAGCACAAAGCCACCCAGTTTGGAGAAGGCCAGATATGATCTCACATAAAAAAATTAAGACTCCTAATCTCCAAAGTATCTCTTCATCCCAAGATACTTTTTTATTTTATTTTATTTATTTTTGTCAAGCATGTATTTTATGACAGATACAAGTGTTAACATAATTATAAACACATGAAAAGGGTATGAATAAAAGAAAACATTAGGACAGGGACGGTAGGCACGCTGGGGCGCTTATGCACGCCTGTATAATACTGTATTAATCTGTATAATTTGTATAATACTGTATTAATCCATCTGAAATAATCTAATTTAGAAGTGTGTGTGTGTGTGTGTGTGTGTATGTGTGTGTGTGTGTATGTTTTCGTAGGTTTTCACAGGTATATGTATGCAGGTTTTGGTATGTTTCGTAAGCGGGAGGTATCATCATGTTTATTCATGTTATGGGGGTGTTTCTCTATTTCTATGGCTTCCATAATTATTCTCTTGTGGTAGTGTTCAGTTTTGGAGATTAATTTGGTTCCTTCAAAATCAATGTCATGTCCTGTTGCTTTAAGGTATTGGTAAAGAGATGACCTCGAACTCGAAACCAGACCAGGGCCCAAAATGCTACTTCCCACACAAACATCAACACATGACAAGACCTTGAACTCGGAACCAGACCAGGACCCAAAATGCTATTTCCCACACAAACATCAACCCCATTAACCAATTAGCAACACAGCCAACTAATCAACCTGCAGCAGCTAGGCCAGCAATTTAAAAAACTCCATTAACCAATCAGTATGTAGCAACACAGCCAACCAATCAGCTTGCAACAGCTAGGCCATCCATTCAAAATACACCCCCCACACCAGTATTTATAGAGAAACAGTAGTTAGAATCCACACTTTCTCACATAAGAACAAAGCCAAAAACTCCAGCCTGAAGATGATGAGTGAGATCTCATCGAAACATTGCCTTAATACTTTCAATCTTACATGGGAAAAGACCCGAACATACAAAACCTGTACAAAACCTATATATATATATATATATATATATATATATATATATATATATATATATATATATATATATATATATATATATATATATATATATATATATATATATATATATATATATATATATATATATATATATATATATATATATATATATATATATATATATATATATATATATCTATATATATATATATGTATATATAAATATATATATATATATATATATATATATATATATATATGTAGGTCTTTGGTTGTTCGGGTTTTCTCCCGTGTAAAATTAGAAGTGTCTTGGCGACGTTTCGACGAAGTCTCATATATATACATATATATATATATGAAGTCTCATATATATACATATATATACATACATACATACATACACACACACATACCAGTATTTCATGCTGACCCATGTACTGTAGATGAACATGTAACAAACAAGTTGCATTATTTGCAATTGCCACAAAAGCAGATGTTGGAAATAGTGATGTTAATATCAGAGGAGATAAATTGAATTGATACAGATTGCTGCAATTTTATATGAATTTTGCTGAAATCTACGGCTGCAAATAAATATATTACTATTATTAATCACCAATTTTTTTAAAAAAACACGTTTTCTCTCTTCCTCACTGAAAGAAGGGGCTAAAATCTAATTAAGACCCAAAATCTGAAGAATGTAGATTTATCCATTCTAGCTTCACAGAAATGAAAATTCCCAGTTGTCCCATGGCACCTCAAAATATGGAATGTTGAGAAAGGTAATATTCACCATTAAATACTGTATAGCCCATTGTAACTTTGCTTTTCATGACTTTATTTTAACTTTGCAGATTAATATCCAATATCTCATTTCTTAAAAGAGCCTGTGGCATTACAGTTTTTTTAAAAAAAGGGCCAACATATAAATTGCATGGTTTAGAGGCTATGTTCTGAATGATAAATATATTTTAATTCAAACTTCAAACTGATTAGATCTTGTATACTAAATTACTATCTATTCTCTGATGAAAATGTGTATTCATTATCCAGTAAGATACAGTTCAGTGGCAAGAAAAGTAAGGTCCTGCACTTAGACATTAAAGGTAAGGTAAGGTAAGGTAAAGTAAGGTAAGATAAGGTAAGGTAAGATAGAGCAGGACAGGACAAGACAGGATAAGACAGGACAAGACAACTCTTACTGTCATTTTTTACTGTGAGCACATACTCTCTCTCTCTCTCTCTCTCTCTCTCTCTGTGTGTGTGTGTGTGTGTGTGTGTGTGTGTGTGTGTGTGTGTGTGTGTACATTTCAAATACATAGCAGAAAAAAGAAACCTGACTTTTCACAAGTTTGATAGTATATGGAGCAAACTGTGACTGAATCTAGATGTTCTGCTTAGGATATACAAAACCTCCTCCTAGAAGGTAACATGGAAAACAGTTCATGAACGGGTTGTGTAGCATCCCAGACAATACTGCAGACCTTTCTAAAGCTTCGCTTATATGCTAATATGCTTATATGTCCTGGAAAGACGGAAGTGAATTACCAATAAACTTCTCTGCCATCCTCACCACTCTCTTCATTGCTAGACAGTAATGCCATATGGCAGGATGCTCTTAATCGTCCATCTATAGAAAGTGGTAAGGACAGTGGAAGGAAGATGTACTTTTCTCATGCAATGCAGAGAATGTAGGCGCTGCTATGTCTGCTTCATCAGTGCCTCACTGTTGAGCAACAAAACTAGCCTACTTGTTAGCTGCACACCCAGAAACTTGATGCTGCTAACCACCTCCACAGGTGAATTGTTAATAACAAAGAGATGTGTGACTATGCCTACCTTTTTTGAAATCGGCAATTATCTCTTTAGTTTTTCTTATACTTAAGACAAGGCTGTTTTTATTACACCAGTTTCCACAATTTTCTAACTTCTTGTAGTAAGTATCGTCATTGTCATCCTGAATGACAATGGATGACAAAAACTAGATGACATTCTGGATGACAACTGGATGACAAAAACCAGATGCACAGATACAGAATAGGCAGTATCTGGCTCAACAGTAGTGCCTATGAGAGAGATCAATGTGTCCTGATGAAACACTATTTAAGACTGAGTCAGCAGTATGTTGTAGCTGCCAAAAAGGCCAATGCACTACTGGGTTGGATCAACAGCGAGATAACACCAAGATCATGGGACTTGATACTATTGCTCAATGCCCCTCTGGTGAGGCCACAATTGAAATATTGCATTCAGTTCTGGTCACCACAATATAAAAAAGATGCTGGGGTTCTAGAAAGAGCACAAAGAAGAGCAACAAAGATGATAAGGAATCTGGAGATTAAATCCTATGAAGTAGGGCTAAAGGAATTAGGCATGTTTAGGTTAATGAAGAGAAGACTGAGACGAGACGTAATAGCAGTCTTCCAATACTTAAAGGGATGCCACAGGCAAGAGGATTTCAATTTATTCTCTAACGATTGTAGCACCTGAGGGTACAAGAAGCAGTGGGGTGGAAGCTTGTCAAAGAGAAATACAACCTGGAAATTAGGAGAAATATCCTGACAGTAAGAACGACTAAGTTATGGAACAGCTAGCCTCTTCGGGTTTTGGTTGCTCCATCACTGGAGATTTTCAAGAAAAGATTTGTCTAAGATGTTATGAAGATATCTGTCTTGGGCAGGTGGCTGAACCAAAGACGTTTTGAATGCTATGATTCTATGATTAAAATGATTTTCAGCAAGCTAATTTTGGATAATTTTTCCTCCTGGTTTAATTTTTAACATCCAATTCCAGTAGACAGCATTTCTGTTTAATGCATGAAAATGTCTGATTTCCTGATGATAGATAGATAGATAGATAGATAGATAGATAGATAGATAGATAGATAGATAGATAGATAGATAGATAGATAGATAGATAGATACAGACAGAAAGACAGACAGACAGACAGACAGACAAAATATTCTCCCCTAAGCGAAACAGCTGCCAAATTCATTCACTTCCATTCAGGAATCAAGGTTGGTCTTTTAGTTCTTTCATCTGGTGTCTGGTATTGTCTAATAATTAGGATAGCAATAAGAGAAACAATGATTTCATTTTCATTGCTCTAACATTAACCATTGTGACTCAGAATAGAAAATGACATGTTGCTTGAGCAATTGGACTTGAGAATCTCAGAAAGGACTAGGTTCAAAAAAGGACAGATCGGTCTATTACCAATTTCTGACATACTGTGAAGTTCATAAATCTGCCTCTATAAAATAATACTAATCCATCCCTGAAGTTCTGGGATATTTTGGAATATTCATCTCAAGGTACACATTTTGTTTCAAATGATGTTTACCTGAGCCCATTTTATTCCTACACATACATTTTGATCTTAGAATTTTTAGATGAAAACTGCATTTGCTAATTCAGGACAGTGCAAATTGCAATTGATAGCTGTGGTTTCATCCACATTAATCTGGAAGAAAGGTTGTTTTGCTTTAGAATGTGGCAAGATGGGAGACAAATAAAATCAATAAATAAATTTAATAAATAAATAGAATGGGCACAGTCAAAATTTCAGTTATTCCCCAATAGCAGCAACCATGTTGCATTGTTACAAATAATGCATATGCTAATAATCTTACATAATATATAAAACTTCGAAGCATCTTACTTTCAAACCTCTTTTAATTAGGCTACTTTGGAATTATTCTTCCCTGCCATGACATGCTGTATTTCTTTTGTATTGGTAAGTAACCTTTAGCATTCTGTTTTATGCTTGTGTAACAATAATAATATAACTACCGTTTTCCAGTTTTATTGATCCTTTTATTCTCTGAATTGCCCTCTTTACAAGAGGAAAAAGATCTCCAGCAAAACAAACACAGCTGTTGCTTTGCCTCTCTTCTTTCACTTGTAAAAAATTGTTATTATTTTTATTATTTTTTGCAAACATGTAATAAACTGCTAGTTCTTAAGGATCATTGGGGAACAAGAAATAGCTTGACTTATTTCTAATCCAATGCAGTATGAGCCAACAGATCACCTAACTCTACTCCTGTTCTATGCTTTAAAAGCGAATGTACTTTCCTAACAATCATACTTTACTTGGTTTTCTAAATAAAAGATTATTGTGGGCAGTGACAGCCAAATAATAGAAAAGATGGCTGGTTGTAAACATTAAAAAAAAAAAACCTAGAGAAACAAGAACAAGCTCTTTTCTAGTCACCTATTTGGTCAGCCCAGGGGGAAAACAATATTTTGGCACGCTGTCATGGGAAATGCTCTCATGTTAACAGCACTGAAATTACAGGAAATGAGATCAAGATGGATTCCTTCTTTCTCAGCAATTCTACTCTCCAGCTGTTTCAGCCTTCAGATCCTATTAGCTTCAGTTTTTCATTTGTGTTTAATGCCACAACTTTGGTTGCTTTCCTTATCTGATGTTAGTTTGAAAACTTTGAATATTTGGCTACTTTCCCTCAGCTTTAGGGAAAGTAGCCAAGGAATCACCATTTTTCTATTAGGTTGCCATGCATTTTCAGTACTTTTTGGTTTTACAGTTTAATTACTCAGAATTACAATGAGAGGTAAACAGATGAAACATGAGGAAGAGCTTTGCCAGGAACGGGGACCATTATAAAAGCAAATAAGAAGCTATTAAGGTTCACTCATTGTTTTTGAGAATAAGATCACTTAAGGCAGCCTAACATGGAATCCAAAGTGAGAGCTGGTTATCTTAACCATGCAGAGATCATAAACCAAGGGGCAGAGGTAAACTTGCAATTCAGAGAGAAAACAGCAGAATTCCACTGAGGTGGCTCTAGATCAGGGGTATCAATCACAAGGCACAGGGCCCGGATTCAGCCTGCGGGGTGCTTAGATCTGGCCTGTGGGGCCGCCCTGGAAACAGCGAAGGACCGGCTCACAGTGCCTCTGCCAGCAAAAAGGGTTTTCACTATCATTGTTTCACTGCCACTGTTTTCACTGGCAGAGGGTTGCAGGAATCCATTGCAGCTGAAAATGGAGCTTGGGAGCCTGTTTTCACTGGCAAAGCGCTTGGGCCACCATAGGCGCCCCTGACATGAGTGAAGTCGAACTGGCCACACTCATCCTGGCCACGCCCACTCCCCCCTGAGGTCAAACACAACCCTGATGCAGCCCTCAATGAAATCGAGTTTGACACCCCTGATCTAGAGATTAAATTAATCTAGATTTGGCAGAGTTGCCCCCACACTATGAATTTTGTTTACCTTCTGTTAGCAGAGCATTACTTAACATATCATAAGCTCACTACTTAAAAATGCTTGCTTATTTAAAAAAACCTTGAATGGTACAGCTAATTGAAGACTAAACCAGAAGAAGGAACTAATCACACTGAAATGCATGAGTGGACCTTTCTTGCTTTCAATTTCATCTTCAAAATTAAATCTCAGGATGACACTGGTATGGAAGAGAAAAGAAAGGCTAACCCTTCCCCTCCTTCACTGAAGCTTCAAGTCAGATGGGGAATGAACTTGGAATGTCCATTTGAAACATCTCTGCAAACTTTTTCCCCAATGGAAATTAGAGATGTGTGGGGTTCCTACTAGAATTTAGCATATGAAGCAAATTGTTAAATCTGATCTTGAAAATACTAATGGAAGTGGAGAATTTGTTTATTGAGCAAATTCATTCTGTCTTAGAAATCCATAATAAAATTTATTTTCTCTCTCTCTCTTACATTTACTTTTGTTTGAAGTATGCAAGTGTGTTTTCCAGGTAATCAAATTTCAAATTATCTTCAGACTTGCAAAGTGTATTTACTGTTATGTAAAGGAAAGGTTCTCTCTTCTGCCTTCTTAATAATTTACAAACTCTACTTCCAATAGTGCATATGTCATATATTGTTAAGAAAGAGTAACATGTTCTTCCAAGTACATTTAACTAAAAAAAAAGTCATGAATATTTGAAAATGTTACAGATAAATAAGAACAGTATCTTCAAATAAGAAAAGTATTATGAATGTCAAATTAATCACTTTAGTATACAAAGTTGGGATAGCTGTTTCAGGCCAGAGGACAGATATGCCAGAAATACAAATCAGGATGCAGGGCCAAACCCGGCAAACAGGTCCACATCGTCCAAGCTAAATCTTAAGACTGGGGAATTATATACACCAGAAATTCTGATGCCAGCTATTGCGTTTAACTTCTTACGACTATATAGATAAATGCATACTATCTTGACCTATACTTTAGTAATATCTTACAGCTCTTCCAAGGATACTCCTGAAATCTCTTTGAACCAATGTATCTGTCATTCCCATAATCTCTCTCTCTCTCTCTCTCTCTCTCTCTCTCTCTCTCTCTCTCTCTCTCTCTCTCTCTCTCATTTAATTAAATTAATTTCAATTCTTTAATTAAATCATAACCACTGTCTGTGGTTATCCCCTCAATTCTGGCTTTCTATGCAGCTGTTCTTAAGGCTTGATTTTATGCAGCCAGAATTAGGCTCCTCAGCCTCTTCAACTTTTCTGCTCTTAACCATTGGCAGGTCTTGTAATTGTCTGCTTTGCTTGCTTTTTTTTTTTCATGTGCTGGCCATATAATACTTTATCTTCTCATGTCTCTTTTCTGTTTGTTTGGTCTCTCTCTAGTAAGCCCTGTATAGTAGCTTCAGTGCATCTTCTTCACTGTCCTTCAAATATTCTTTCTATGGTATGTTCTTTTTTCTTCTTCAGTCATCTGATGTACTTGCAACAATCCATGCCTACCCATTTTCTTGGTAAGTAGAGTGTGTCAACATCACTGTGAGGATGAAGGGCATCATTTTCATTATTTTTCTGGCCTTTCTAACCAGGGCTTTTAGTTATGCTTGAGTCCAGTCCAAGACTTTAAGATCTTTACTGTATTGATGTATTCACTTGTAACCTTTTTCTGACTTCAGAGGATCCAATGTTGAAGGATGCCAGTGTATTTGTAGTGATCATCTTCATCCAGATTCTTAATGTTATTTACATAGGACATCTTGATTCCTTCAGTTTTTCATTATTTTCTCCCTTTTAACAATGACAGTGACACTCTTGTCCATTTCAATATGTTGGCTGTATATATGGACAGTGCTGAGCAACAATTCTATTTCACTATTATGTCCCTTTGAGTCATTCCCAGGACTGAGAGAGAGAGAGTGACTGGGCCAAGGTTACCCAGCTGGTTTTATGCCTAAGGTGAGACTAGAATTTAGTTTCCTGGTTTCTAGCCTGGAGACCAGGACACTTAGCTTTTACACCAAATTGGCTCTTTAAGAAAATGTATTTTGTTGTCACTGAAATATTTTAACCCTTCATAATATTGTCTACTTTTGCTACAGAGTACCCCAAGGCTCTGTTTTAGGCCCAGTACTCTTCAACATCTTCATCAATGACTTGGACAAGGGGATAGATGGGGAACTCATCAAATTTGCAGATGTCACCAAGCTAGCAGGAATAGCCAACACTCCAGAAGATAGGCTCAAGATACAGAAAGATCTTGACAGACTTGAACATTGGACACTATCTAACAAAATGAAATTCAACAGTGAAAAAAGTAAGGTTCTACATTTAGGCCAAAAAAACAAAATGCACAAGTACCGTATATGTGGTGCCTTGCTCAATAGTAGTAACTGTGAGAGGGATCTTGGAGTCCTAGTGGATAACCATTTAGATATGAGCCAGCAGTGTGCAGCAGCTGCCAAAAAAGCCAACACAGTTCTGGGCTGCATAAACAGAGGGATAGAATCAAGATCACTTGAAGTGTTAATACCACTTTATAATGCCTTGGTAAGGCCACACTTGGAATATTGCATTCAGTTTTGGTTGCCACGATTTAAAAAAGATGTTGAGACTCTAGAAAGAGTGCAGAGAAGAGCAACAAAGATGATTAGGGGACTGGAGGCTAAAACATATGAAGAACGGTTGCAGGAACTCGGTATGTCTAGTCTTATGAAAAGAAGGACTAGGGGCAGTGGTGGGATTCAGCCAGTTCGCACCACTTCGGGAGAATCGGTTGTTAACTTTCTGAGCAGTTTGGGGAACTGGCTGTTGGAAGAAATCATGAAGGCAGAGAACCAGTTGTTAAATTATTTGAATCCCACCACTGACTAGGGGAGACATAATAGCAGTGTTCCAATATCTCAGGGGTTTCCACAAAGAAGAGGGACTATTTTCCAAACTATTTTCCAAAGCATCTGAGGGTAGAACAAGAAGCAATGGGTGGAAACTAATCAAGGAGAGAAGCAACTTAGAACTAAGGATAAATTTCCTGACAGTTAGAACAATCAATAAGTGGAACAACTTGCCTGCAGAAGTTGTGAATGCACCAACACTAGAAATTTTTAAGAAAATGTTGGATAGCCATTTGTCTGAAATGGTGTAGGGTTTCCTGCCTTGGCAGGGGGTTGGACTAGAAGACCTCCAAGGTCCCTTCCAACTCTGTTATTATGTTATGTTATGTTAAATTTCATTCAGTACCTTGTCCTGCTTTAACTATTCTTGAACTCAAAAAACCCAAACCCATTTACCTCTTCACCAACAGCCATCAACTGTAACTTCACCAAATATGCTAGTCTTCTTCACATTTAACATTAACTAGATACTTCACTTTCAGTTTTTACTTTATTAAGTGATATTAATAGAAGAAGTACTTCTAAGGCTTCTTTACTTTCAGCCAAATGAAGTAACATCATCTGCATATCTTAAACTATTAGTCTTTGACCTCCAAGTTTGATTCCCGCTTCTAATTCTATAATTCCTATAATAACTTCACTGTATACATTAAATGAATATAGGAACATTAGGCAACCTTGTCTCACTCTTTTACCCAATACAAACTTCTCTACTTTTTTTTCCCAAGCTCATCTCTCAGAATAGTTTCTCCTTTATTGTAAATGTTCTGCATAAAAACAAGGCGGCATTCCTGAACTCCCATTTTCTTTAATAAACTTTCTATTCAGACTTTATTCAATGAGGCAAAGACATTGCTATAATTAAGAAAGTCAAAGGTAAATATTCATTATATATTTTCCTGTCACCATTAGATATCTTAAGCCAGTTTTCTGATTTCATCATTCTCCCACATTCTGAAATCTACCACTTGGCGTTTCTGTGCACAGATATGGCTTTATTCTTATCAAATCTTTAAGAAAAAAAAGTGACTTGTGCACGGATTTAGCAGTACTATATCTCCCTTTTGAAGTATAAATATATACATTATTTTCTCCAATTTCTACTCATACAACCCTGTTCCATATTATTGACATAGAACTGGTAGTACTTTGTCTCAACTGCTGCAATTTTGTACAAGTATTTCATTTATGCCATATACTTTTCCATTTACAGCCAGTCTATTGTATAATAAAACTGACTTACAAGTGAAGTCAGTTCCTTATCTTACCTTATATTCTATATTCTATATTCTATAATCTAATTTGTAAAGTATTTTAATATCATTTCCATTTTCCTGTTTGTCTCATTTACTTGTATTCAATCTGTTCTATTATTTTTTTTCTTATTATTTTCCCTGTGTATCTCATTTATGTTCATTAGTAATCTATCAATTCTTATAGACATTACTATGTTCCTCCCTCCCCTCCCTTGGGTTATAATCAAAGTACATATTTAATTTACATATTTAACATTTTCTTTTTTGAATATCATTGCCATTTCATTCTTTTCTATTATAATAATAATAACAGCATAATCAACTGAGTTAGTAGCCCTTATCCATCTGGATATTTTTTCTTCTGTTCAATCATGTCTGACTTTCAGAGAATGCCTGGACAAATCCCTCCAGTTTTCTTGGCAAGTATTTTCAGAAGTGGTTTGTCCTTGCCCGCTTCCTAGGGCTGAAAAAAAAAATGACTGGTCCAAGATTACCCAGCTGGCTTTATGCCTAAATTGGGACTAGCTCAGGGTTTACTGATTTCTATTCTGATCCCTTAACCATTAAATCAAACTGTCTCTCCATTTACCTGTTCCCGCAATATATAATTTAGTACATTACATTTGCATTCTGGCTACTTCGGTGTTTTTTTCTTCTTCTTGATTTGTATGTGATATAGTAAATTGATGAACTCCTTTTCCAGGACTAGCTCCATCAGTGATCAGACTTCATGGCTTTGGTCCAGACACATTATCTTCCTCACTTCTATTTCTGAAAGTGTAGTGTTCCTCTCCAGTAGGTATAAGAGTGCCTTTCAACCTGGGGTTTAATATAATCAGCCATCCAAATGTATCTATGTATTCCAGCCACTTCCAAATCCTTCTCTTGCCAATAACAAAGAAGTCATATGAAGTATTTGATTGCCTTTCCTCTATGCCAGGGGTCTGCAAACTTGGCTCTTTTAAGACTTGTGGACTTCAACTCCCAGAGTTCCTCAGCCAGCAAAGCTGGGAGTTGAAGTCCACAAGTCTTAAAAGAGCCAAGTTTGCAGACCCCTGCTCTATGCCTATTCTATAGAACTACATCTGTTTTCACTCCTGTTTTGGATGATTGTTAGTGCAGTGCTCATCCCCAAAGGAGTCACTCGGGTCCTTCTGTCACTCTTCTCAGATGACCAGCCTGCCTTGTCCAAACTCACCAAAAGACCTTGTGGGGTTTGTAAGGTTTTAATTTAAGATAATGCTCCTCTCATGCCACAGCAATTCTGAACAACACCATCTTCTTCCCTCACTCCTTTCTTTCCTGCTTTTTTATAGCCCCTCCTCCAGAGGCTGGCTCTTGCTTTATTTATTTATTTATTTTTATTTATTTATTTATTTGATTTCTATACCGCCCTTCTCCCGAAGGACTCAGGGTGGTGTACAGGCAAGAATAAAACAGACGGTACAATATACAAATTTAAAATGCAGTTAAAAAACTTATTTTAAAATTGGCCTGAGAAGTAAAATATATAATAAGCTAAAAAAAACCCATTTAAAATTAATTACTAAGAATTTAAAAATTTGTTAAAATCAATTTAAGCCAGCCCCGCGCGAATAAAAAGATGTGTCTTCAGTTCGCGACGGAATGTCCGAAGGTCAGGTATTTGGCGTAAACCTGGGGGAAGTTCGTTCCAGAGTGTGGGAGCCCCCACAGAGAAGGACCTTCCCCTGGGGGCCGCCAGCCGACATTGCTTGGCGGACGGCACCCTGAGAAGTCCCTCTGTGAGAGCGTACGGGTCGGTGGGAGGCATGTGGTAACAGCAGGCGGTCCCGTAAGTACCCAGGCCCTAAGCCATGGAGCGCTTTAAAGGTAGTAACCAACACCTTAAAGTGCACTCGAAAGGCCACAGGTAGCCAGTGCAGTCTGCGCAGGAGCGGTGTTATATGGGAGCTACGCGGAGCTCCTTCTATCACCCGCGCAGCTGCATTCTGGACTAACTGAAGCCTCCGAGTGCACTTCAAGGGGAGCCCCATGTAGAGAGCATTACAATAATCCAAGCGAGAGGTAACGAGCGCATGAGTGACCGTGCACAAGGCATCCCGATCAAGGAAGGGGCGCAACTGCCGAACCAGGCGAACCTGGTGGAAGGCCCCCCTGGAGACGGCCGTCAAATGATCTTCAAACGACAGCCGTTCATCCAGGAGGACACCTAAGTTGCGCACCCTATCCTTTGGGGCCAATAACTCGCCTCCAACAGTCAGCCGCGGCTGCAGCTGACTGAATCGGGGTGCCGGCATCCACAGCCACTCCGTCTTGGAGGGATTAAGCTTGAGCCTGTTTCTCCCCATCCAGACCCGTACGGCTTCCACACACCGGGACAGCACTTCAACAGCTTCATTGGGGTGGCCTGGGGTGGAAAAGTACAGCTGGGTGTCATCAGCGTACAGCTGGTATCTCACCCCAAAGCCACTGATGATCTCACCCAACGGCTTCATATAGATGTTGAACAGAAGGGGCGAGAGAATCGACCCCTGCGGCACCCCACAAGTGAGGTCCCTCGCGGTCGACCTCTGCCCCCCTGTCAACACCGTCTGCGACCGGTCAGAGAGATAGGAGGAGAACCACCAATACACGGTGCCTCCCACTCCCAATCCCCCCAACCGGCGCAGCAGGATACCATGGTCGATGGTATCAAAAGCCGCTGAGAGATCTAATAGGACCAGGGCAGAGGAATAACCCCTGTCCCTGGCCCTCCAGAGATCATCCACCAATGCGACCAAAGCTGTCTCCGTGCTGTACCCGGGTCAGAAGCCGGACTGGAACGGGTCTAGATAGACGGCTTCATCCAGGTATTGGGGTAGCTGTCGCGCCACAGCACTCTCTACAACCTTCGCAACAAAGCGAAGGTTGGAGACTGGACGATAATTACCCAAAATAGCTGGGTCCAGGGAGGGCTTCTTGAGGAGGGGTCTCACCACCGCCTCTTTCAAGGTGGCAGGGAAAACCCCTTCCAACAAAGAAGTGTTGATAATCTCCTGGAGCCAGCCTCGTGTCACCTCCTGAGTGGCCAGTACCAACCAGGAAGGACATGGGTCCAGTAAACATGTAGTGGCGTGAAGTCTCCCCAACAACCTGTCCACGTCCTCGGGAGCCACAGGGTCAAACCCATCCCAAATGGACTCAACAAGACGTGTCTCCTCTCCCTCGCTTGGATCATCCCAATTTCGGTCCAGACCGTCCCGGAGCTGAGCGATTTTATCGTATAGATAACCACTAAACTCCTCAGCACGTCCCTGCAACGGGTCATCCTGCACCTCCTGATGAAGGAGGGAGCGGGTCACCCGAAACAGGGCGGCCGGGCGGTTATCTGCCAACGCAATGAGGGTGGAGGCATATGAGCGCCTCGCCTCCCTCGTTGCCACTAGGTAGGTCCTAGAGTAGGACCTAACTAGTGTCCGATCAGCTTCGGAACGGCTGGACCTCCAGGTGCTCTCTAGACATCTTCTCCGGCGTTTCATCTCCCTCAGCCCCTCGGAGAACCAAGGGGCCAAATGAGATCTGCGCCGGGTCAGAGGTCGCAAAGGCACGACACGGTCCAAGGCCCCAGCTGCGGCCCGCTCCCAGGCCGCAACTAGTTCCTCAGTCGTGCCGTGGGCCAGATCCTCAGGAAATGGCCCAAGCTCTGTCCGGAACCTCTCAGGGTCCATCAGGCGCCTGGGACAGAACCACCGTATAGGTTCCATCTCCCTGCGATGGTGGATGGCGGTTCGGAAGTCTAGTCGAAGGAGAAAATGATCGGACCATGACATCGGTTCTGTTACTAAATCATCTAATTCCAGATCATTTAACCACTGCCCAGAGATATAAATCAGGTCCAGTGTGCCTCCCCCCATGTGCATGGGGCCATCATTTACCCGAATCAGGTCCAAGGCCGTCATGGAAGCCTGGAACTCCCGAGCTGCAGTCGATAGCAAGCCAGCCGATGGCAAGTTGAAATCCCCCATGACTATGAGTCTGGGGGTCTCAACCGCCACAGAGGAAAGTACCTCCAACAGCTCGGGCAGGGCTGTGGTCACGCAGCAAGGAGCCAGGTACGCGATCAACAAGCCCAACTGATTCCTATGGCCCCACCTCACATAGAGGGATTCACAACCGGCAATCTGAGGAACAGTGGCCTCCCTCGGTTCCCTCGGCTGATGAAATGCTCGGAAACCTGGAGGGCACAGCTCAACGAGGGGAACCCCCCCCTCCGGACCCAACCAGGTCTCCGTAATGCCCATAAGGTCCGCGGACTCCCCCTGAATAAGATCGCAAATCAGGGGGGCTTTATTAGCCACGGACCGGGCATTACATAACATCAACCGAAGATCCAGGCTCTGAGGATCATGGCCGCCTGAGGAACGGGTAGGGACTGAGGGGCCGGAGCACGTGATCGCCGTCAAACATCGAGCACGTGCTCCCAACACTCGATACGCCCCCCCCTCCGCCATATCTGCCTCTCCCACTCACCGTACAGATTGAACAACCCTCTAGTCCTGGAACAGAACCCTCCCCCCCTGCCTTCAGACCAGATGTAATAATGTCGCGAACAAGCACAGGGGCTGGATCCCTCCCCGACAGGTTCTCTCCCCTACCCGTTAAATCCCTCCCCCCCTCCCAACCCTTAAAATCCCCTTTAAAACTCCCCTTAAAAAATCTATTAAAACAACTAATTAAAAAACCCCTAAGCCTCCTATTTTTCTCATGCCACCTCTCGGGACTCCAAAGCCCGTCCTCAAGGTGGGCCCTCGATAATCTGGAGGGCTAAACCCGCGAGAGAGGGGCATCTCGCAGGGCAAGTAGGTCAGCCGCAGTAAATGTTCGCATCACTGAGAAGGTCCGGCAAAAGGCCCATCCTGGGCTGGTCAAAATGATAGCAGATGACAAAGCAGATGGTAAAGTGACCATGACCAGTCTGTCCTGATGGGAAACAGTTAGAGGTAATCCATGTGCGGTAGATGACCAAACCGCTGACTCAGCCAATTCACCATCCCATACAAGCAACCAGGGGTGGACTATGGAAGAAGGGGGGGAGGAACGATGATAAAGATGTTATTTAGAGATGTTAAATAATGGAGGGGTATCCGCTGGGCCCGTGGGCCTTCCTCAGGCACCACCAGATATCCACGCCACTAGGGCAAGGCCACAACCACCTTGGGCCTACCGGGCCATCCGCCGCCTCAAAGCACCGGGGCAGGCCGCCGCCGCCTACCGCCTCCGCCTGGCCATCGCCGCCGGGAAAGCCCCATCGCCACTGCAAGCAGGCCACTGAAATCCCCACCATCCAGGAGGGGGCACCAGTCGCCAAGTCCCGCCAGCAGTCCCGGGGTTCCACCGGCGCCAACGCCCGACGAAGAGAACCAGGCCGCCGCCGCTGCCGCCGAGAGTTCAAAGAGGCCGATGGAGCCCGGGCGGCCCTCCAGATCTTCATTGGGGCGCAGCCCCTCCGTGGCTCCTCCCATCGCCCCCGGAGACGCCCAGATTCCAAAACCCATCTTCGAATTGCCTGAGTCTTCCAGGCAGGAGTCCAGGGGGTCCGCGATGTCAACACCCCCCCCACCGCCGCCGCCGCTGCCGCCAAAACGCCAAAAAGGCTGGCGGCGGCTCGGCAGGCCGCCAGGATTACCTTCAAGGCGCCGTGACTCCGGGGTTCCTCCCAACGCCCCTCAGAGTCGCACAGCGCCCAGCCACCCTTTTTTCGGGTGGCTAGATCTTCCTCCATCAGGGCGGGGGCCTAAGATGTTATTAAGGCCCCCCCCAGACCCGGACAGAGCCCAAAAAGGCCCGTCGCCGCTCCCCCGATCAGCAGGGCGGCGCCATCTTGGACATGCGCAGAAGCCGAATTCCCCTCCCCCTCCCCCTCTAAGCTGCTGGGACATGTAGTTCTGCTTCCCTGCACTTTGATTCTCATTTTCTCCCCCCTGAGACTATCTCCTGAAGTCCCTTCAGACCTCTTCCTGTTCAGAATTCAAGGGGCAAAGTTCCACCCACCAGCCAATCAACCAGTGTTAGCTAACTGACCTATCAAAGATTGGTTATTTGCAATCAGACCAGAACATCTTATTTGAATGGAAGGGCCTGAGTAGCTCAGAGAGAAGAGAAATGCCACCAGTAGCTGTAAATCTTTGCATAATTTGTAAAATGAAGAAACTGCTGTAAAACAGGACTATATTAGTTTCATCCTTCTCCTTTACCATGGTGACTTTACCATGTACTTCCACATCCATCAGCATTTCCTTTTGTGGTCCGTGGAGGTACTCAGTCCTCCCATTACATAAATGCGCTAATGTTCATTTATTGTCTCTCTTGAAGCAACAGGATAGAACATATGGTTTTTCATAGGCCCTTCTCTCTGTGTGCAGATGACAGGAAGATGTAGATGACAGCAGCAATAGTTTCTAAGGAAAAATGTCACTTTGTTCCCTCTGTATAAGGACAAAGTCAGCAAGATTGATAGCACAATCTTAGACCTGGTATTTCGGAAGTAAATTCAATTATCTTCAGAGAAGCCTACATATAAGATGTGTGCTTAGGATCTTAACCTTACATAATTTTGAACAGGTTGTCAACGTTCTTTGTTTCTTTACACACATACACAAACACAAAGCCTCTTTACTGTTTGATAGTGGTATAGAGCAAGAAAGATGGGGGATTGTCTGAACTTTTGTAGAAAATAAGCTCTAGTATATTTAGGCTTTATGGTCTGATTATTTATCATGACCATTAATGGTATTTTAATTGTTACTGACAAATAACTCACAGAAGTAAATAAACAAATGCAGATGAAGGTCTGTGATGACATACTTCACCTAGTCTAATACAAAAAACAAATATCACAAATATTAAGTACTTTTATTTTCATTTCTGCCTTTATTATACAAAGTGCTAGTTTTCTGCACTTTCTGAATCATTCCTTTTTATGTTTGGGTTTTTTAAAAAAATCTGGGGATTTTAATAACCATAGCTACAATCATAGTGACCATGAAATAGACTAAATTTACTAATATATGGTTTATTTTCAATATCTCCATCCAACCACAAAACCTAAAACACAATGAAGAACATTTAATATAGCATACGTAGCTGATGCATATTTTAAGAGTTTAAAACTCTTAAAGTATGCATCTGTATATATTTTATGTTTGACACTGTGTTCCCACCACAACTCCACCAGTCATGCATCCTCACACACCTTCTCCAGGCCTGACTCCATTTGGAGCATGCCTCCCTGCCACTTGCACCTCCTCTCTAAGCCTCATAGCACTCACACTATGCCTGTACCGTATTTAAGCACCCTCATGCAATTTGCCCCCTTCAGCAGCAGCCACCTCAAGCCTTGCTTCACTTGTGCCATGCCTCCCCCACCACTTGCACACACCCTTCTCCATCTTCCATCCAGTGGCAGCCACTTACCTATCTGCTGGCCTACTTGCAAATGATGGAATTTGCAACTTCCTGCCATCTTTTCCATTGATGTTGATTGTTGAAAACCAATATGAAGCTGCAAAATTGTGCTTGTTTAATTACCCCAAATCCTTGCTTAAATGATTATAATAGGGACTTGTGATTACGACCACATCGCTTATCAGCAGAAATTCTGGTCCCAGTTGCCATCATTACTTGAGAAATACCTGTAGAAGTACCATAACTCTGTTTTATTAATATAGAACCTTGAAATTTTCTTTTGCTTATTTCAAAGAGAGTTAAGATATGCAACCTTGGAGTTTCTTCCTCATCCTTTCCTGCTTTTCCAAGCCAGGTTCACATATTCCTAATGATTGCTACATAACTTCTTCAAGGCTATCTCCAAACTCCTCTCCAACTGTTTAGGGAAAAAAAAGTGCACTTTTTATCCCTAGAGTTCTATAAAACTGCCATTATTCCCTCCTAACATTTATTCAGCACATGCTTAGAGGCCTTTCCTATGCTAAATTAATAAGCTCCCCAACCCTAGTTGAATCAGTTGAAAACCATGCCAGCGTGAAATTGATACTCCCATTGTCCCATATTCCTCTTTTCTGCTTCATGGTCAAATAGTGCTATCCTGATAGACAGGTTTAGCATGCATGATGCAAAATTATTGGTTGAGTCTTCCAGCTTTGTTGTCCTTCCTTTTCCTTCTCTTATAGCAGGAGAAACCAATCAGAGCACTGTAGGTATAAAACAGGACACTGTGTAGGAACTGTAGACTTCTTCCTTGCCCATCCCAGCTCTCTTATATCACTTTCAGTCACAAACTGAATTCAGCTGTTTAAAAAAGTCTTGAAGGGAATGACTCATAAGCAGCTAGTTTACTTCACATTTATTTTCTCTTCTTTTCCTATTTTTATATAGGGTATGAAATGTTGACTGACAGATTTCACCATATTCAGTTTTTTGGGAGGCAGAGGGGTTGATTCTGTCCTGGCATTTCATTGCTGTGCGATTTCACTGTTATGCTATTTTAAGCTCCCGAAACCTTTTAAAGAAACCCTACAACACCCTCATGCTGCTATTTCTAGTTCCTTGGGGAGACAACAATAAAATGGTAGTAGATAAGGCTGATTGGGTATTGGAGGGCAGAGGAAATGCCCACATCAGCTTGAAATGACCACTCAGTATCTTTCTGCTCCCATCAGTTATTGAACATCAGATTTCACCTTGGAGGTAATGGGTAGTGAAGGTAACAAATATTGTACACCTTGATGCTGTTGATGCTTAATGGGGAAACACTATTTTAACATAAGAAAAGCTAAGAATGGCTTCACATTGTCCTATTTGTGGGCTGGAATCAAAAGGCAATATATTGCAAAGATGACAGAAACAAAAGGTATTGCCAAAACAGGTTTTCACCATAGTGAAGTGCAAATGGGGGTCTTTGTTCAAGCAATATTAATTTAATTTTGGCACTTCTAATTATAACCAATTGCAAAGCCAGTCTGACTTTTCTACTACTTCATTTCAGTTATTTCCATTATAAAGAGCTGGCAGGGGGTTGGCTTGCTGGTATGCATATAAAGCAAGTAATAGTTTCAAAGAAGTTTTAATGAATATCTGCATATTTTTATCATGTATAATAAGGTAAAATAAACCTTTATTATGGTCAATATCTATGGAGATTCTCAGTCATGCAGGTCATGGCTGTCCCAAAGGTGAGAGCTGAAGAAGCTTCTTGGATGAGAAGCAAAATGTCTTCCAAGAAAAACAAGGAAGTCCAGTTGCCTCTTGAAAAAGCACTTTTGGGACTTATTATGATCTTTGACCAATATGTGGATGGATGGGTGGATGGATGGATGGATGGATGGATGGATGGACGGACACATGCAATACATTTAAAATGGCAATTAAAAGACGTTAGCTGAGTAAAGGGGAAGAAAGAAAGGGTATGGGCTGGGAATGGGGAAATGTTAAAACTTCAGAGATAGTGTCCTAAGTAGTGCTATGTTGCCAAATTTTTCCTCGCTGAATGGCAACAGATATTATCCAATAAAACTGCAGTTTTATTATCCAATAAAACTGCATTTCTTGGACACCTTTTTACCATATACTCAAATGAAACTGAAGAAAAAACATTATAAATTAATGTCACAAATTGCATGGATCTCTAAAATTTATTAACTTAGAAGAGGATCACTGCCCTGTGGAGATAGGTAAGACCTTTTAAAGAATCTTACCGTAATATAAACAAAGAAATCCCAAGTCAGAACAGTTCCTGTATTTGCATAAACAAAAGGCTGTGTTGCTTCAAATAACCTCACTCTGGATCTATAGTTATAAATTATATTGGAACTTCAGTTTATGAGTCATATATTTTATGATAATGACTCTGTATTATGAATCATTTTTAATATGGCCTTATTTTATTTGATATAGAAACTGCTTTACTATTTTAATACTTATTTACCTACAGAATCCTGGTCATTTACAGTAATAAAGATTACTAATATAAAAGCCCAGTAATAAAGTTGGATATTTGGTAGATTAAAGACACCATCAACATAAAACAAACTCAATTTGGCTGGGAAGCTTAGCTGAAGTAACAATGCTTCTCCATAACAAGTGACATTCTGGATGGCTTTCAAATATAGTGTGCACCTTAAATTTCTCAATCAGCCTGCTCTTAGATGACATCATATTCAATGTTGCATAACCTCAAAAATTCATTTACGTGGAACCATATACCCAGAGGATCTGGGAAGAAATAAGCACTGCAGGTCTCAACAGTAAGCACTGCTGGGATCAACAGTAGGATGCCTTCCTTCCTTCCTTCCTTCCTTCCTTCCTTCCTTCCTTCCTTCCTTCCTTCCTTCCTTCCTTCCTTCCTTCCTTCCTTCCTTCTTTCCTTCCTTCCTTCCTTCCTTCTGAGAATTACTTCAGTACATGAAATCATGATCTATGGTATATCATTTTTTTCCACCAGAAACAGGCTGACAGACTAAATAGGTCTAATCAGCATTTCTCAATTAGCTCTCTAACCCTGTCCCCTGCTTTAGTCTTTACTCATGCGCACATGGACACACATTAATCTGCTTTTTTTTAAAAAAAAAAAAAAGTAGAAGAGATTTTTCTTTCCTCTGTTTGTTTTTTTCTTCGTAAGTCACTTCTTCCTCTAGGCGGTAGGTGACACAAGCAGTAGCTGCAATGGTTAGCTCAGTTGGTTAGCCCAGTAATAATTCCTCCTCCTCCTCCTCCTCCTCCTCCCCCCATATAAAATAGTAAAAATTATAACAGCAGCTTAAACATTGTTTACACTGTAAAATGAGTTGTTGTACAGATTTAAAACTTCCCATTATATTTATTTACTTAACTATTAAATTTATATGACTGCCCATCACACTAACATGATTCTAAGTGGTTTACAAATTGAAAACACACACACAGACAAACACACACACACACACAAACCCAGTACAAAAAATAATCACAGAAAACATTTAAAACATTTTTTTAAATGCTTTAAACCAGAAAAACAACAACAACAACACAATCTTAGGAGAGGCCAGACGGCAAAGCTATTTCTTCAAACTCTTCTGGAAAACCAATAAGGTTAAAGGGGAGGGGTTAGAGCAGAAAAGGCTCTCCTCCTGAGTCCAGCCAGATGACTTTCCTTTATAGACAGGACTCCCTTCCAACATGACCTTTCCTTTCCTCCAGATTAGATGGCATTGGTAGATGTGATGTGGGCAAGGCATTCCTTCAAACAATCTGCCTTGCAGGACATTATGGGTCATTACCAACATGTTGAATTGAATTAGTAGCCATGGAGCAGTGGCATAAAACCTAGATGCATACGTAACTCCCCACACAACCACATTTTGCTCTTCAAGGGCAGCCCCATGTAGAACACATTGTAGTAATCATACAGGAGGTAACCAGGATTTGAGTGACTGAGCATAAGACCTCCTGGTCCACGAAAGGGTGCAACTGGCACACAACCTAAAATTAGCTAAAGACACTCTTAGTCACATCTGCTATCCACTCTTTAAATGAATTGGACCCCCAGATTGTGCATCAAGTTTGTCTGGTATAAAGCCACCCAATCCAAAATGAAAGATGGTAAATGGTCACAAATAGCTCCCAAACCCAAAACCGCTCAATCTTGCCATTGAGTTGAAACGTGTTGTTCCCCATCCAAACTTCCCCATCCTCCATTTGGCAAGAAATATAAAACTGTGTCAGCATATTTATAATACCTCACCCCATGGCTATGGACAATTTCCCCCAGCAGCTTGATGCTGATGTTAAACAGAAGCAGAGAAAGTGTAATAAAGTCCAATAAATTAAGATTACTTACTCTGATGACATACTATACATATATGCATAGGGACAGAAGGGCCCAGTTGAGGGAAATCAGCCCTGATCTATCTCTGATATTGGGGACTGCTTTGTGATTTTGAACTGTCAGAATCTCTTGCAATTTCCTTTCATTCCCCTCCTTTTCCCTCTCCCTTTTTCTTATCTTCATATTCCACAGGATTTAATACTGGGATTTTTATCCTCCCTTTCCTCCTTCCACTCAGAAAACTTGGTTCCATAAAAAGGATGGTCATGTTTTTCCTAGACTGGTGAGAAGCAGCCATTTTCCTTCCTGCTGGATATACTCTGGTTTTCTCCTCAGCCTTTATTTTCCCTTGCTTGCTCTTTCCTGACACCTCCTCAGTTTTTTCAACATCCAGCTTCATCCTTCGCACATCCAACTTCAGTGGTGTGGGTTTTTTTAGTAGGAGCTGGGACCCATCATCAACTATCCTAACTATATGCTAAAAATGGGCGCCCTAACAGCTAAGTAGAATTTATATATGCTGCAATGAAAATCTCCTTATTAAAATTCCAAGGTAGATATCAACACCTTTATATAATCCATGCAAGAGCTTCATCAAACTTTTAATTGTTTTCCATAGAGACTTGGCAACTGCAAAAGACATAAACTGGACCAGCATATTTTTCCCTGCATATTTTTCAGACTGAGGTAAAAAAAATCAGCACGAGAACCAACCAAGAGAATATGATAATAAATTGTAGGCTCTGCTACCTGTGAGCATTCGGCGTTAAATTTTAAACTAAATTTTAAAGTCTAATACTAAAGGCTATAATGCCTCACAGTGCATTCCTATACATGCCTGTTCAAAGTAAATGCCATTGAGTTAAATGACACTAACTTCTTTATAAATAGATATAAGAATTCAGCCTGTACTGATTTTCTCAGACTATAACCTCATGTTAACAGCAGATGCAAAAGTGCCATTCATAATAAGCATATTTTAAGTAAATAAAAAATAGCTTCCAGACCACTGGGAGGATAAAAGGTTTGAAGGTCTTTTTTTTCCCCCAAAGACATGACCAGGCATACCAATTTCTCCTTAAGGACTGAAATTCTCATAAATGGTTCCATGGGGATGCCGTCAATGGATTCCCTTCCTACATATTTATAAGTTAATACTCTAGGCCAGGGGTGGGCAAATATGGCCCCTTTATGACCTGTGGACTTCAACTCCCTGAATTCCTGAGCCAGCGTGGCTGCCTCAGGAATTCTGGGAGTTGAAGTCCACAGGTTGCGAAAGGGCCACAGTTGCCCACCCCTGCTCTAGGCCCATCATCAATTCCTTTCAGGTGATACGCATGAAAAATACTCCCTTGGAACAAACTTGTGTATAATTAGTCAACTTTGGGGTAGTCATCCATAGTTGTGTAGGGACTTTATTTTGTACACAGAGGGTCTACTGAAGAAGGCAAAGAATGTCTAAGCTGCCTATGATGAGGGTTTGGGATCAGAGGAAAGGCAATGTCATGTAGGAAAAAGATTTATTCCATGGTTAGAGATACAAGTTATAGAATGATTTAAGAGGAAGCACTACAAAATGGGCAATATAAAACAGAGTATATTTGACTCTAGATACTGTTTTAGCATTAACAGGAATTCTGCAATTCTTCTGAAATCCATTTATTCCCTATTGGCCTTCAAAGTTAAATGAGGTTCTGGTATTTCTTTAAAAGAGGAGATGTGTATGGTGAAGAATGATTTTTACTTCCTTAAGATTTCCTATTTGTAACCTGCTGGTAATTCATTAAGACCCGCAGCTGTATACATTTCCCAACAGCCCAATTCTCGGTGGAAACAATAGATTCACAAGAGGATCAGTGAGATATTTGCTTACAAGAAGCTTCAAATGGAAGTGAATAAATAGCATGGGGGGAAAAATCCAAAGGTTTCTCAGGTGGTTACTAAGCTCTCTTTAAAATGTACAAATACTTGTCAATATTTCAGAAATTGGACTGCAAATCTGTGCTTACAAAATATGTTCATCTTTACCCAATAGAACTTGTGACTGAATTTTTAAGTTAAATAAAATTTAGCTCTTTGAAAATGAGTGGCCTTATGCTACTCATTAGGCTCCCCATTGTCATTTGAAACGTGAAAGAATAAAATTCCTCCTCATCCCCCCCCAAAAAATCTTTATTAAGGAAACAGTCAGATTCTTTTCTTAATTAAAAGTCATAGTTAAATTTTTTATTAGATTGGACCTAACGCTAATATAGATTTGTTATCAGATTGTTGCATTCCGTACTATAAAAATCAGAGCATGACAAATTTAACTTTCACTAACTCAAAAATTTTAGTCATTAAGATAAGAGCAGAAGGTACTAAAAACCAATTCATGCCTTACAATCTACACAGATTTACATATATTTGACAGCTTCTTTGTAGAAAGCACAAACATGCCGTAAACATTCCCCATAAGTCTACCACCAATGAAGATTGTGCTTTTTAAAGAATCATGCTAATTTAAAAGGGAAATGTCAAAATCATCATGAATGAATCTTTTCTTGCCCCCAATTTTTGGTGGCCTTTTATTCTGAATAAAATTAAGCTTCTGATCAAATGCCATTCATACATAAATCAGACAATGTTATCTTCATTCTAGAATCGTAAAATTGTTTGATGTATGGTTACCTATTGATTGTAAGTTAGAGTTGGAGTTGCTCTTAGTCAGTTCTAGTTAGTAATTATATATATATATATATATATATATATATATATATATATATATATATATATATATATATATATATATATATATATATATATATATATATATATGGTTGAAAGCCTTCTCTGATAGATTATAATGCAGTAGCCAGGACCCTGGTCTCTTATTTAATGAAGGTTACAAATGTTATGAATCCTGATTGTGCCTGAATGATTGTATTTAATATATATAGTTACCCATCTCATATTTATGACTGAGTGGTTTACAATTAATCATAAATTATTGTTTTCTGTTAGGTACTTTGAACCAATAATTATAGTCCAATACCCACATCTTTTGTGGGGGGTCTGAAGGGGGCATAGGGTATATGCCTTGACAAAAGATAAATATTGGGAAACAAATAAACAAACTGTTCTTTGAGAATTGCTGGTAGTAGTGTGTACTACTAGTTATATCTCTTAAGGATTCTGAAGTAGGCTCAAGTTAAATGAGCATCTTAGAGGGACAATTCAGTATTACAATCTGCAAAAACATAGCAATTTGTTCCACCATCATGGAGAGACGTTCAGGTGGATCTGTTCTGGAGAATTGCACTAAGCTTTTGCCATTGTTATAATTGATATCAACCAAATGCAGAATCAACATGAGATACAGAAAAAAGGGCAGGCATCTCATACTATGGTTTGAGTCAAATTCTGGATCACCTCTGTGGGAATAAAGTGGGAGGCACTATTTTGCAGTGTTTCTCTTCCTTCCTAAAGGGATAGTTCCAGGCAAAGGAAGCTGAGGGAAAGATCTGCCTATAGAGGTTGACTTTGCTTCAAGGCTGTCTCCTCTTTTCAATATTTATATGAAACTGCTGGTGGAGATAATGTGGTCCAGTATCATCAATATTTATTTATTTATTTATTTATTTATTTATTTATTTATTTATTTATTTATTTATTTATTTATTTATTTATTTATTTTGTCATAACAATATATGTAGGTATCATACAAAAAGATTATATAATATATAAACACATATATGGGTAAATATAAGGAGGTATAAGCATATATGTATATAGGAAGAAGAAAAGAAAAACAATAGGACAGAAACGGTAGGCACGTTTTGTGCGCTTATGCACGCCCCTTATGGTCCCCTTAGGAATGGGGTGAGGTCAATAGTAGACAATTTTTGGTTGAAGATTTTAGGATTATGGGAAGAGACCACAGAGTCAGGTAAAGTATTCCAAGCACTGATGATTCTGTTGATATATGTTGATGATATCTTGCTAACATGTCATTCCCAGATTGAAAAGGCAGAAGTACTAACCCAGAACTTTGGAGACTGACAGGATTGAAAAGGAGAAAAATAGAGTCAGACAGAATGTGTTTTATTATTATTTTTATTTGTAGGTGAAATAGTTTCAAGGAAATACCAGATAATTTTTTGTGATTATCGCCATACTTATCTCCATACATACTCTTTCCCCATAGAAATTCAGTTGGCTCTTTCCCTCTTGGATTTCAGGAAAACAGATGAGACCTGGTTGTTCTATCTGATTCAATAGGAGGACACATTTATGAAAGCTAAAATCTGGCAGGCACACATCTTTCAATGTTTTCTATTTTTTTAATCATTATCATATTTTTATATTATGAATAGGTTTATTATTTCTGATGGTCTTGTGTGTTAACTACTGACAGCCTTTGGGAATAGATGACTATCATAAGATAAAATAAAAATGAATAAAATAAAAAACTAGAATGGACTTAAACAATTATAGTGGCTCTTGATCTTAATTCAGAAAAAAAGTGACTATTACTAATATTAACAGTGCAGTTTTATAAGTATATCAGTGGTGGATTTCAATTTTTTTTACTACCAGTTCTGTGGGTGTGGCAGGGGAAGGATACTACAAAATCTCCATTCCCTCCCTAATCCGGGGAAGTTTATTGCAAAATCCCCATTGCTTCCAGATCAGCTGGGACTTGGGAGGCAGAGAATAGATGGGGGTGGGGCCAGTCAGAATTTTTACTACTGGTTCTCCAAACTACTCAAAATTTCTGCTATCAGTTCTCCAGAACTGGTCAGAAGCTGCTGAAACCCACCTCTGAAATATATTTTTGTATATGTATAAGTATATGTATATGTATATGTATATGTATATGTATATGTATATGTATATGTATATAGGTCTTTGGTTATTCGGATTTTCTCCCGCGTAAAATTGGAAGTGTCTTGGCGACGTTTCGACGAAGTCTCATTCGTCATCTTCAGGCTTCAGCTTCGTGCTTCTGGGAGCAAACTGAAGCCTGAAGATGACGAATGAGACTTCGTCGAAACGTCGCCAAGACACTTCCAATTTTACGCGGGAGAAAACCCGAATAACCAAAGACCTACATACAAACACCCGCGAAAACCTCAGAAAACAAGTATATGTATGTATATTTACCTTTATCAGATTACTCTCTATTATATTCTGATAAACTTGTCAGTAAGTGGCTCCATTTTCACAGAAACTGAGGAGCTAGGACTCTTTACAGGATGATCTATTAGACTTAGGTTCTCATTAGTCAGTGCAGAACTAAGGCAAAGGATATTAGATACAGAAACTCAGCAAATCCAATTGAGTGTGCCAATAGGAGCTTATTTAATTGTTCAACCCTTTAAATTAAAACAGGGCAGATACATTAACCTATCCATATATAGGCAGCACGATCTAACATATTTCCAACCCTCCATTTGGAATCGAATTTTGAGAAATCTCCTTACAATGATGGATCATGTTTATTTGAAATAGATAGCATTGAAGCTGCTGCTCATTTTCTTCTACCATTCTTTTTTTGGGGATACACATGCATATAAGATTACCAAGAATAAATCACGAAGGGCAACTACACTTGTTTTCCTGACAGTATTTCTTGCTTAATCAGAGCAATAGAATCTCATTTATTGTCTCTAAATACTGCTATATCACCTACAGTGTCTGAAAGAGGTTACTTGCCTAATTGTTTGCAATTTGATAGAAGCTGAACCTTTGTATTTTATATTTACTTGATATTATAATACACACACACACACACACACATCATTGTATTATTCTTTAAGCAAGTTGTTTTTAACATCTTTAATAAGTGTTAGTTTTATATAATTAATATTAGTAATGTGGTGTAGTAGTTTATTTGCATTTGAAAATGCTATATTATCATTGATGGCTTTATTATATTATATTTAGTGCTGGTCATTGACCAAAATAAAATGGACAGGACCAGAGTAGACTGGACTGGATTGACTAATACAGGATGATCACAATTTCTTTTTATTTATTTATTACTGGAAGTGGAAAGTGGTACATAGAATGTGAGAAAGAAATCATATGAAGACTTCAGGACTCTGCCTATCAAGTTGTCCAGCTGCAGCAGCAGGACAATTCTCCAAAAGCAGAATTATAGTAGAGCTGGAACATTCTCAGGGCTCAGGGTAGGGGTGGGGGGGTGGCGGTTGTGATTAGAGAGAGTCTGGAGCCGAGGGAGACCACTGTACCTCAGATTGCCGGGTGCGAATCCCTCTTTGTGAGATGGGGTCATAGGTGTCAGATGGGCTTGCTGGTCGCGTACCTGGCTCCTTGCTGCGTGACAGCTGCCCTGCCCGAGCTCCTGGAGGTGCTTGCTGGGGTGGCAGTTGAGACCCCCAGACTTTTAGTCATGGGGGACTTTAACTTGCCATCTTCCGGCTCGTCATCGACAGCAGCTCGGGAGTTCATGGCTTCCATGACGGCCTTGGACCTGACCCAAGTAGTTGATGGCCCTACTCACATTGGGGGAGGCACTTTGGATTTGATTTTTGTCTCTGGTCAGTGGTTGAGAGATCTGGACTTGAAGGAAATAGTCATTGAACCTTTGTCATGGTCAGATCACTCTCTCCTTCGCCTGGACTTTCTGACCGCCATTCAACACCGCAGGGAGACGGAGCCGATACGTTGGTTCCGTCCCAGGCGCCTGATGGACCGGAGAGGTTCGGACGGAGCTTGGGCCACTTCCTGAGAGTCTGGCTCACGGCACGGCTGAGGAACTTGTTGCGGCCTGGGAACAGGCGCGGTGGGGCCCCTACACCGTGTCGTGCCTTTGCGCCCCCTGACCCGGCGCAGGTCCCAACCGGCTCCTTGGTTCTCCGAGGAGCTGAGAGGGATGAAGCGCCGGAGAAGACGCCTAGAGAGTTCCTGGAGGTCTAGCCGTTCGGAGGCTGATCGGACACTAGTGAAGTCCTATAATAGGGCTTACCTAGTGGCATTGAGGGAAGCGAGGCGTAGCTACGCCTCCTCCCTCATTGCATCGGCAGATAACCGCCCAGCTGCCCTGTTTGGTGACTCGTTCCCTCCTTCATCAGGGGCGGGATGACCCGTTGCAGGGGCGTGCTGAGGAGTTTAACGGTTATCTATCGATAAAATCGCTCAGCTTCGGGACGGTCTGGACCAGAATTGCGGTGACTCAGATGGGCGTCTGAGGGTGGTCTTGGTGACATTTTGTGGGATGAGTTTGACCCTGTGGCTCCGAGGACATGGACAGGTTGTTGGGTAGGCTGAATGCCACCACGTGTTTACTGGACCCGTGCCCTCCTGGTTGGTACTGGCCACTCAGGAGGTGACACGAGGCTGGCTCAGGCTATTACGAGCGCTTCCTTGGTGGAGGGAGTCTTCCCGGCTGCCTTGAAAGAGGCGGTGGTGAGACCCCTCCTCAAGAAGCCTTCCCTGGACCCGGCTGCTTTAGGTAACTATCGTCTGATCTCCAACCTTCGCTTCGTGGCGAAGGTTGTAGAGAGTATGGTGGCATATCAGTTTCCCTTGCACCTGGAGGAAACTGTCTATCTAGACCCGTTCCAGTCCGGTTTCCGGCCCGGTTACAGCACTGAGACGGCTTTGGTCGCGTTGGTGGATGATCTCTGGAGGGCCAGGGATAGGGGTTGTTCCTCTGCCCTGGTCCTATTAGACCTCTCGGCGGCTTTCGATACCATCGACCATGGTATCCTGCTGCGCGGTTGGAGGGATTGGGAGTGGGAGGCACCGTTTATCGGTGGTTCTTCTCCTATCTCTCCGATCGGTCGCAGATGGTGTTGACAGGGGGGCAGAGATCGGCTCCGAGGCGCCTCACTTGTGGGGTGCCGCAGGGGTCGATCCTCTCGCCCCTTCTGTTCAACATCTATATGAAGCCGCTGGGTGAGATCATCAGTGGCTTCGGTGTGAGGTACCAGCTGTACGCTGATGACACCCAGCTGTACTTTTCACACGGGCCACCCCAACGAAGCTATCGAGTGCTGTCCCGGTGTTTGGAGGCCGTCGGGTCTGGATGGGGAGAAACAGGCTCAAGCTCAATCCCTCCAAGACAGAGTGGCTGTGGATGCGGCATCCCGGTACAGTCAGCTGAGTCCACGGCTGACTGTCGAGGCGAGTCACTGGCCCCGATGGAGAGGTGCGCAACTTGGGCGTCCTCCTGGATGAATGGCTGTCTTTTGAAGATCATTTGACGGCCGTCTCCAGGAGAGCTTTTTACCAGGTTCGCCTGGTGCGCCAGTTGCGCCTTTCTGAACCGGGATGCCCTGTGCACGGTCACTCACGCCCTCGTGACGTCTCACCTAGATTATTGCAATGCTCTCTACATGGGGCTCCCCTTGAAGGGCATCCGGAGACTGCAGTTAGTTCAGAATGCGGCTGCGCGGGTTATAGAGGGAGCCCCTCGTGGCTCCCGTATGACACCTATCCTGCGCAGACTGCACTGGCTACCTGTGGCCTTCCGGGTGCGCTTCAAGGTTCTGGTAACCACCTTTAAAGCGCTCCATGGCATAGGGCCGGGCTACTTACGGGACCGTCTACTGCTACCGGATACCTCTCACCGGCCCGTGCGCTCTCACAGAGAGGGACTCCTCAGGGTGCCGTCAGCTAGACAGTGTCGTCTGGCGACGCCCAGGGGAAGGGCCTTCTCTGTGGGGGCTCCCACCCTCTGGAACGAACTCCCCCCAGGACTCCGCCAGCTTCCAGACCTCCGAACCTTCCGTCGCGAGCTTAAAACATACCTATTTATCTGCGCGGGACTGGACTAGTTTTTGTTTTGTTTTGTTTTTTTAATTTTCTAAATTTTAAATTTTTAAATTTTATAGGGGTTTTAATTGGTTTTAATATCTATATTATTTTTAATAATTAGGCTTTTTGAATATGTTTTCTTAATGTTTTCTTAATTTGTATATATATGTTGTTTTATTTGCCTGTGAACCGCCCTGAGTCCTTCGGGAGATAGGGCGGTATATAAATTTGAATAAATAAATAAATAAATAAATAAATTCACACGTGTGGACATTCATGCACGCATGCATGCACATACACACACACATGACACATACATGCTAAATGTACTTACTGTTCTGATAAATCTAAAATTGTTTCTTACTTTTAAAAAACTTTTCCCTCTATATGCTCACAAATCCCATGTATTGCCGGCTCTGAAATGATTTGGGAAGTTCCTGCACATGACACATCTGAGTCATGGGCCGTCATTTTGCAGACCTGCTCTAAAGCTTCTCTAAGTTGAAGTTGATTGTGTTTTCAATCCTTAGAAAAGATGTATAAAAAAGTCAGTGCGTCCTTCTTTCACCTCCGTTCAACCTTATTGTCTCCATCCACCTCTGAAACATCCAAAAATTATGCCAGCCAATGTTTGGGTGCCTCACTGCTCATCTCTGCCCAATTATAGTAGGTCACCTGACTTTCTTCCAAAGTCACTGGCAGTAAAGCCTAAGCATTTTAGTATACTTTGAAAGTTGGCTGGACAGTTTTTGAATAAGGAGAACATTTTAACACTAGTACAGTTAAGAACGTTCCAGACCTCTCTTGTTCATAGGCTAAGGGTGAGCTGAAGGACACAAGCAAATGGAAAAAAATGCTACTAATGCCATTTGTATTCTGGTTAAACTGCAAGCAAGAAAAGACCTTACAGCTATTGTTTTGTGCCTGATACATTAGAAATGATACCTCATGGAAAGCAAGGACTAAGATTGAAATCTGGCCTTACTTAAATTTGTATTTATCTTCATCTGCAAAACCCCTACAGTAGTCTTGCAGAAGAAAAATGCAGAAAGATATGCAGCTCAAAACAGATAATACGATAGTAACCTTAACTGCTTTTATAACTACAGTGATGAGAAATATATAATGTATCTTAAAAAATGAAGTTAAATCACAATTCTCAATGTAATAGTATCAGTGATCAGGAAAAAAAAGAATATGTATTGTTTCACAGATAAAGTCACCTCTAAATATTTGTGGGGAAGTCACTTAATATTTTTTGACTTATATCGGCCTTTTGAGAGTTTCGGTTGGCATATTAATTTAACACATCTCATTCTTCTTCATACTACTTCTTAAATTATGGTAATGCATCACCTTTCCAATATGCCTGAAGAAAATCAGGTTATGCTGAACCTTTTTTTAAAAACATTCTTTTTCCCCCTGTTCTTTATTCATTATCCATTTCCACCCTTTCAAGATTTTATACACTTTTTATACACAGATTTTTCAAATGCCTGTGATTAAGTCTGAAACACACCAAGAACATAAATATGAACCATTTTCTTCCTTTTCGTTTCAATAAGCCAGCAGAGTTTTTCCTTTGCTTTCTAAGCTTCACTGTTATCTCATCTAAAACCAGTGTTTCTTAAAAGCCCCTTAGCAAGTTTATTGGATTTTTTAAAAAAATTAATGGGTTTGTATTTGACATCAAAGGGATCCTTTTGAAACATTTTAAACTCATCCCCTCATTGATTATTTATTTATTAGATTTTTTTATCCCATTTTTATTACTTTATAAGTAACACAAAGTTGCAAGCCTACATAATACTCCTTCCTTCTCCTGTTTTCCCCACAACAATCATTGTGAGGTGATTTAGATTAAGAGCGAATCATTGACTCAACTGGTTTTTATGCCTAAAGTGGGACTAGAACGCATAGACTCCTAGTTTCTAGGCCAGCACCTTAACCTTATTCCAAATTGACTCTCATTATTTTAACAATAGGGTTAGGAAGGACTCACTGGAGAAGAGCCTAATGCTGGGAAAGATTGAGGGCAAAAGAAGAACAAGACGGCTGAGAATGAGGTGGCTAGATGGAGTCACTGAAGCAGTAAGCATAAGCTTAAATGGAGTCCAGAGGATGGTAGAGGAGAGGAAGGCCTGGAGGAACGTTGTCTATGGGGTCGCGATGGGTCGGACATGACTTTGCAACTAACAACAACAACAACAATTTTAACGTTGTATTAATTACAGCATACAATCATTTTAATGCCCATGTCCCATGTTCATATAAGAATACCATTTTCGCAATCAAAATAAACCAATCATACACCTAATAATTGAATAAACTAAGGGAGGTCCTTAGAGCTTTTGTGACCACATATTTACATATTTAAAATATTGTGTTTCTCAATATCATTTCAAGCTATAGACTTACATAAGTTCACCCCTTCTTTTATATATTTAGTCTAGTCCAGGAGATTCCATATGTCTTGGATCAATGATTATAATATAATCCTATATATTATAGGATCCTATATAATATATATCATAGGATTATTCTGCTAACCCTAATAGGATTCTATCCATTCAGATTTCCAATGAAATTGCATGAATCATATGATTCTCCTCATTATTCTTCAGTCTATTATTTTTAACCCAAATCATTTTTATTCTGTTCGTGACCATATGTATGAATTCCAGGAAGTTATTTTATTTAAAAAGCAAAATAACAAAGCATACAAAGGTCTTACCCATCTCCACCAGATAATTTGTCAAATGCAGCATATGGCAAGGCAGCGATGATAAAGGATATCAGCATTTCCATTTGTTTCACAAAGTGGAAAAATATTAGAAGCAACTTCAGTGGTTACATCAAATATGATATTCGGGACTCCACTGGGTCAGGATTCAAATATCACACAAAGTCAACCTTTCTGCTAGCTACATAATCCATCCATTGCTGAAAACACATTGGTTGATGTGTGACTTAACATGGCATAAGTCTCTCATGAATTTTATTTTACTTTTTGGGCATTGTTGGGCAAGGGGCAGGGGAGAAAATGCTAATCTCTAGTGGTTTTGGACTGTGCTGTGAGGCCACTTCCTTTCTCAGGGCCTATGCCAGGATTCCTATTCTGTATGTACGTATCATCCCAATCTGTCCATCAAAAACATCGATCTGGCCCCATGTCTCAAAAAACAATGATGCAATCAATACTAATTGCTAAAGTGCTAATGATGGTGAATTAGCACATAGCAATAGCACTTCTCTATCACTCCATAATGCTTTGTAGGCAGTTTACAAAGTCAGCATATTGCCTCCAACAATCTGAATCCTCATTTTACTGATGTCAGAAGGATGGAAGGCTGAGTCAACCTTGAACCCATCAGGATCAAACTCCAGACTACGGGCAGTGCCTGCAATACTGCATTCTAAACACTGCACCACTAGGGCTCCTACAACTATCCAACTACCTCCTATAAGAGATAACTGTCTCTTGTGCAAAGTTCCATTGAAATGAGAACAGAAATGGATGGGCTAGGGGGCTCAATGCCCAATCTGAAAAGGAGGAAGAAACCATGTACAGGATCTATTTAAGCAGATAACTGAAGCCTGTGAGAATCTTCCAGTTCAGGTAATTTTTATCCTTAGTTTTTCATTTAGTCAGAGGATAATGGTCCTCTTCTGGTAAGATGACAAGGGGTAGGGTTTTTTCCTCCCATGTCTGCCTTTCTGCCCAAGCTCTTTGTTGCTGTACTACGCAAAAAATAAAATAAAAAATGAGCATCCTTCCTTTGCACTGGGATAGGGTCTTGGTTGCAACACTGCTGTCAATTAGAGGGAGAGAACAGATGTTGCTTTTAAAGTTATATATCTCAGAAATAGGGGTAATATCAGTTAATCACAACTGGAAAGAATACACAAGAATTCAAAGCCCGTTTCAAACCATAGGGCCTAGCAAACTGTCCCCTTGGTGGGATGGATCTATGAATTTTACTTTCAGCCCCAATGTCCTGTTTCAGTCAAATTCTTTCCATCTCATTGATAAAAGGCACTTCTAACTTTTGATATGTTGTTTTTATCTACTGAATTGTACTGAACGTAGATACAATTTTTCTGCCTTTTACTCCATCTAGACTTTAATACATCTGGCATCTGACATGTGTAAGTGTGTGCAATTTGTCTTATGCTGCATAAGTCAGGGCCTTGTTTTATTTATGAAATATACTCAGTTGGCTTTTCACCTTTCTTTTCAATTGAATGCTCAAGACACTTTAGCATACTTATTTAGCATAATGATACGATTAGCAGCAAGGTGGATTACTGGCCTAGTACATAAGGAAAGAAGGCACAATCTCAATAAAATTATTTCGCTATTATGGAACACTTAGTATTAAGTGAAAATGGTTTAAAAATACCAGAGATTAATCTTTCCACTATGCTGTTGTATATGGGCATTCAATATTTTCCTAAGAAGTTTACAGTTTATTTTTATTTTTATTTTGTAATTCTAAAAATATTTAGCTGAAAAACATGAACATGAACATTCCCCCTTTTTTTGTCCCAGCAATCAACACTAAGAATGGAGAAGATAATGCCTCTAAAAATGTGGCTGGGTATCCAGACGTTAATGCCTAGACTAGCGTAGGTGGACAACAGTACATTATACTGCAATATAGAATCACTTTTTGTGATATGGACATCTATACAAATTTGAATAGTAAATAATAAATACTGACATTTGTGCCCACCCTTGCCTCTCGTTATGAAGACACATGACACATGGAGTCATGCATTCTCCAGAAAACTTCCAGAATTGTGCCCATTTATGCCTTCTACCTATTTAGAAGTTGAAACTATATAGAACATTGAATATAAAATAACAGAGTTGGAAGGGGCCTTGGAGGTCTTCTAGTTCACACCCCTCCTTGAGCAGGAGATCCTTTACCATTTCAGACAAATAGCTGTCCAGTAAAAGCCTCCAGTGATGAAGCACCCACAATTTCGGAAGGCAAGCCATTCCATTGGTTAATTGTTCTCACTGTTAGGAAATTTCTTAGTTTTAGGTTGCTGTTCTCCTTGTTTAGAAAAGGCTTTCACTTTTTCTGAACCCTGAAATATTGATGTGTCCAGTTTCAAATCTACTTGAGAAGTGAATGGATTCCCCTCCTCAGCTGTGAGACAGATCATTAGATTAGAATCCTGACTTCCTTTTGTTGTAAGGGCAAGATTTTGAGCAAATGGAAATCTTGGCACAATGGAAGGAAGAAATGGGTGTATTTCTTTCTTTCACGTAATGGACTGAAATACAGTGGAAGCTCCTTATAAAAAAATGAGTGCTAAAACTGATTCATTGATTCAGATTTTCTTTGTTCTCATGTGCATCCATACCACTTCATCCTGTACAATGAAGTTTTGCAAGAATGGATGACCTTCAGCACAAATCAGTGGTGAGTTGCCCCTGGTTTGGATCAGTTCTATAGAACTAGTAGTAAAACCGGCAGGAAGCTCCACCCACTGACCCAAACAACATCAAAACTCTTCTACACATGTGCCGAAGAGATCACATGGGCACAATGTGAACTAGTGGTAAAGAAGCCACCCCTGGCACAAATGAAGAAAGTTGTGGGAGAAAAGAGGAATGGAGTGAAGTCCTCTTTTGCCAACAGGAACATCTTAGAAATGAGGCTCTCTTTGAGGGAATTCTAGGTCTAAACAAACTTATTTCCTGGTGCCCAGTTTGTAATATTTAGCTCAAGCTGTCTAAAATCCAAAACAATTTAGTTGCAATGAATACATTATTAGCAGTGATTCAGTTTTAGCAGGGGTATCCACAGGGACAGTAGTGGGATTCAAAAAAATTTACTATCAGATCTGTGGGCATGGCTTGGTGGGCATGGCAGGGGAAGGATACTGTAAAATATCCATTCCCTCCCCACTCCAGGGGAAGGTTACTGCAAAATTCCCATTTCCTACCGATCAGCTAGTACTTGGGAGGCAGAGAATAGATGGGGGTGGGGCCAGTCAGAAGTGGTATTTACCGGTTTTCCAAATTACTCAAAATTTCCACTACTGGTTCTCCAGAACTGGTTGGAACCTGCTGAAACCCACCTCTGCACAGGGATCAAAAAATTAAAATATTTTTTATTTATTTTAAATAATTAAATTGAATTGCTAAATTGTCCCTGAGCGAGTTGTCTCATGGGGAGTTGGCTGTGGTAAATTTTCTTATTCCATTGCAGACCACCCTGGACTTGAGGGATCATAATAGATACAGAAAATGTCTAATATTTCTACAGCTCAAATTAAATTATTCATATTTTTTGTTCTCAAAGTGTCCACAGAAAAAAAAATAGTTTTAAAATAAATGTGTTTTGTTATAAGTGCTTTCAGATTTACAGTGAGTGTTGTGACTATATCCTTCTCTGGAATGTACTTCATTTTTTATTACGTATTTATTTTTCAAATTTATATAGTCACCCCTCTAACAAAACAAATGACTCTGGTTGGCATACAACAAATTATAAATCTCGGTGTAATTTAAAGAGCTTCCTTTTGTTGAAAATGTGGTACACATTACCATAAAAGATGAGTACAGCCCACAGGTAAAAAGTGACACATGGAAATAATATTATGGAGATGTCTTTGATATTTTGATACCAAGTTGCAACTAAAATAGATGTGAAAATTGATTTGCCACCTGTGATCTTGATTGTATACAAAAAGCAATCTCCATTTCAAATATTCATAAGTTATCATACCACAACATAAGTCACAATTTGACAAAATTGTAGTGAGCAGTGTGTTCTCTCTTTTTTTGTCTCCTTTGTGAGGTAGTTTAATGAGAATAAACAGCTCTAATTTCTGCCTGTATATTCCACTGGCATTGTTCTCTTTATAACAAAAGAAATAAAAGAAGCAGAGAAGGCACTGCATAAATTTGAATGTTCTTAAGAAGATTATTTCACCGATGAGGCAGTAAAATGTTCAAATAAAGGCTGTGATAATTATACAGGAGTCAAAAATGAAGAAAAAAGCAACAGTTTCTCCTCTTGGCAACTTGAGTAAATTTAAGATATGCAGTTTTAGCACAAAACATGAGCGCTATTTGCATAGTTTGTATTTGCCTACTTCAAGGATGTAAAATTCCTCTCTTAGTCCTATGGAGGATGCAGTTGTAAGGCTTTCATTTTGGTTGTCAGTGGTCCAGTTTTTGAGCAAGAGCTGTCTGCTGCTCATTCATAAAGCTGTGCATATCATTCTGCAATTCTTTACCAATATATATTTAGATTTTTTTTTCACTGCATTATTATGAAAATCAAGAGCCAGAATAACTTTCAGTAATTGTTGCTTTGAGGTAGCTGATTTATTCATGGATGCCAAACAGGGAACAGGGCAATTCTATCTGCTGTAGAAGGTTCTGATGTCACAGTCTTCACACCATCAAACACCTGGGTTGAAGTATGGGAGAAGCATATATCTTTTGGCGGGAGTGGGTGGCTTAAAGAATTTTCAAAATTTTTTTGCTTACTTAATACCAATTCCTCCTTTCAAACAAATAAAAGGAAGACATCTACATAGATTAAATACCATTCTGGCAGTGACATCACAGATAGGATGAACGATCAGATCCAAAATTGTCCTCTCACTATCAGCAGTAAGAAGCAAGACAACTTTATGGAGTAATTCCAAACAGATTCCCTTGAAAATAACATTGGTTTGCTTCATGCTTGGACAAACCTGTTTTAATTATGCTTTAACCACAAGCATAACACACACGCATTAGCCACTGGAAACAGGTAAGCTGACTCCAAGACCTTTTGAGATTGAAATGCTTTGCATCTCTTGTTATGATAATGGGTGAGTTCAGTAAATTAATTCAACCCATAAAATTATGTATACCTTAAGGCTTTTGTGCCTGTTCTATTTCAGCTGATTCTACTTAGTACTTCCAGAAATTCTGGAAATTCTGGTTAAAGCAGAAATTCTGGCTTTGTATTTCCTTTCCCCCCTTAAATTGGATTCCAAGATTTTAATTCAGGACCATCTGTAATATCATTCACCGGCTTCAAAATGGTGAGCACAATTCAACAATTGAAGTCTCACCCCCTTTTTTACTTGTGTGCAATGCAGTGGTGGGGCTTTGATCATCTGAATCTGTCCATCATTTTGAGACCAGTGACTGTTGCTACTGATGCCACTGCAACAGTCTTCAATATCATTGATGTTTGGGAATCCCAAATCCTTCCAGTTCTGGGTCAAGACAGCTAGTCTCTTGATCAGAAGTTCAAAGATTAGGTATGAATGATGTTTGAATCTCTCTTCCTCCATTTAAGCCTTCCGCTTCTGGAAGCCTTATGTTTCCAGAAACGCCTCCTTGTTTTCCAATTCATCTAAAGCAAAATGATTGATAACACTAGTTTATTTAGTTTACGAAATACAATCTCATAATGACTTGGGACATCAGACAGGGAAACAGTAAATCTGAATAAAAGTTAAAAAAAAAAAAAACTACAGCATCTCTTTTTAAAAAAATATATATAAAAGTTTACAAATCAAAAATAAAAACTAATGCATAATAAGGAAAAAATATAAAAAGTAAAGAAAATAAGAAGTGAAAAGAAAAATTAGGGAAAAAAAGCAACGGCAGAAAAGAGAAAAGATGTAAAAGATGACTGCCCCCCCTCTATAAATAATTTGACTAACTTTCTAAAATAAAGCAGACGGAATTTCTTCCTACTTATAAATAAATCATTAAATCCTTCTCATACAATCTTGGTCAAAAAGAATTACTATTACACCTACCAGAATGAATGGTACATACACACCACATCATCACATTATCAAACAGATTCATTTTATAAATCTTCTTTTCATTTTTAAAAACTTTGCTCCTTAGCTAAGTAGTGTCCCAAAAGTTAATTTCCTATCATTTTCCTATCATTTTGTCTCCTTACAGGAGCACCATGAGCATTTCCTCTTTGTCTTTTCTCAGTTTCCTTGGTTTCATAAATTCCTTTTGTAAATCCAAGGTAAAGCTTTCACTTTTCTGATTTATTATTTGTATGACCCCTTTAAAACATCAACTGGTTTCACTTGTAGAGCTGTGTTGGTTTTATTTACCATATCACTCTTATATTCTGCCATATTTAAATCCATTTTCAGATCAACAACATCTTTTCCCATATCACTTTCATAATTCAGCATTTTTTACACTCTAAAACTACATTCAAGTCAGTCTCTGTTTTATCCAATAAAATTGGTTGTTTTTTCCCCCCTTTATCCTCTGCTATATGTCACACAATCTTTTAAGTAACTTCTAAATAAATTGTTTCTAAAAAGCCTTAATATATGGTTTGGCTTCTATAGCCAAACACGGGATTAATGTGTCTGGTCTCCTTTAAGAGTAATCATTTGCTTTTTCAGGTTCCTTTTCATCATCCTTCAAGTTCCCTCTTATCATCTGTTTATTTTCTAGTCAGCAAAGTGTTCCAGTGGGAGGATTTATGATTATTTCCAAAGACGGCATATACTATTTTATAAATTTTTGAACTCAGGACCGGGATACTTACGGGACTGCCTGCTGCCACCGGTGGCCTCCCATCGACCAGTGCGCTTCCATAGAGAGGGTCTCCACAGGGTACCATCGGCCAGACAATGTCGGCTGGTGACCCCCAGGGGGAGGGCCTTCTCTGTGGGGGCCCCAGCCCTCTGGAACGAACTACCTCCAACGTTGCGCCAACTCTCTGACATCCGACCCTTCCGGCGTGAGCTGAAGACTCTTTTATTTCATTGAGCAGGACTGGCCTAATAGTTTTTAATAGTTTTAATTAGTTTTTAATGGGTTTTAGCAAATTTTTATATTTCGGCCAATTTAAAATTAGTTTTTTAAAATTGCACTTAATTTTTGTATTATTGCTTTTACTTGGCTGTAAACCGCCCTGAGTCCTTCGGGAGAAGGGCGGTATAAAAGTTGAAAAAATAAAAAAATAAATAATAAATAAAATAAATAATAAACTCCCCACAAGAAATATTCTTTCAAGTCTGTCTAGCTCCTTAACTTTCCAAAATCAGTGTTATAGTTCAATTTTTGCTGTTTTCCAAAAACTAAAGCTTTTCTTGTTAATTCTTAAACTTACTCAGAGTTTCTTTCATCCAGGGTGGAAGGAAAATCTCCCAGTCTTTTGACTTTTGAAAAGTTCTTGACTTCAAAGAGATCAGTAATAAGCAGCTCCCTAGAATAATTAAGACGGGAAGGTGAATGCAGTATCTGTCTGAAAGGTACTGAATGTAGCTTAGGCAAACTTCTCAAACCATTCTGGAGAAAGTTGGTTTGTAATCTCTTCTCAGGGAAAATCTGTATAGATCTAAACATAGGTAACCTTTGTTGTCTTAGTTTGGAGAAGAGTTCCCAGGAGCCTTTCAGTGGGTCCTATTTTGGCCACATTCATTAGCCCTGCAAAAAACAGTGCTGTGCTTAATCCGCCATGCTGCCCCAAGAGTCCAATAAACTAGAACAGGGGTGTCAAACTTGTGTCATCACATCATCATCACGTGATGTATTGTGACTTTTTTCCTCTTTGCTAAATCGGGCATGGGCGTGGCCAGTGTGTGACGCATCCAGGCCAGGGGCCGCGAGTTTAACACCCTGAACTAGAAGATATCTTTGGTTTTCAAGGTCATGCAATGGGGACAAACAATGTTGATGTTCTGTCTCCCTCCGCAGTCTGGGAGACATGAGTGATGACTTAATTAGCCGGCAACTATCAGCTCTGGCAGCAAACTAGCGAGCGTCTGCCAAGTGTCTCTCTTATCTCTCTTGATGACAATGAGTCAGCCAGGAAACCAGGAACAAACAGGACTTCAGCTCTAATTCTCCCTCTAAGCAGTTGATTTGCTCGCCATGAAGTGGTATAGCAGCCCTTGCTGCTTTTATATCCTGTGGGGTGTGGCTCCATGACTCAGCACTTCCTAGGCCTGCCCCACCCCTGCTTCTGTTGTTCCCACCTCTCCTGCCTATGAAACCTAGGGTCCAGCCAGGCCTGATTGCCATCAGCCAGGTTTAAAGGCATGCCCTGCGGGGGGGAAGAGTCAGGGGACGGAGGCTTCGTTATCCCCTCCACCTGGCCTGCCTCTGACTCCTGGAGCTGAGCCAGGGAAGCTGGTGCTCCAGAGGTAAGTCCTGATGGCCCTTCCCCCTCACTTTTTAAATCACTTTCTGGCAGGAGGCCCGGCTCGGGGGGCACAGACACAACAGTTGATCTGATTCTAAGGATCTCCTTGGTTTCTGGACAGACCTTTTGATCACTGAATCCAATTCAACCTTAATTTTATTAATATATTTAGTAGTTCTGGAATGCTACCAAACCTAGAGAGACTCATGGCTTACACAAGAACATCAAGTAAAACACCCCTGATTAATTGCATGACTAACAGATCCGTAAGAAAGTAGACTTAAAAAAAATGACAATGGTAACAATAACAAAACGTCCATCATATACAAAATATGCACTCAATTAACATCTGCAATGCAATTACAGTAAAATAAATGACTACTTAATTATCGTCCCATAACCAGACATAAATAATCTTACAAAATATCACAGATACTTTAAGGTTCTCGAGAATATCTCAGCCTTTCCTGCTTTCTGGAAGGCTTGTCCTGTGGTGTCAATCTAATGTTCACCAATACGGGAGTGACATTACTATAAGTAATGTTTTTTGAAAAAGGGAAAAATCTGTTGCCATTTCATGTTTTCATTTCCTCTTGTTGCAATGTATTATTTCAGCAATTCATGTCACCTGCTTTGATAAAACTGACCTTTCAGGACCTGCAGTTAAAATGACCAAAATGCAAACTATTGGGAGCTCTAAAAATGTCTTGCTCAAATATTTAAATTGATTTGCTTTTCTTTTAGAATATTCATATGCCTTAGGATTGTTGTGTGTCAAATAATCTATGCCTAGTTGTTACTGACTTTCAGGTTTAACCAATTCTTTTTGTGTGCTTTATTCTCATATTGATCCAAATTGGTTTATATAATCTAATTTAGACTAGCACCTATTTTAGCTCTTTCCAGGGATATTGTACTATAGTATAGCTGGAGATTATGAGTACAACATATCCAAAGGTTGAAGAAGAGAAGGGCTGAGCTCTACTTCATGTCATACAGAGAGAGAGGGAGATTTATGTGTGTCAATATTGACTATAAAATGCAGCCATTTGGAATGGCCCAAATCAGCCAACCAGCCATGTTTCCCTTCAGTGTACACCTTATACACATACCCACACAACCAATCTTTATTATTAGAAGGACTGCAGGAGAAGGGAGGGTGTTCGGTTCTTCCTTTAATGTATACACTGGGATATAAACTCAAGAATGTTTAGACACTAAATGCATTGGGTAGCATACAACAACTATGATCATGATATGATAATATGACTAGCCTGATCAGAATAGAATAGAATAGAATAGAATAGAATAGAATAGAATAGAATAGAATAGAATAGAATAGAATAGAATTGGAAGGGACCTTGGAGGTCTTCTAGTTCAGCCCCCTCAAACAGGAGAACCTATACTATTTCAGATAAATGAATGTCTAGACCAGGGGTGTCAAACTCGCAGCCTGCGGTCCAGATGCATTACACGCTGGCTTTGCCCACCCCTGGTTTAGTGAAGGGGAAAAGTTGCGATACATCACATAATTATTATTATTATTATTATTATTATTATTATTATTATTATTATTATTATTATTATTATTATTATTATTATTATTATTATTTAATTTTTATACCACCCTTCTCCCGAAGGACTCAGGTCGGTTCACAGCCAAGTAAAAACAACAGTAAATAAATGCAATACAAATAAAATCAATAATTAAAAAACTTATTCAATTTGGCCCCGATTTAAAATACATTTAAAAACCATAAAACCCATTAAAATTTAAAAACCCAATAATAAAAATTCTAAGAATTCTATGCCAGTCCTGCACAGAAGAATAGATACGTCTTCAGCTCGCGGCAGAAGGTCCGAAGGTCAGGAAGTTGTCGAAGTCCTGGGGGAAGTTCATTCCAGAGGGTGGGAGCCCCACAGAGAAGGCCTTTCCCTGGGGGCCGCCAGCCGGCATTGCTTGGCTGACGGAACCCTGAGGAGTCCCTCCCTGTGAGAGCGCACGGGTCGGTGGGAGGCAAACGGTGGCAGTAGGCGGTCCCGTAAGTAACTAGGTCCTAAGCCATGGAGCATTTAAAGGTGGTAACCAGCACCTTGAAGTGCACCCGGAAGATCACAGGCAGCCAGTGCAGCTTGTGCAGGAGTGGTGTTATATGGGAGCCACGAGCGGCTCCCTCTATCACCTGTGCAGCTGTATTCTGGACCAACTGGAGCCTTCGGGTGCTCTTCAATGATGATAATGTGTCATTGTGAATTTGAAACCCCCTGTCTAGACCCTTCTTAAAAACATCCAGTGATGGAGCGCCCACAGACTGATCATAATATGATAATATGTGCTTATAAAATAATTTGAAAGAGGCACTTTGGAATACATGGGGGCTTCAGTGTAGAACCTCTTTAAAGCATTGGGGTTTTTTTTAGGACCTCTGTAGCAAAAGCTCTAACTTTGGGAAAAGTGGAAGGAAAGAGAAGAAGTGGACAACCAGCTGCAAGGTGAATGGACTTAGTTACAGTGGGTGAAGTGTGCACTATTAGAAGATCTGAAAAATCAGACCTTTATGGAGGAAGTCTATCTATGTGGTCATTAAGGATTGAAACTCTTGATTTCACACAATCAATCAAACAGTCCCTTAAAAGTGTTACTTTCAAGGTGTTCTGCATTCATGTTCCCTGCATTCTTATGAATCACTTCAAAGCAAATAACTTCACAGTATACGCATCCCTGGTACATAGCATTAAATGCAGCTTGGACATGCTGCTAAATGTAGGAGTATACTCCTTCTGTGACCTTACTTTTCAGCACTCCCCCAACAACACATTTCACATGTGTCAACAGTAATCACCATCTTTTGCTTGCTAACAGCAAAGAGTTGATAATCTCAGTCCTACCAGGCAGGTGTTTCCTTCACAACAGACCTTCAAATTAGCATTGACAGGAAACTTTTATTAGAAAGCCAATTAATCTTGAAAAAAAAATAAGGGAAAAAAAATTATCCATCTGGAACTTCAAAGCTTCTCCCTGGATGATTAAGAATGGAATATTCTCACTGCAAAAATGAAGAACAACCTTTCTTCTAAAATCACATATGCACGCGCACACACACACACACACACACAGAGCTGAATAATGAATATTAGATTTAGACAAGAGAAAGCCTGATTTAAATCATTATAATCATTTAGGATTATCAACTATACACTGGTCACTGCTCAGTGGCCTAGAACAGCAAACTCATCTGTAAATATTACTAGGTTATAATGCTAATGCCTTTCTGCAACATGGAACATTACAACTGTTGATTACACTAGTTTAAATAAAAGCCCCACAACCATTGATTATTTGCCAAATAATGTTAGAATGCCCATTATTTTTAAGCATTGGTTCTTGACTGCTACAACATGGTTGTCTTTATCTTGTTTGTGTGTGTGTGTGTGCACGTGCACTGTTCTATATGCATCAGGGATGAAATCTAAAAATTTTTGCCACCAGTTCTGTGGGTGTGGCTTAGTGTGTCTGTGACTAGGTGGGTGGGGCCAACATGATGTAACTCATGCCACTCTCTCTTTCTTTTCTTTCTCTCTCTCTCCCTTCCTTTCTTTTTCTTTCTTCTCTTTCTCTTCCCCTTGTTTCCTTCCTTTCTTTTTCTTTTTTTCTTCTCTCTCTCTTGTCAGCCCTGCTGCACGGGGGTTGTCATTCTGGCAGGGATGGCAGTTTACGGAGCCAACCGCCCCACATTCCAGTCACCCAGGGAGCTTCACCTTGCCTCTACTTGCTAACCCTGCATCCTGTTGCTTGCTGGTGGCTCCCACTCCTGCTTGCTGCTTCCGGGACCGCTGCCAAGACCTCAGATCTCCTTGTTGCTGCCGGCCCGCTACCACCTCTCAGCTGAGAGGTGGACAGGAAACAGTAGGCATTCATCTCACACTGGCTGCTTCCGCACCTGCGCAGAGGCCCCAAGCCTGATCGGGAGCAACATCGCCGCCCAGGCTGCCCAGGATTACTCAGGGTGGCTTGCCCAGGAGTAATCAGGACTCAATAGCCCAGGCAGCACAGGATTATTTAAGGCTTGCTAGTCCAGTTGAGGTGCAGCTGGAGCTGTGCACCGGTTGCATGGCTGGGGGTGGAGTCGGGGGAGTAGTGGGGTGGGGTGTGCTGGGTGCGTCCCCCATCATTGGATGGATGCAGGCAGCAAGGAAGGCAAGTGGGCAGCAGTCACCCAAAGGCCGCACGGAAGCCAAGTGCGGCAGACCCAAAAGGCGAGTGAGCCTTGCAATGTTCCTCCGAGTAGCCTCGCGTACCTATTCCCCCCGGCTGAGAGGGGCTGAGAGGGGCAGCGCTTCTTCACCAGTGGACCTTCTGCACATGCGTAAAACCTGTGCATGCACAGAAGGTAAAATGTTACTTCCTGGTTAAAACCAGGAAGTAACGACACCCAGGCAGGTGGGCGGATCTTTGCTCCACCATTACTACCGGATCGCCAAACCAACCACGATGATCGCTACGGATCACCCGATCCGGTCCAAACCGAGCATTTCACCCCTGATATGCATGCATATATGCATAGTCAAACTACTCTCCAAAGCACCTGAGGGTAGAACAAGAAGCAATGGGTGGAAACTAATCAAGGAGAGAAGCAACTTAGAACTAAGGAGAAATTTCCTAACAGTTAGAACAATCAATAAGTGGAACAATTTGCCTGCAGAAGTTGTGAATGCTCCAACACTGGAAATTTTTAAGAAAATGTTGGAAAACCATTTGTCTGAAATGGTGTAGGGTTTCCTGCCTCGGCAGGGTGTTGGACTAGAAGACCTCCAAGGTCCCTTCCAACTCTGTTATTATGTTATGTTATATGTTTTAGTGGCTTCTTTCTATTTTTGTTTCATTTTCTTTTCTTTTCTTCTCTCTCTCTTGTCAGCCCTGCTGCACGGGGGTTGTCATTCTGGCAGGGATGGCAGTTTACGGAGCCAACCGCCCCACATTCCAGTCACCCAGGGAGCTTCACCTTGCCTCTACTTGCTAACCCTGCATCCTGTTGCTTGCTGGTGGCTCCCACTCCTGCTTGCTGCTTCCGGGACCGCTGCCAAGACCTCAGATCTCCTTGTTGCTGCCGGCCCGCTACCACCTCTCAGCTGAGAGGTGGACAGGAAACAGTAGGCATTCATCTCACACTGGCTGCTTCCGCACCTGCGCAGAGGCCCCAAGCCTGATCGGGAGCAACATCGCCGCCCAGGCTGCCCAGGATTACTCAGGGTGGCTTGCCCAGGAGTAATCAGGACTCAATAGCCCAGGCAGCACAGGATTATTTAAGGCTTGCTAGTCCAGTTGAGGTGCAGCTGGAGCTGTGCACCGGTTGCATGGCTGGGGGTGGAGTCGGGGGAGTAGTGGGGTGGGGTGTGCTGGGTGCGTCCCCCATCATTGGATGGATGCAGGCAGCAAGGAAGGCAAGTGGGCAGCAGTCACCCAAAGGCCGCACGGAAGCCAAGTGCGGCAGACCCAAAAGGCGAGTGAGCCTTGCAATGTTCCTCCGAGTAGCCTCGCGTACCTATTCCCCCCGGCTGAGAGGGGCTGAGAGGGGCAGCGCTTCTTCACCAGTGGACCTTCTGCACATGCGTAAAACCTGTGCATGCACAGAAGGTAAAATGTTACTTCCTGGTTAAAACCAGGAAGTAACGACACCCAGGCAGGTGGGCGGATCTTTGCTCCACCATTACTACCGGATCGCCAAACCAACCACGATGATCGCTACCGGATCACCCGATCCGGTCCAAACCGGGAGCATTTCACCCCTGATATGCATGCATATATGCATAGTCAAACTACTCTCCAAAGCACCTGAGGGTAGAACAAGAAGCAATGGGTGGAAACTAATCAAGGAGAGAAGCAACTTAGAACTAAGGAGAAATTTCCTAACAGTTAGAACAATCAATAAGTGGAACAATTTGCCTGCAGAAGTTGTGAATGCTCCAACACTGGAAATTTTAAAGAAAATGTTGGATAACCATTTGTCTGAAATGGTGTAGGGTTTCCTGCCTCGGCAGGGGTTGGACTAGAAGACCTCCAAGGTCCCTTCCAACTCTGTTATTATGTTATGTTATATGTTTTAGTGGCTTCTTTCTATTTTTGTTTCATTTTTCTTTTTTCTTTTCTTTTATCTGGTGAATAGCATAACTGTCAACTTTGGAAGCCATACGAAGCCGGAAGCTTCCCTGCTCCCACTTTCTCATGTGGGAAAGTAGGAGGGGGGAGGTGAATTTAGTAGAGGGGGCCATTAGACATAATAACATTCTTCCTGCCAGTCAAGGTCAGGCCAGTCCTGCACCTGGAGAAGGAGTGGTCAGAGTGATGTCTCGAGATTGGATGGTTGGCGATTGGAGCATGTGATCAGCAGAGGAGTCGGGGGGTGGTTTTGGGGTTTTTGATTTACTGAGGGAAAACCTGGATCTCTCAGATTCGGATTTTCCCAGATGTGCCAGTTTACCTGTCCTAGTAAAAGAACTTTGAAAGATGCGTGCTTTGGATTTTTTACTTTGGGAGGGGGTTTTCTGGAGCTCTGACAATAACAGTTCTGGATTTTGAAATAAACCCATCATATGTATTCACAAGGATATTGTTTTCTTTAATGGCCTTTGAAATGAACAGCCATAGGAAAAGAGAACTATTTATAGCACTTACAGTAATTTATAGTGTTTAATTAAAGGAACTCCTATTAATTCACTATGTTTTTAAAGCTGAACCTTATGTTTGATTGTTCTAGAAATATATGTACTTACACCAATATCACATTGGTCTAAAGTCTAGGTTTGACTCTAGAAGAAGATATATTCTATAACACTGATATTGACACATATATTCAATAATACTGATACTGACACAACTACACTGATATGTAGAAATCAATATGTAGATATTGCTGAAGAAGAAAGTTGTTAATTGGAAGCAAAATATAAATAGAACAATATAAATTCCTAAAAATAAATAACACACACACACACACTCCTACACCAATGTCTTGGGAGGTATAAAGACTGAACCAGAAATTGGGCAGTCTTGTGTCAGGGCTATTGTAGCTTCCTGGCATATTCTGTAGTTAACAGGTGGTTAAACTTTCAACCTATCTCCTAAAAAATATTATACTATAAAAATTAATACTTAAATTTAAGATTCTTAGGATAGTTTTATTATGTGTTTAAATTATATTTATTGCAGTCAACCCAAGAAATGGAATCTTGTGCATCCACAAAACACACTGAAATATTAATAAACATTTTGTAATAAGTCCAAATCAAATGTGTTGGTTCCATTATGTTGTACAACGTAACAAAAAGGTATATTTTTACCATACATACCAAAGGACTAATAGACTGCTAATAGCTGTGTCAATGGAAGAAATTTGTTGGTAAATCTATTTCTTTCTTTCTTCATTATGAATCTCAAAGTATTTGGAGTATCCCTTATTGTATTTTCTCTTCTTCACCACCTGCTGCTCTGCTCTTAAAGCAAAACACAAAAGGCTTCATCAATTCTAATATGCTAAATTCTGTGCAGTAACTTGAGAATGCCAGAGTCTTTCCTGACAGGAATCACAGCATTTTCATGCCAAATATCTGTTTTTCCTCCACAGGTCCTATTTGGAGAAAAGTAGCAATAGCACTTAGACTTGTATACTATTCCAAAGTGCTTTACAGCTCTCTCTCTCTAAGTGGTTTACAGAGTCAGCATATTGCCCCCACAATCTGCGTCCTCATTTTACTGACCTCAGAAGGATGGAAGGCTGAGTAAACCTTGAGCTGGTCTGGATTTAACTCCTGTCAGTGGGAAGAGTCAGTTTACAATACTGCTTTCTTATCACTGTGCCACCATGGCTCTATCTCAGTGGTTCCCAACCAGTGTGCCGCGGCACTAAGGGGTGCCGTGAGATCTTTTGAGGGTGCCGGGAACTTTTGAGCTACGGAGATTTTAAATATCTATTTCCTTATAAGGGTGCCGGGAACTTTTGAAAGGCTTTCCAAGGGTGCCTCAAACAAGAAAAGGTTGTGCCTCAAACAAGAAAAGGTTGGGAACCACTGCTCTATCTCTTGATCCCTCAGGAACAATGCATTCTTATGTGTCATGAAAACCAAAAATAATGAAAATGAATGTACATATATATGGGCACGTGCATAAGGATTTTTAAATGTTTAAGGACAAAACTACAAAAGCCAACATGAATAGCTAAACAAACATAAATTAGGGGGTTTAAGGATGGATAAATTAAGGAAGGATGCAAGATTTTAAATATCCATATTCAATATTTTTTCAGGAGTATTTATTGGGAATTACTTTATTGATATAACTAAAAACTGAGATCACTGTATATATGAGTAAGACATTAATTAATTAAAAGAGTCAAGATTGTTTAGTACTGAGTTAGCTTTCCCAAACGTTTAAATGCTATTGATGCAATAAAAGTTACAATCTGGTTTTCCAGTATACTAAATCTCACAATGACTTTTGAATTAATTTATTTTATTGCACTATTTTATATTGGGGCTGCAAAAAGCATTCACAGCCTCGTTCCAAAGCATTCTTTGCAAATAACAACAAAAGGACTGCTTTTAATAGGCAACCAAGTGCTTAGTCACAATTACCATTAAGGTTATGTTGAGTAACTTCTATTCTGGATTAGACTATTCTTTATCTTTTCAAAATATCAGATCAGCTCCCCAAGTTTATATTCTAAGCAAATTTACATTACTAAAAATATTACACAGAATGAAATATTGTCATCCTTTAACTGCCTACGGTGTGTCACACATTTGGAACTCCATAAGAAATTTAGCAATGGATTTTTATCACTTTTCCGGTTCAATTCACATCAGTTTCTGGGTGACAGAATGCCCAAGAATTATGTTCTAAAGTTGGCTTGATGGAAAACAGATTCAAATGCTAATTTTATTGTAATCCCCAGGAATTGTGCTAATTAATTAATTAGCAAACTTCAGGGCTTAATGAACTCTGTGTGGGAAGTCTTTAATTCTGCACTGCACATCATAGAGTACTTTACTGTTGTGATTGCATAATCCCTTATTAAAGCAACAGTAACCAAAGTCTTGGGAGAGAATATACACAAAGAACCACCTCTGCAAACACAAGAGGTTGATTGTGGAGAGAATAAAACTGTGAAACCCTTGAAATGTTGCACTTTCTACCACCTCCATACTTGTAACATCTCCAAATGTGTTGCCTAGAGAACAGTCACTGACCACCCACTTGGATATCCGGAATAAATTGTTTTTCCCAGAAAAATAGCAAAGACTTAAAAAAAAAACAGAATTAATAATTCACCATTCTCTTTTGTACTGAGTTAATGTTCACATTAATGTCCTTCCACTTGGAAGATTTGAAATGCAATGGAGGCACTTGTAAACTTCTGAGAAAATACAAATATAGATTTGCTTCATCCCATCCCTGGCAGGCCAAAGACAAAATGGGGAACAGCCAGATATCTGCATTTGTCATGTAGAAAGAACTGAATCCAAATAGTTTGATTTCAAATCATTCCTTAATTTTTCAACATCAGTTCCATTCTATTTTCTCCTCCTCTTCCTTCTTCTTTTTGCTGTTTAAAAACCAGCGTGGATTTGAAATCAACTCATTCAAGTAATTTTGTTAGGATTTTTTTTTTTAAAAAAAAGACAAAATCCATTTAAATGGGGAAATTGGCATCTAATTCAAAACAAAAAGTAAATGAAATAAAACATACAGAGAGAGGTATGTCTGTTAGTCACAGAGACTACAGAAAAAAGAAGATTGAAACTCCACATACAATGCAGGGCTTGGTTGGGAAGATTGAATGGAGTTGTTTCATCAGCCTTTAATCTCCCTTGGTCCATGAAGAATAGACAGCAAGGTTTTCTTGAGAAGAAACTGGGATGTGGGGCAGAACATTTGAAAATCAGAGCAAAACATTGAAGAGAATTCTAAAAAGGAGTTTTGGGAAAAAGAGAGTCTTGGAGATTGTGTGATGACTTGTCTCTTGCTGTTAAGCACCATTAACGGAAGAAACCAAATCAAAGGCATAAAAGGGGAAGGAAGGGGAAGAAGTAAATGTGTTCCTTCACTTTAAGAAGATTGGGGTGAAAGTGTGGGAACTAAATCCTCCTTACAATTAGAAACAGAATCCAAAATATGACATTTCCTGTCAAACTAAAGAAACTGGGAGCAGCTGAAATGATACTCTAAATTGCAGATAAAAACTTAAATTGGCATGACTACAGGAATGCAATATATAAAATATTATAATTCCATAATGCTTATATACACAAAAGAATATATTTCTGATCCTTTTTTAGCCTAGGACATTACTACTAGTTTTATTTTGTCGTATGTGAAAAGCTGCTTCTCAATTTTATCCTATCTTCCCCTTCAGATAACAAGCACAGAACATGGCTGTTAAAACACAGAAGTATGTTAAAGCTCTGTCTGGAAAATGCAGATAATTTTCTCCTATTTTCTAAGAATCTTGTCTCATTGGGACCATCATAACTTCTAGAAAAGCAGACTTGGGTTTTCTTGTCCTTAAACTTTTGGATTGTCTAGGGAAAATTTGGAAGAAATCAGAGGTAGAGTTATGAAGTCCCTCACCATTCCTTTTTGGCTTGGTTTGTAAGGCAGGATACCTGACATATACACGGGTAAATGCCAAGTCATTGTCTTCAGAGACTGCAGTAATAGACTAGGTCCCAATTGAAAATAAAGAGTGATATGTATTTTGATTGGCTTTATAGCATGATAACAAGAGAGGCACTTTGGAAAGATGCTATGGGACAAGTGGATAAAAAAGGACAAATGAATATTATTCAAAAATCCTTAGAGAAGCTTATGAGGAGGAATGGAGAACTGATGTGCCACAAATAGTGGGAGACATGGCTGAAAGGGAGCTGGATGCTGGATCCAGACTGCTGAAAACTCTCCAGAGCAAGGAGACCTCTCAAGATCACTCCAGACAGCTGGGTTTTTTGTGCATGTGTGTGTTTGTATGACTGGAGAGCAGAAATTCATGTTTTTATGATCTTTTGCAAACAGCTGGGATTTGCAAGATTCCATAAAGCTCAGAGCTTGTCATATTGTGGACCTAAGGTTCAACTTTATCTTTTTAATCACTTTGCAGTTTGGATGATGCACTAATAATTACAAATGACCTACAAATATTAAACCGAAAGATTGATGTGCATAACATTTCTGCAATGGATTTACAAAACGGATTTGTTGGAATTGTCAAAATTTTTGTGAGATGAGATACTGAGAATATGAATGGTGATGTGGATAACTTTCTTATACTGGAATTACTAATGAGGTCCGAACAAAAATGCCAATAGTTTTGAGAGAAGAGAAACAGAGAGCATGAGAAAACAGATGTTGTGACTAAATTTCAGGGAATGAAAATTTGTGAGGAAAAAAAGTAGAAAGAATACAACATTTGTTTATTTGCTCAAGATTAATACAAATGGATTGCTAATGCTTAATGAATTTTTGCCTATGAGGACTGTATGACAATGTTTTAAAGATTTTTTAATGTTATTTTTGTGAAATTTAATGGATTTTAAAAATCAGGACTAGATAATGTTTTAAAAACATTTATATGATCTGAAGAGAAAACAGAGGAGCCTTTTAAAAGGTTTTTATTTTTTTATTTTTCTTTCTTTTTGAAATATTTACTGAATTAGTTTTATTTATATAATATAATCTTTAATGACATTATTGCAAAAAAAAAAAAACCACACACCCACAAACACAAAAAACCTTGAATTAACCTTGAGTGATTGATTATCTGGGAATACTCTTTTTTTCCTCACTGACTGAGAATCCAACGCACATAGATTAATTCAAAATTTGCTCTCCTTTCCCTGAAATGATTTTCAGGAAAAATTAAAATTCACAGGCTAAGACTGGGTAAATTGCAAGATTATTTAAAACAATTGTTCTGTAGGCTTTTTCCCTTTTCTGTTTTTCTCTCACTCTCTTTATATAAAATACATAAGCAATAAAACTTCAATTTTATGAACCCTTCAGCAGAAGGTGTTAGTTACTTTTGAAAAGTATCTGTTAAAGCCAGTTTTGCATAAATTTACATCATTTGCATAATTATGTCCTTACACAAAGAACAGAAATGGGTAAAAATAAAATAGTGATTTCAGTGATTTTTTTCAGATTATTTCAGATGCAGGTAATTTTATTATCTATTTCTGGGGAACATCTTAAGGTCAAATTTGTCCATTGTATCTGAGGTCTGGTAAATGATGATGCATTATATCACTGCTTCATGGAAAATGTAGATTATCACATAATTTGTTTGCCCCTCAGCATCACAAATGGATGCAGAAATAAGTCAGAATGAATCTATGCAAAACACTGACAGTCAAGAAAAGAAAAAAAATCCAACTGTGTCCACTCCTAATGCAGCAAAGGCTTAAAAAACAAAGCTTTTTCTTGTCTTTATACTATTTGTATTGTGAGAATTTGCCTCTGGTACAGTACAGAAAACTGGAAGTCAGGAAAAGACATGTAATGCCTTTTCTCAATTTATCAGGTGAGATAGCTATAAGAAAATTTTAGTTTAATTTAAGTAAATACATTGGGGAGAGTAGGTGGCTTATATCTACCTTTTCCTAGCTGTCAAATGTGACCAAATGGTTATTGGTTGCTAGATACAAGGAAGAAAGATATTTAATTGTGTAAATGTTGGTCTGCATATACATCTTGTTCTTCAAGCTTATGAGTGGTATTGTTTATGTGTTTATTTATCAAACTGATATAGTTGTCCATTTCATGAGAAGTGCACTCTGGGTGGAGAATTAAATAAAAACAATACATGTATAAAAACAAGCATATGTGAATTTGATTTAAAGTAAATAATATAACAGAATATATAGGCAAGAAAGATTTGATTCTTATTTTAATGATTTTATATTCCTTTCTAGTTAAACCATTAGCCATTCATTGTGAAGTACTTTCAGCAATACTCCTTTGTGAATGCTAAGAACCACTCGATGTATGTTAATAGTTTATGTGTATGTTCTAACCTTTAGTCTAAAGAGAGGAATTATTTTTCTTCTGGTTATTTTAACCTATTTAACCTCTAACAGAAGGAGAAGTAGTCCCCCTCCATGTTAAGGATTGGGATCAACATATCATAAAAGCAACATCTAATAGGACTGTGCAAAACATTTATTTTAATTTATTTCAATTTATGTAGCCACCCAACTCATTACTGTACTTTGGTCAGCTAATAAAATACAATCTAAACAACCAATACAGCACAACAACAAATACATACTCAGCATCTGGAATAAAATAGAAATAAACATTGCAAACCATACACTCTGACCTTTCATGCTTGATGCTATGCTTGATGCTATATGCTATGACCTTCATGCTTGATGATAGCTCTCAAGATCTTACATTCTAAGCTTGCAGCAACTGTTTTCAGTAATCGGAGTTTGAATCAAAACACTTGAGCTTGAATCAATAAAAAGATTTATTTTAGGTAGTTTCAACTGGGATAATTGATGGAAACTCGATGGTCTTATTATCCCTGATGCTGATATCTTAACTTGGACAGGGTGATATGGGTGACACAGAAAGCTGGGGCATCAGCGAACACAAAAGCATGTGTGGCATGCAAACCATAAAGTTCAAGAAACCTATTCAGGCTCTTTAAAATATTTCTACGTGAAATGCATTATTGGTTAAAAGTTAACTCTTAGGTCTGTTGATGTTGAGTTTAAAAATGTTAAAATTTCTATCTATCATGCTTTTGTGTTCTGTTGAGGTTGAGTTTTTCAGAACGATGTGGATTGCAGATTGTGCTGATTTGCAAACGAAATAGTAGTTTTGTACTGCTTACTGTTGTAATGTGTGCAGGAATTAAAGACCATACTTCCTCTGCCCCCAATAGCATTAGCATAGTCGGATCTCTATTGGGAGACTGTTCAGAAGATTGGCGTTTGTATTTCTGGGTGCCTATCTATTATAAAGAAGAGAAGAAGCATCCCTCAATTATGCCTCAAATCTCTCACCACAGAATAGCTTCTATTACATTTTTTCTTATATTGCTACATAATAGACCTATTAGGCACTTGTATATAATAAAGTTTATAAAGCATAATAGAGATAGGCTTCTTTCTTCAGGTTCATGAGCTACCATGATCTTAAAGGAGTGATGAAGAGATAACAGGGAGATAGGAGGCAACTAAGCACTAAAATAGCAGCTCCTGCTCTGATTAATAGATGGAGTCATATTGTCTCAATGATGCTTTTTCAAGAGGCAGTTGGACTTTCTGGTTTTTGAAGACATTTCACTTCTCATCCAAGAAGCTTCTTCAGTTCAGACTGGATGGTGGGGAAAAGAAGGATTTATACACCTTGCAGACAGCTGATCATTTGGATTCTTTTAGCGAGTTGTTGAGGCCACCTGGAGGTTTATCTGTGTCCTCAGGGTCACCTGAGTAGTGCAAATGGCTGTGGAGCCTTCTTGGAACTGTTGAAAGGACCATGATGTAGACTGGAGATAGATGATGTTGTATCCCTTCCCTTCTGTTGAGAGAGAGCTATTCAGTTTTGACATTACATGGCCTCTTTGACCCCTCTTTCAAACCAGAAAGTCCAGTTGCCTCTTTAAAAAGCACTTTTGGGACAACCATGACCTGGGTGACTGAGAATCTCCATAGGCATATTCCCTCCATAGTCCCTCCACTGCCAGGATATTCTTTCTGGGGGGGTGGAAGATGAGCTCTTCACTAGCTATTTGGTCTCCTAGATTTATAGATATAACCAAACAGTGTTGATTTTCAATACTCTAATTCAGAGCCAAGAATATAAAACCATAGCAATTCAAGTATTAGTTGCATTTCATTACAGTCATTAACACCTCAAAGCAGAAAAAGAAAATAAATGGTGAGACAGCAATCTCAGTAAAACCCAATAGAATAGAATAGAATAGAATAGAATAGAATAGAATAGAATAGAATAGAATAGAATAGAATAGAATTTTATTGGCCAAGTGTGATTGGACACACAAGGAATTTGTCTTGGTGCATATGCTCTCAGTGTACATAAAAGAAAAGATACGTTCATCAAGGTACGACATTTACAACACAATTGATGGTCAATATATCAATATAAATCATAAGGATTGCCAGCAACAAGTTATAGTCATACAGTCATAAGTGGAAAGAGATTGGTGATGGGAACTATGAAATGATTAATAGTAGTGCAGATTCAATAAATAGTCTGACAGTGTTGATGGAATTATTTGTTTAGCAGAGTGATGGCCTTCGGGAAAAAACTGTTCTTGTGTCTAGTTGTTCTGGTGTGCAGTGCTCTATAGCGTCATTTTGAGGGTAGGGGTTGAAACAGTTTATGTCCAGGATGTGAGGGATCTGTAAATATTTTCACTATATTATAAAGTTAGTGTGAACAACTCTCATCTAGTCAAATTTCCAAGTCACATGGATTTTTATTTTATTTACGGTATATTTGTTATTATCCGATCAATGTGATTTTATCAACAGGACTAAGTTTATAAAATAAGCATACTTTTACCTATTGATTTTATAAATACTGAATTTTGATTGGTTTTTACATGTTGTCTCACTTTGTCTGTGTGTGTGTGTGTTCTGAAACAGTCAATGACTGTTGGGCTTTAAATCAAATATTATCACAACTTGACACCACTTTCAATACTATTGTTAACATTAGTAGCCATGTTCATTTACAAGACTAGTGCAAGGAGCTCAGTAAGAATATTACTGTGTGTTTCTGAATACACATTGAGCAAAGATCAGGGCTAGAATAATAAATAATTGAAGGAAGAGGCATAGATGGATGAACATAGAGGCATAAAGTGCAGAACACTCCCATGCATGATTACTTGGAATTCAGTCTCACTGGATTTAAGGAATAAGTCCTAAGTAAGTATGCAGCTTTATTCCCCATCTTGCTATTATCATTTATTATACAAGAGTCTAAAAGTAAGTTTGTCCTACTACAGCATTTTTTTCCCTTCCAAATATCTTGACCTCTAAGCACATACTTGATTAATATCTTTGCTTGACTGATTTAACAAGACAGTTGTGGCATAAAGTGCTCTGATTTCTAAACTACTGTTTAAAACATGTCAGTTTGTATCCTGGAAGCACATATTTGTACTTGAATTCTCTCCTTTGAACAGCATATCTCAGCTGTTCTTTGCAAATGTGATAGAGGTGTTTTCCTCTATAACTTTCAAGCTAAGCTGAAGAAACAAGCAAGCAGTTACCAGACAAGTTAGCACCCTAATTCAATTAAGACAAGAGATGGGGTAGGTTTTCCATTTGTAATCCACACACATCTACTATTCCATAATAGCTGAGGAAACTAACTATACAGATGTAGGAATTTAGCACCCACCCCCTCCTAGAAGAATGAAATATTTTAGAAAATATTTAAAAAGGCAGAATATATTCTGGATGAGAAATGGAGAAACATGTTTTAAAGACAAAGCAACTTCCTGACTCCACCCCCCACCTTTGTCAACCATCATCTGCATCATAATAGAACCCATCTAGCAACTGAAACTCACCACATGGCACCTGGGAAGATTACATCAGCCAGCAAGGCTAGCTAAGACCCCCACCCCCTGGGAGTCTGACAGCCAATCAGAGTACTCTTCCTGTGCCCCAGAAAGTTCAAAGCTCAGAAAAAGCATAAAACCAGGGAGCACACAGGATCTCAGCCCTTTTCTGTTCAGGAACTCAAGCCATGTGATCCTGACCACCATTAAACCATCTTTCCAAGCAGTCTCCATGTTTCCAGTGTCTTTGTCCCCACTTGGAACTGAACCCAGATGGATATTTCTTCCAACAATTGGCAGCCCAGATGGGACTCCAAGCTAACCTAACCAATGGACCTGGCCCAGGTAAGCCTCCCTTGCTAGCAGCAGACCCATTGAGTCTGTGGGTAAGTTTTCCTGGACCTTGGCCATTTGGAACTAGGTTTTAAAGGGGTTTTGAGTGTTGAGCTCAAAGACTGCTTGGAAAGAAGGTGAGTACCTCTAAATTTTAATTTTTAAGCATGGAAAAGCATGGGAAATATGTGTATGCCTGCATGTGTGTGAATAAGAGAGCCCTTCTCCCAATCACAGCTGGATCTTGCTTCCTCTGTGCATTTTCTAACCGCAGAAAGACCAAAAGTCTGGAGAGCATGGGGGTTTTGCCAGAGCACAGGACCTTCTGTTAGGGAAGGAGGAAGTGTGTGTGTGGGATTCCACCTGAGGAAACAATCTGATTTCACCTCTTTGAGCAACCTCTAGCCGCACCTCTGCCTACTGCTAGCTCCACCAAGCCATGACCGGTAGGCTAGAGAAAGCAAGGGGGGGAAGCCAAACGTGGAACTTTGTGTTTATCAGGAACGGGAGCCGAGTAAAAGGAAAGTGTGCGTGAAGAGGACAATTAAAAAGAGTAGAGTTTACTAGTGTATTTTAGAGAAAGCAAAGCAGGAAGCAGTGTTGAGGAGGTGCTCATACCTGCTGGAGGGGCAGTAGGTCCTCTGGGATCACCTTTTTGATCCAAAACGAAGCTCCCTTAACAGGAAGGGGCCCATACTTCGACAGAAAGGAGTCGAAGTCCTTCCCAGAACTTTTTTTTCTGAAAACTGTAGGAGGGTCCACCCGGCTAAGCCAAAGTGAAAAATAAAACCTCACATCGGAGAGGGAAACATGGGAAGCAGTAGCTCGAGGGTGGCGGGAAATCCCCTAGGAGACCTGCTTGGGGCCTGGGATGCCCGGCGGCTGCCAGTTTTGCCTGGTATGCGGAAAAAGTAGTTGAGGAAACTATATGAAAAATGGGCTTTGCTAAGAGATTATTTTTTATTTAATCATATTTATATAAATACAATATAAAACATTTAAAAAACTTATTCTAAAGCCCGTCCAATTAAAAATAGAAATAAAACCCAATTTAAAACCCAAAATTTAAAATCTAGCTCAGTCCTGCACAATTAAATAAGTATGTTTTAAGCCCGCGGCGGAAGGTCCGAAGGTCCGAAAGCTGACGAAGTCCGGGGGGTAGATCGTTCCAGAGGGTGGGAGCCCCCACAGAGAAGGCCCTTCTCCTGGGCGTCGCCAGACGACATTGCCTCGCTGACGGCACCCTGAGGAGACCCTCTCTGTGAGAGCGCATGGGACGGTGGGAGGTATTCGGTCGCAGTAGGCGGTCCCGTAAATAACCCGGCCCAATGCCATGGAGAATAGGAAACAAATTTGGCTAAATAAAGGTACTTAAAAGAAAAGGGAAATATATAAATAGGAATGTTTGGGTTTTTGTTTGTTTTGTTTGTTTGTCTGTCTCTTTCTTTGTCTTCTATGGAACCACGTGGTCTGTCTGTTAAGATTTGTGCCTTCCCTAATTTAACTGAGATTTATGGCGGGAATGATCAGTGTGTGTGTAAATCTCAGTTTTGTTTTCCTCTCTTTGTCCTCCTTGTTTTTTATGTGTGTATGTCTGTCTTTGTGGGCCCTCGAGGTAATTGTAACTAAAATGTATCTGATCTCTAGAGACAAGAATTTTAAATTGTTAGGGAAAAAACAACAACAAAAGGTTGAAGCAATGAAAATGGGAAAAGAGAGAGAGAGAAAAAAGAAAGAAAGAGCCTTTACCCTGTTTTTGTGTGGCCGACAGAAACTGGGTACAGATAACTTTTCATTTCTGCTTTTGTCTCCCTTCTCTCTCTTTATCTTAAAGTAACAATTCAAGTTTATAAGGAAACATTTTAAGTTCACTTACAAGATAAGTTTATGAGGAAACGTTTTAAGTTCACTTACAAGAGAAAAAAAAATCAGTCTTGCATTTACTGTGTGTTTAAATGATTTTACCTGTTCATCCTCTTCCATGTGAATGGCATGTGAATCCAGTTTTTTTCTTTCTCATCAGTTGTGTCTCCATTTTGTAGAAACTGCATTATCTTTTAGTAACTACAATACTGATGTGTTGTTTCTTTTCAAACTCTGCCTGCAAGATATCTACCCCCCCCTTTAATCCTGTTACAATGCCTTTCCTGAGAAGATTACCCACAAAAGTGGGGAGGAGATCCTGTTCTAATGTCTTTCAGCCCTGAAAAAATGACTCTGCAACTGTGGAAGCAGAGCACATGGTTCCAGATGCTGCCCCCAGAGGAGACCTTCCATTTGTTGGAGCCAAGAATTGAGTTTGAATCCAGCCCCCACTGAAAGTCATCACAGCAACCAGAGTGGAGTAGACCTTCCACACCTGACTAACCAGCCTTATCACCAAGCATGCTACCCAGCAGACATGAAAGAAAGGACCCTGAGATGTATAAGTAAAGACTAAAAGATTCTTTTCAATTCCCAGAAGACAGCTGGAAAGACTATGGGGGAGGTGGGAAATTCATTGTAAGGTTTTCTTTCTTGTCTCATTTACATTGTAATCAGTCTAAAGTACTCATGTAAGGATTGTATTTGAGTGGCTACCACAGCAAGTTCTGAACACCTTAGATTTCTGTCTGGTGGGAGGGAAATATGTCCAAAATGTTTGTATTGCCTGTATTGTAAAAGTAGCTGCATACACAGGCACACACAGAGAGACACACCATTCAGAATTAGACTGAAACTATTCCCTTCACTTACCTCCACACAAGGCTTCTCCTAGGTTGATTTTTGCTCTGTGGCACTAAAAGCCCAAGGAGTCAGATCTCCCTGCTAATTCCATAGGGGAGGGGCATTCCCCTCAGGCAATTCCTCTCTTGAAGAGATAGCAGAAAAAGTGATATCCAAAACCCAAGCCCTGACTGACTCACAAATGATGCTGCCCAGTTGCCCAGTAAAGCAAGATATGTTGTACTGGTGGTCTCATGAGTAGAAGTCCCAGGGCTCATTGTGTGTAATTTTTTTAAAAAAAAGAAAGAAAGGAAAAAGCCTGGATTGCACACTGATTAACCTCAATTTGGACTCACAAATCTTGGATGCACTAAAGTAAAAGCTAGGGCAGGTTCAGTAACCAACCCTTGGAAATGGGCAGCCTGTAATTTAAAGGAAAACCATGGCTGTGAAAATTTTGGGATGTGTGCTTGCTTGAAACCTGACTGGAAGCTCACAGAAAGTGATATCTAACAGCTGAAATTAATTGGCATAGAAAATTGGATACTGTAAAATTCTTACCAGAACTTTTCCCCTGGCTGCTAGACCTTCATGGTTGAAAACTTTTGGGAGCCACTGAAGGAATCTTTTTTCTGTTGTCTCTATCAATGGCTTCCTTTGCATCAGAAAAATTAAAAGCACCACTCAAGCCTCCCTGATTTGATCAATTTTAATTTTTTGCCAAGAGCATGTTTCAAAACTCACGTTTTGAAAAAAAAAAAAGTAGGGATTGTAGGAATTTAGCACCCACCCCCTCCTAGAAGAATGAAATATTTTAGAAAATATTTAAAAAGGCAGAATATATTTCCCTGGATGAGAAATGGAGAAACATGTTTTAAAGACAAAGCAGCTTCCTGACTCCCCCCCCCACCTTTGTCAACCATCATCTGCATCATAATAGAACCCATCTAGCAACTGAAACTCACCACATGGCACCTGGGAAGGTTACATCAACCAGCAAGGCTAGCTAAGACCCCCACCCCCTGGGAGTCTGACAGCCAATCAGGGTACTCTTCCTGTGCCCCAGAAAGTTCAAAGCTCAGAAAAAGCATAAAACCAGGGAGCACACAGGATCTCAGCCCTTTTCTGTTCAGGAACTCAAGCCATGTGATCCTGACCACCATTAAACCATCTTTCCAAGCAGTCTCCATGTTTCCAGTGTCTTTGTCCCCACTTGGAACTGAACCCAGATGGATATTTCTTCCAACACAGAAAAGGAAGTTGGACTCTCCTTTGGAGATGAAAGCAAATCAAAATATTTTTTCAATCATCTTGATGGAATTGTGCAGTTATTTTTTCTGGTCTGCCCCTAATTTTTCACTTACAAACCTAACCTAGAATACTACATAATTCTGATATGTAATACTATATGAAAAACGTGCTTGTTTTTTTTTATCCCAGCCACAAATCATTTTGTAAGGAAAACATAATTTGCTATTCTCCTTTCTGATCTGAGGGAGGGAGGGAGGGAGGGAGGGAGGGAGGGAGGGAGGAAGGAAGGAAGGAAGGAAGGAAGGAAGGAAGGAAGGAAGGAAGGAAGGAAGGAAGGAAGGAAGGAAGGAAGGAAGAGAAATGATGCTGCTGTAGAAATTGTGCTGACATTTAAATTTGTATCCAAATATTACAAAATGTCCCACAGAACATTAACTTGGGGTCCTAAGATTATTTTCCCTCATAAAAGTTTTCCACAATCAGCAAGAAACCAATGTGCTTTTTTTCAAATCCTGGAACAAATGCTTTCTTTATATCTCTTAATGTGAATTACTTTTTAACATTAAAAAAATCATTATATTCCCATGTAAAATCCACTGGCATCTTGCTATAGCTTTTGGCATCTCTTAATAATATGGAAGAACAGAGGAAGAGGCCAATACATTCAACTAAGTACCATTAGATTGTTAACTTTTCATGCAAGGGCATTGTTCCTTAACAGAAAAAGAAGTTGCTGGCCTTGTCTATCACTATAGTGTCCACCCAGGCAGGAGATCACATGTGTTCATTTCCAACCATCACTATGTAATCATCAGTGAAAACTCTTCCCCCCCACCCCCCAAAGTTAATTATAATAAAAACTTAATATTTTTCCTTTTGGCTGAAATCATCATTTCTTGAGAAATGTAGGTTAAGTACTCTGGATGATTGTGTATGATGTTCTGCAAACAAAAAGCTTTAAAAGCCACTACTTGAATTTCTTCTTCTGATTTGCAGATTAATTGATACTTCAGAAGAAAAGTACTGCTTCATATATTTAACAGTTACGTTAAAAAGAATTGTGCCATTATTTGGGAGGTGCATTTGAGCATTCTGCTTCTGCTGGGCTTCTCAGTAGAATAAATATTGGAATCAGACAAAACTTACTAGCATAGATGTGTCCAGGATCAAAATACCCCACTGTGATCATCAAACAAAAGGGAAAAAGAAAAGAAAAGAAGGAAGAGGAGAGAGAGAGATAGAAAGGAAGGAAGGAAGGAAGGAAGGAAGGAAGGAAGGAAGGAAGGAAGGAAGAAAGAAAGAAAGAAAGAAAGAAAGAAAGAAAGAAAGAAAGAAAGAAAGAAAGAAAGAAAGACTACTCCTGAGACTTGTATGCAAACATAAATTGCTAAAAGGCTTACACTGGAGAACTATGCATTTTAAAACCTGCATAAGGGAAATATAAATGTTAAGGAATAAAAGCAAAATAATTTGCATTACAAAAAGAGAACTCTGACAATTTTTGTGAATAGCTGTATAAGTTAGAAGAAGCCTATGGGTGTCTTAGTTCAAAGCTTTTCTATATTATGGAATCTATTAATGTAAATGCTTACCATTTTATAAAGCTGTTTTTAAAATTGCTTTCTAGAATTTTTAGTAAACAACACGTCTTTTCTAAGGCCATATGTCATGATTGTAATACTGACATATTATTTCCAGAAAACACAACCGCTGTTTAAAATCTGAAGGGCCACAATGCAGTATATATTTGGGGAGCGGGGGTCTTTAATCTCTTCATTGTGAGAGGTTTCTCTGTATTCATTAGGAAACATTGTAAATTGAATCCCTTCATGCCAAAAAAATAATGGCAAAAGCATCAACTGTTTTGAAAATCATGGTACTGCATGCTATCCATGACCATCTCCTTCATAGAATAGAATAGAATAGAATTTTATTGGCCAAGTGTGATTGTCTTGGTGCATATGCTCTCAGTGTACATAAAAGAAAAGATAACTTCATCAAGGTACAACACTTACAACACTTAATGATAGACATAGGGTACAAATTTAACACTTAATGATACAACACCTAATAATAATCATAGGGTACAAATAAGCAATCAATATCAATATAAATCATAAGGTTACAAGCAACAAAATTAGTCATACAGTCCTAAGTGGAAAGAGATGGGTGATGGGAACGATGAGAAGATTAATAGTGCAGATTCAGTAAATAGTTTGACAGTGTTGAGGGAATTATTTGTTTAACAGAGTGATGGCCTTCGGGAAAAAACTGTTCTTGTGTCTAGTTGTTCTGGTGTGCAGTGATCTATAGCGTCATTTTGAGGGTAGGAGTTGAAACAGTTTATGTCCAGGATGTGAGGGATCTGTAAATATTTTCACGGCCCTCTTCTTGATTCGTGTAGTATACAGATCCTCAATGGAAGGCAGGTGGTAGCAACTGTTTTTTCTGCAGTTCTAATTATTCTCTGAAGCCTGTGTCTTGTTGGGTTATATATACTGTATATTCATTATATATATTCATTATATGTTCACATATATTCATTCATATATGTGCCATGCAGTCCTGTCCACCGGCGGGGTCAGGATTATGTGTTGAATAGAATGCTCTGAAATGGAATTTATTTTCATTCTTGAGTACAGCTATACTTGCAATTATTTTGGGGAAAAATAATGTTATCAATATTGATCTGATTTCTGCATAGAGAAGGGTCTTTTATGTGCAACCTGGTACATACTCTTCTGACAAAGAGGAATGCTTTCAAAATATGCTGGGAATTTGGGACATTAAAGAATATATAGAATATAAATGTTTTCTCAGAACATTTTCCTTCCACAAAAGAGTACTCCACAGCATCTAGGGAGCTCATGACTGAAGTACCTTTTAAACTGAGATCTTTCCCTTTACTCTTAGATATTATACATGCCATGAAAGAATACACTCACATTAGATGCTTAAGAATAATTTCACTACTTTGTTAATAATTCATAAGCATAGACTAAGCTGTAAATCATAGTCATTCTTTCCTATTAAACCAGGGTGTAAAATAATTTTCTTGCCCAGGATAAAGCATTTTTTTTTCTTTTTGATTTGGGGACAATCAATCTGCTTCTGGAACAAAAAATAATCTCCAATTATTTCTAGTATCTCTCATCCCTGTAAAATGGGGGAAAGATATTATACTGCCAGGTATTTATCCAAACCATGTATAGTACATTCCCCTACACATCTGCTGCATTAAAGCCTACCCACAATTTTGCCAATCAAGCTGACAACACAGTCAGTAAAAGAGAATTGTTTCTGAAGGGAAGAAAAGAAATCCAGACCTCAAAGTGAATTGCAAAACAGAAGTCTTTCCTCCTTTCCTTACATTATTATTGCAGAAATTGTTTTACAGCATACTAATTAAACAGCACTGTATGAAATTCGATCCGAGTCATGTGCAATAGTAATTTATATCCCAACTAATTCGTTCTGTAAATATACAGATATGTGGATAGCCAAGACATTAAGAATCAAGTCTAAAAGTGTGCCACTGGTATGACAGGAATGCTAGAAAAATAACATATTACAAACAAAACTAAACAGGCATAAACAATTATATTTGCATGTCTAATTTTTTCATGCTTTTCCTTGTAGCCTTCAGGATGCCAGAAGCCATAAAATAGCTGTGATCTTTTTTAAGGGGGAAAGGATGGGAGATCCAACCATGGAAACTACCTCTAAGATTCCACATAAATCCTCCTGAACAGTCTGAGATAATACTATTTCAGAGACTGCCTCTGCTCTTAAGAATTTGTCTGGACCCTTCCTGGAGTCTTCATCCAATAAACATGGCAACCTTCAGTTATGGAAACCTGATTTTTGAATATTCTCTGAAGGAATCATGCCTGCCCCACCAGATTTATTTATTTATTTATTATTTACATTTCTATATCGCCCTTCTCCGAAGACTCAGGGCGGTTTACAGCCAAGTTAAAAAGACATATACAAAAATTAAAACACAATATTTGAAATTTAAAAATCTGAATCCATAGACCGAATATTAAAATAACAAGTAATAAAACCACCCATTAAAAATTACCCTTAGGCCAACCCTGCTCGGTGAAACAAAAAAGTCTTGAGCTCGCACTTATTGATTGATTGATGCATTCTCAGTGTCAGGCAAAAATTCCCTTTCAACTTTAGGAGCTGATTTTTTATTTATTTATTTTATTTAAGCCTGAAACCTTTATATATTGGTTATTATATATTGGGGGGGGGGGTGTTGAATCTTTCCTGAGTTATATTTAATCATTTTTATTTTGTTGATTTAAAAGTTTTCTGCAATTTTGTAGTCCTCACAGTTTTTTTAACCATATTTTATTAATTTTAAAACAAACAAAAAGACAAAAACGTAAATACAACAATACAAAATTACAAAAATACAAAAAAGAAAATTTTTGTGCGGAACTGTGACCATTTACACTACATATCACTACAAAGTTTTTATATTCTATGCATTTTTGATTCTGGACACAGCCACCATGAATGATAGAGGGTACCCTCTCACAGTTTTTTAAATAGGTATTTAAAATATGTTCAAGATTGATATCAATTATTGGCAATTTCTTTGGAAGAAAAAGTTGTAATACCTCATACATAGCAATGACTAATTTAAAAAAAAAATTAAGCAGGGTTCTCATGATCTTATAATAGGATTCAAAGATGACTCTATGTTTATTGGACATCAGTCAGCTCAGCACCAAGTTGGATTTTATTGCTCTTTAATATCCATAAAGTTATTAATATGAAAAGTAATAAGATTTAAAGACATGAATGGGATTTTGTATTATATGTTAACAATTTGGAACTTATCAATATATGAAAAACTGTAGAATTAGGAAGCCTGGGCAGCATTTAGCCAAAAACAAAATGCTTGCAATAGAGATTTATAAATCCAGGTTGGCAAAGTCTTAGAATTATGGAATATGTTTATTTTCTGCTTTTTAATGATCCGACTGACTATAAAATGAGATGGTTTAACATCATCATTTCAAGTAGTCGTGTTTAATGTATTTAAAAGATGAGTGTTTTTTGATAAATATGGTTCCCTCCACCCTTCTTTTTCTTATTTTTTTTTTCTTTTATATACTAAATCAATACAGAAATAAAATAAAATGCCTACAATTTTTATTATCTCAATCATCTGTAGCTTTTCCCCCAACAACATTTCAAAATTCCAGGATTGGTAGTGGTGAGCAAAACACACTGTTTACTAAGTCTGGAGACGTGGTGAAGGTTTGAATCTTCAAGATTTCTAATTTCATCTGCCAACTTGTCAACCAAACTAGTAGTATATAAATATACTGCCATATCCAACAAGACTGCCCTCCTGATAGGGGTGAAATGCTCCTGGTTCAGACCGGATCGGCCAATCCAGTAGCAATGGCAGCTGGTGGTTCGGAGATCTGGTAGCAAAAATCCCTGTCCCCCTCCCACCCCAGCTGAGCCTCACGACCATCAGATTTTTTTTTTACTTTTAAAAGCATTTTTTCTTCAGCCGAAAAAATGCTTTTAAAAGTAAAAAAAAAACCTCTGATGATCGTGAGGCTCAGCTGGGATTGTCAGAACCCTTTAAAAGCATTTTTTCTACAAGCTCTTCAGCCGAAGAGTCTATAGAAAAAACGTTTTTAAAGGGTTCTGGCGATTAGGCAATTCAGTTGGGATTGTCAGAACCCTTTAAAAGCTTTTTTTCCTCTGGCGATCCAAGATGTCCTTGATCATCACAGGCTTTTAAAAGCATTTTTTACAACCTCTTCGGCCAAAGAGGTTGTAGAAAAAATGCTTTTAAAAGTTAAAAAAAAAGTTGGCCACGCCCACACAGTCACATTATCCCCACCACCAAGCCACGCCCAGAAAACCGGTAGTAACAAATTTTACATTTCACCCCTGCCTCCGGATCCATAGATTTCAACTTCAAGAATTTTAAGTCAGGAAAGAAATCAGGAAAGAAAGAATCATTTGCTGCTCATGGTAAAAATCTTGGAGTAGGGGAGAGAACATTAAAAAAAAAAAAAGAAAGTCAATAAAATATGTTCTTTCCAGGTGTGAAATCCATCAGGTTTTGACAGGTTCTAGAGAACTGGTAGCGGGAATTTTGAATAGTTCAGAGAGCCACCAATTACCACCTCTGGCTGGTCACAGAGTGGGGTAGGAATGGAGATTTTTGCAGTATCCTTCCCCTGCCATGCCCACCAAGCCACACCATGCCCACCAAGCCACCCTACAGAACCGGTAGTAAAAAAAAAATTGAATTTCACCACTGGTTCTTTCCCTTCTGCTTTGCCAGTGTGAGCCAGGCTTTAATGCAGCAAATCATCCACTCTTGGTTCTCATTCTTTCCCTTGGTAGGATGGTTTTGGTTTCCTTCTTTAAAGGGCTCCTACAAAACTTTTATGATATTATTTATTATTATTTAGAGGTATTCCTTATTCATTGATTGAATATTTGTTGATTGATTGATTGATTATTTGTTATCAAGTCATTTCTTACTTATAACGAGCCCACGTATTCCAGCTCTCTCTCCAATATAATTTTCTGTGTTTCCCTATAGAATGATATGAATGGTGTTCTGCCTGTTGTTTTTAAAATATGCTTATTGTATTAAAAAGGAATCAAAAAGATGTACTGTAGCAACAAAGATGACATCTCACCTTTAAAGATAACATTAGTTCTGCTATCCAAACTAGTTATGGACCACAAGGAAGCAAAACTGTTATACAATCCACATCATGTTTATCTGTTTCTTGCTGCCAGTGCTTTGCCTAAGATTTTTTTTTTTTTTACTCTTTTTCAGGAAAAACAGGCCAGGTTTTGAATGGAAACATATCATTTTGCAAGTTATTCCCTTGTAGGGGTTATTCCCTTGTAGGGGTTCTTTCTCTCAAAGGAAATTAGAATGGAGGCCTGAATGTACACAATGCAGGTGATTCAAAACTAAAACAATATGTTCCCTTGTCTTTGCTTTAAATGCCTTGATATACATATTTAACTCTGCTTAAATTGGGGTTGTCTTTAGTGTTGGCAGCTGGTTTATTTTCTAGCAAGAATAAATTTGTGATTAAAGAAAAAAAATGGATGTACTTCTATCATTTGCCAAGGTCTGCAATAAATTTCTAAAACCTGAATAGATCTTCCTCATAATGTACAGGCAAGGAGGAACCAATGCCAATAGCCTCTATTACTCTACAATTGTTAGAGCTACTAGCCAAGAAATTATTCAAATAATATTAAAGAACTCAGGCCTAAGACTTATTCCTCTGCTTATGCTCATATCTATTTTACAGCCTTTAGTGGCAAAGGATTATATATTTGTTTAGCATTTGTGATGAAAACAGGGAAGTAGTAGAAATTAATTTTGAAGCCCTGACTGCTCCTATTGTGTATCACTGTATGCTTCTTGGGTAGGATTTTATAGAGCTGTTTATAATAATGATAATTCACAGAACATGCAATAAAAGCTTTGCATATCTTTTTGATATATGCCCATACAGAACTGTGTATTCCTTTGATTGCATATTTACGTATACTTTATGCTCTCTCCCTACAATTTCATCCATGTTTATATCTCGTAGAAACCCCCAGTGTTAAGCTGGGCGAGTGAAGAGACTGGAAACAGGCTTCAGACAACAGGTCTTTATTTGACAACTATCTACAATCCAGCAGCTTGCCTCTCTGACAGCTTGCCCTTTTATAGGGAGCTGTCAGGGGTTTCAACCAATCATGTTTGAGTATTCTTCCCGCTCAAACACCGGACCTGACTGAAGCCTTTCAGGCTGTCAGTATCTAACACCACTACCCTCTTAGTTGGAACAATCCACTCTGCATACATAGTCGTGCAAGTAAGCGGGGCATTTGCAGGTCCTTCCAGACTTGCACAGCTCAGTAGGTGTGGTGGCAGTGGCCTTAGAGGTATTGCCTGCTGCTGCGTCTTGGTCTACCCATGGAAACTCCTGGAACTTCTCAGGTGGGGCCTCGGAGTTGACTGGAACCAATTCGCATCGCTGGAGTCCTGGTTCTTCAGGTGCATAATCTGCTTCCTTTGGGCTTGAGTCTCCTAAGGAGGGATTATACTTTAGGTCATTATCGACTAATTCTGGGAGTTCTTTATTATAGCAGAGGTGGCTACGTAATTTGTCTATGTGCTGCCTACATAGTCTCCTGTCATCTAGTTTAACTTTGTGACCTGGGCCCTGTTGCCTTTTCTATTGTCCCTGGTAGCCATAGGGATCTTGACAATGGAGCCTACATAATTTACGACCTACTTTGGTGTCCTTGGAAATTGCTGAGAAATTGGAATGTTAGCCTCTTTTCTTTTCTTCTGCAATTATAGCAAAGGAGGCCATTTACAAATTTGATAGGCTAACAATAGAGCACTTACAGTGCCTATAATCAAGGATGCAGGTCTTTTGTTTCCTCTTGTAACCTGAGAACATTCCAGATCTTATCTCCCATTCTTGTGTTATTTTTTCCCCATTATATTGTGTACATACTCTGTTTTTCTTTGATCAAATCCTTTACAAATTTTGTATATTCCTGAGATGCTTGCTTTGGGCTCCCCCAGGTGTAAGAAATTATGGCTACTAAATAAAATGACCCCCTTAAGTTCTCTGGCATTTATTTGATAAGATTGCACTGGATGTACTTGCATTACACTGAAATTTCACAGGTTTATTAGTAAATCAGAAGGCAACAGAAAAGATGGCGTTATATTGCTGCATTATAATCCCCACATCAGCAGAAATTTTTAATCATTCAACTTCATTGCCAATGAACAAGAGTTCATATACGGTGACTGGACTTCAGGACCAGCTCAAAAGCATAGAGTGTGCCTCCATAGGCTTTATATGATGGCACCACCAACTGCCGATGCAAATATATGCACTTTTTAACTTATCTGTCAAACTATTTACTAAGTCTGCACTACTATTAATCTTCTCATTGTTCCCGTCACCCATCTCCTTCCACTTATAACTGTATGACTGTAATTTTGCTGCTTGTATCCTTAAGATTTTGATTGTTTCCTGATTGCGTATTTGTATCCTATGACTATCATTAAGTGTTGTACCTTATGATTCTTGATGAACGTATCTTTTCTTTTATGTACACTGAGAGCATATGCACCAAGACAAATTCCTTGTATGTCCAATCACACTTGGCCAATAAAGAATTCTATTCTATTCTATTTGGAAGATGGACCAGCATTGGCACCCCTAATCCAGGGCCTATTTGGCCTTAGTCTAACTCTGGTCATGCTGTACTGTACAATTATGATAACTACGCACAAGTGAACCTATTCAGTAACTTTTGATGCCCAAATCTCAGCAGAAATGATGCTCGTCCAAACAATTCATTAAAAATGTTTTTTTCAATTCAGGTCTGTTCACCAGCTTTACTGCTTAGGGCCAAGTTTTAACTCACTTGGCAAGAACAGAATGGAAACAATTCAGGATGCTGTTCAACTCACTGATCTCACTCACTCAAAATCCCTTTTAAAGGTCCATCTCCACTGTTAGTTTGGGAAGGCAAAGGGATATTCAACAAGCACAACAAAGTGCTCAGTTCTGTGATGTTATGGAGGGAAGGGGAAAACAAAGCATTGATCATCTGTCCTGAAAACAAACGGACCTTTGCGGCCAATTGCAGCCTTTGAGGCATGTGAGGCAAGCTATGGAAAATATAAAGACACAAATAGAAACATCTTCTTGCACCTTGTTTTTTTGTTTTTTTTTTGAGCAACGTTGGATAACATGGTGTCTTCCTTGCAAAGCACTAATTCATTTTTGATCCTCTTCATTTTTTTTAAAAAAATCATTTTTTTGTAAACTTCTTCAAGATGCAGTTTGGAATTGCAAGTAGTTAGTCAAAAGTTTATTTAATAAATAAATAAATAAATGGCGCCTCTGATTTTTCATTCTTCTCTTCCCTTATAGCCTTTTTTTCTCCACAATAATGTATATTCGAATCCTTTATTTTGTTTAAAAGCCACAACATTTCTAAGTTATCTCTTTTTCCTGTTTTCCTTTCTTGTTTATCCCAAATGTTTCATTAATTAGCTTCGATTTGTTCCATGTTAAATTATAAATAATTTGCTAAGTCTTGGTTGTCTTTTGAGTTTGTAAACCTAATCCTATCCTCTCAGTCCTAGCTCCTTTGGTAGGAGAATGTTTGTGGGTGGGGAGAAAGAGAATTTCCTCCCTGAGCTACAACTATTCTCTTCTATTGGCGTTATCTATCAGTCCAATACTAGCCCCTAACTACAGTATTAACATAAACAGAGGGATCAGTGGTGAAATCCAAATTTTTTTACTACCGGTTATGTGGGCATGATTTGGTGGGCATGGTGTAGCTTCATGGGCGTGGCTTGGTGGGCATGGCAGGGGAAGGATACTGTAAAATCTCCATTCCCACTCCACTCTAGGGGAAGGATACTGCAAAATCCTCATTCCCTCCCCACTCCTGGGGGAAGGATATTACAAAATCTCCATTCCCACCCCACTCTGGGCCAGAATTTGCCAGTTCTCCAAACTACTCAAAATTTCTACTACCGGTTCTCTGAACTGCTCAAAATTTCTGCTACCAGTTCTCAGAACCTGTCAGAACCTGCTGGATTTCACCCCTGAGAGGGATGTATTAATGCACATATAAAGTGAGACTTAGTCAAATACTCCCCCCCACCACCAAAAAAAAGGATTAATTAATTAATTAATTAATTAATTAATTAATTTAATTAAACTTTTATACCGCCCTTCTCCCAAAGGACTCAGGGCGGTGTACAGCCTGCATTAAAACAATTTATATACACACTAAAATAACAATTAAAAAACTTATTCCAAAAAGGCCGAAATTAAAACCGTCCAATTGACCATATAAAATACCCAATAAAATACAATTAAAATTTAAAATTTAAGAATTTAAAAAATTTAGCATTTAAAAAAATCAGGCCAGTCCCGCTTGGATAAATAAATAAGTTTTCAGTTCCCGGCGAAAGGTCTGAAGGTCAGGCAATTGGCGTAAACTTGGGGGAAGTTCGTTCCAGAAAGTAGGTGCTCCCACAGAGAAGGCCCTTCCCCTGGGGGCCGCCAACCGATACTGCTTGGCGGACGGCACCCTGAGAAGACCCTCTCTGTGAGAGCGCACGGGTCGGTGGGAGGCATGTGGTAACAGCAGGCGGTCCCGTAAGTACCCGAGCCCTAAGCCATGGAGCACTTTGAAGGTGGTAACCAAAACCTTGAAGCGCACCCGGAAGACCACAGGTAGCCAGTGCAGACTGCGCAGGAGTGGTGTTACCCGGGAGCAACGTGGTGCTCCCTCAATCACCCGCGCAGCGCGGTAAGAAGTAGTATGTGAAAGTGATTTCTATAGTTTAAGGACCCTGTACTGATTTCTATGAAATCAGGAATGTTTTATTCCCTGAGAATGGTCTAGCGATTTCCTATAAATTTCATCTGGTAAAAATCAAGAAAGACTTGGGTAGTTTAGTAAACCAAATTTTAAGACAGTCTAACTGGAAAACCTCTAGAAGATCAATTTCTGTGCAATTTGACATTCTTCTTTTTGTGATAATCACCTAACATTCCTGAAAAAACTTATTTCCCTTCAGATAGGCAGTAAAAAGATAATTGACAAGGCAGAGCACCTTCCATGCCAAATAAGGGAGGAAACCATTTCTTCCAGTACCAGAGCTGACAGCAAGTTGCAGAGTGTACCACCCCTCAGCCCTTGCTACCTAAACAAGAGCTGGATCAGGCCACACAAGGGGATAAGCAGTCTTTGTATAACACTGTTTGTTATATACATGTGAAGTCTGAATATTGGATTATAAACCCCACATCAGCAGAAATGTCTGTTTTTAATCATTCCACTTCACTGCTAATGAACAAGAGTTCATTGCAATTAATTGCATTAAATGATTTAATTAAATGATCTGGTTGTGTTGCTTTTAGTTGATTAAGATGGCAGATTTTGAGTGCAATGTAGGAGAACAGGAATGTCAGGAGACTTGTTTCATGCAGCTGCATTTGATCTCCTTTGCTCTCCAGGGGCAGAACTTAACATTGCCACATAGACGATCCATGGTTGCTACCAAAATAGCACCCAGTCTAGATGTCCTTTCTTCTTAACCCCTACTAGTGCTCAATAGCAGAAAAAATGTGGGGCTATCTTATTCCTAATCACAAGTGGAATCCAATGAGGTGCAGTAGGAATGACAAAACATAGAACATGATGCTCTTGTTTTATTTTTCTGTATATCAAAAGGAGATGAAGATGGGAAAGGTGGGATGTTGTTTACTTAAGGCTACTGCTATCAAAAAAGTCACAGTATGAAATGCTAGGTGCTGCAGTGGTTAGAGTGAAGTATTGCAGGCTACAATATTGCAGTAGTATTGCAGCTGACTGCTAGCTGCATTTTGGCAGTTCAAATCTCACCAGTTCAAGGTTGACTCAGCCTTCCATCCTTCCGAGGTGGATAAAATGAGAACCCAGATTGTTGGGAGCAATATGCTGACTCTGCAAACCACTTAGAGAGGGCTGTAAAAGCACTATGAAGTAGTATATAAGTCTAAGTGCTGTTGCTATTGCTATGTCTTCTCACTCTGTGAGAAATACTGACACACCTAGAGGAAACACTAGACATAAAATTTAACCAATAAATATCTTCCAGTTTCCAGGGAAAAAAATATGTTTACTCCTCTGTAGCAAAACATCAGTGATCAGCTCCTTACACTCTGCTATGTGAGGGGAAAAAAACCCTTTCTCTTATGATGGCTTCCCTTGATTTAATGGAAACATGAGAAGACGGTAAGGCTGTATAATAAAAAGAGGACATTGGCCACCTCAGAACTAAAATAAATGTAATGGAATGTACAGTTTACCAGGAAACACTAAGGGAGATCCCATCTCATCTTCAACTGTTGAAATTCTGTAAGATTTCCCTCCTAATATGAAAACAACGTCACCATTATTATTTTTTCATCCATTGCTGTTAAGTTCTGGAAGTAACGAGGCTGGAGACCAGGGTAGTGACAACAGCTCTTTAATATAGGGTGAACCCAGCAACAGGCTGGGGGAAAAACCTCTCCTTTTATACAGTTCTGCTGGAGGCTTCGTCCAATCAGCAACGTGCTGATTTCCCGCTCAAATATTTAAAGGTACAAACATGAATACATAACACTCCTCCCCTCCCAGAAAACACTTTGCCTCTATTTACATTTTATTTACATGTCCTTATTCGACGTAGTCACGCAAATAACCTGGGCGTCTCCTAGTTCTTTCAGACCTGCGCGGTTCAGTTCTGGGTGGTGTTTTGAGCTGGTCGGAGGGGCTGTTTTCTCCTCCCAGCTCTTTCTCTAGGCCAACGGGCCCTGGATTATTTGCAGACTCTTTTCTTGGCCATCCGCCTTGGATTACTGTGATTTTCCTGCCGATTCCTCGAACCTGATGGCGTCGCTGGACCTCCGGGACCTCAGCTAAGTCTTGCGCCTCCGGGTTATGGTCAGCTGTGGGTTCAAATAAGGATTGGTCACTATCTGTCTTGTTTGGTTCGGGTTGCTCTGTTATTCGTTTCCTTATCTGATCTATGTGGCGCCTCCATACTCGGTTGTCTTGTAACTCGACCAAGTATGATTTTGGACCGGTCGCTTTTATGATTTGCCCTGCGAGCCAGCTTGGGCCGTCCCCATAGTTGCGGGCCCACACTCTGTCGCCTATACCCATTCCTCTCGTTTTTTCTATTTCCCCCTGGTAACCCTCTGGTGTGTAATGGGGATTCAAACGGTCAAGTGGGCACCGGAGCTTCCGACCCATCAAGAGTTCGGCTGGGCTTCTGCCTGTAGCAGTGCTTGGGGTTCTGTGCTGAATGGCCAGAAAGAAATCTACCTTTGCTTGCCAGTCTCCTGGCTTGAGTCTGGACAATGCCTCCTTAGCGCTCCGGACGGAACGCTCTGCAAGGCCATTCGACGCAGGGTGGAAAGGCGCGGAGAGGGCATGGCGGATGCCCTCCTCTGCCAAGTATTCCTCAAACTGGGCTGCCGTGAATTGCGGGCCATTGTCGGACACTAGAGTGTCTGGCAACCCGTGGGTTGCGAATAGGTGGCGCAGGGCTGCGATTACTGCCTCGGCCGTAGTGGATTTCAATAGTACGATTTCTAACCATTTAGAGAATGCGTCGACAACCACTAGGAAGGTTTGGCCGTGGAAGGGCCCAGCAAAATCAATGTGGATTCTTGACCAAGGCCCTTGGGGTTTTTCCCATTCCCTGACTGGGGCCGTTGGTGGTAGAGGTCTGGACTCTTGGCAAGCCTGGCATTTCCCTACCCTCTCAGCAATTTCTGAATCCATGAGTGGCCACCACACATAGCTTCTTGCTAGCCCCTTCATCCTTACGATCCCTGGGTGACCCTCGTGGAGGAGGTCCAATACCTTTTCCCTTAATTTCTTCGGAATCACCACACGATCACCCCATAATAGGCACCCCCCTTGAGCCGAGAGCTCATCACGCTTTTTAACAAATTCCTTAAACCTTTCGCCCGGCGCAGCGGGCCACCCTCTTTGTACCCATCCGATTACAGTCCTTATCACAATGTCCCGGTATGATGCCCGAGCCACCTCCTTAGAGGTGACTGGGCCTGAGTCCAAAGAGTCAATCAGCAGGACAGGCGTCCCCGGGGTGGGGTCTTCGATCGCCTCTGGTAGTGGGCATCTGCTTAAAGCGTCCGCATGCCCCACTTCTTTTCCTGGCCGATGCTGCAGCTTGTACGAATAAGCGGCTAAGAAAATAGTCCATCGAGTCAATCGTGGCGAAAGTGCCACAGGCGTTGGGCGGTCTCCTGCCAGTATTCCTAACAGCGGTCTGTGGTCAGTCACAATTTCAAAATCCCGCCCAAATACATATTCGTGGAATTTCTTCACCCCTGACACAATTGCTAGCGCTTCTTTATCTAACTGGCTATAGTTCCTTTCTGGGGGGGACATTGTTCTAGAGTAGAAGGCTATAGGGGCTTCTGTGCCGTTTGGAAGTCTGTGGCTGAGCACAGCCCCCACCCCGTAAGGGGAGGCATCGCAAACCAGCACTAGGGGCAATGAGTTATGATATTGGATGAGCAGGCTATCGCTTGAAAGCAGGTTTTTCACTGTTTCAAAAGCCCTACTTTCCGACTTTCCCCAAGACCAAACAGTATTTTTTCCTAGAAGTTTGTGCAGCGGTTCAGCAACGGTCGCTTTGTTTTTTAAAAAAACCGCGTAAAAATTCACTAACCCCAGGAATGCCTGCAGCTCTGCTTTGTTTTTGGGCGCTGGGGCCTTTCTGATTGCCTTGACTTTGCTCTCAGTGGGGTGAATTCCCTTCTTGTCTATACGGTAGCCCAAGAATTCGACGGACTCGACCCCTATGTGGCATTTGTTTGCTTTTACCTTTAGTCCGGCTGCCCGGAAAATGCCCAGAACCTTTCTTAATCGCTCCCCCAGTTCCTCTACGTTTTCCGCTGATATTAAGACATCATCGAAGTAGGGAACTACCCCTGGGAGCCCTTGCAGGAGTCGTTCCATTAAGTTTTGGAACAACCCCGGTGCCACACTCACCCCAAATTGTAGTCGGGTGCATCTGAAGGCACCCCTGTGAGTTACAATCGTTTGGGCTTCGGCTGTGTTGGCGTCTACGGGCAATTGTTGGTAGGCTTGGGCCAAGTCTAACTTTGCAAAGACCTGCCCTTGCCCCAAAGAGTGCAGTAAGTGTTGCACCACGGGAACCGGGTAAGCGCTTTTCTGTAAGGCTTTGTTTAGCGTCGCCTTGTAGTCAGCGCAAATTCTAATTGACCCATCTGGTTTTATGGGTGTGACGATTGGCGTCTCCCACTTTGCGTGATCGACTGGTACCAAAATTCCCTGATTTATGAGCTTATCTAGCTCCTTGTCAATTTTTGGTTTAAGGGCAAAAGGGACTCTCCTCGCCTTTAGCCTAATGGGAGCTACCTGGGGGTCTAAATTGAAGGAAATAGGGGTCCCCTTGTACTTGCCCAGGCAGTCCTTGAAGACATCTTCGAACTCGTTCAAGAGTATGTCTTTCAGGTTGCAGTCACTTCTGTAGATGCCGGTCACTCCCATGCCCAGTGCGCGAAACCAGTCTAGTCCTAGCAACCAGGCAGAGTCCCCTCGACGATTGTGATGGGCAGGGTCTTCTTGTGAGGTCCGTACTCGACGCGGACGGAGGTGGTCCCTCGAACAGGGATTCGATTTCCCTGGTAATCGTGGACCCGTAACCGTTGGGACTGCAGGTGGCGCTTCGCGACTGAAGGCAGTGACTTCACCAAAGTGTCCCAGGACATGATGGTGATGGCTGACCCGGTGTCCACTTCGAGTCGGCACCTTACTCCCTCTATTTTAGGTTTGGTGAAGATCTTCTTCTCCACTCGGGTTGAGGCGCGCCAATAACTACAGTCGTTTGGTTGAATCGCACCTTTCTTATTTGAGCCAATCGCGGGTCGCCTTTCCGATCCCGCGCTCTGATTGGCCGATTTAAATTTTCGGCGGGAAGGTTGGGGAGCTCGACAGACTTGAGCTAGGTGCCCCTTCTTTCCACACCGCCGACATGTTGCGTCCTTAAACTTGCAGCGTTGGCGCTGGTGTTGACCTCCGCAGCTTCCGCATTCGTCTCGGTCCTCTTTGTCGCGCTTTTCGGTTCGGCAGACCCCTTCCTCATCCTCACCGTCACCGTCGGATTCGGTCTGAATCTCCTCCTGATGCACTGGAGCCGGCTTTGTGCTCGCCTTTGGTGGGGGAGGCTTTTGCAATGTCTCCGCCGCTTGGGTGGACATTTCATGTGCTCTGGCTTCGTCCAGAGCGTTGGCCAGCGTTAGGTTGCTCTTCGCTAGCAGCCGGCGCCGCAAACGGATGTCTTTGACCCCTCGGATGAGTTGCTCGAGCAGCACCTCGTCTAGGTCTCGGTATCCGCAGTCCTTGGGCGGCTTCCTTAGGGCGGCCATGTAGTCACCAATGGACTCGCCCATCTGCCTTCGCTCTCCAAATTCAAACCGCCGCACGTATTTGGACGGTGTGGGTGCGAAGTGGTTCTTTAATAGGGTTTGCAGAGTTGGCCACGATACCGATTGTATCGGCGTTGGCTCTGCCAGGGCTTCCGCAATATCGATGACCTCCGGACCACAGTGGCTTAAGAAATAAGCCCTTTTGCGGTTATCTGGAACTCCCTGCAGTTCGTTGGCTTCTAGAAAGCTTTCGAAACGGGTCATATACGTTCCCCATTTCTCTCTGGCTGGGTCAAACGGTGCGGGCGGAGTGTAACTGGCCATCTCCGCGTTTTCTGCCCTGAATTGCTGGGTTCGGTTCTATCGTGCGTGCTTCAGCTCGGTTCTGGTTCTCCTTAGCCTCGAGATCCCACCTTCGTCGCCAATGTTAAGTTCTGGAAGTAACGAGGCTGGAGACCAGGGTAGTGACAACAGCTCTTTAATATAGGGTGAACCCAGCAACAGGCTGGGGGAAAAACCTCTCCTTTTATACAGTTCTGCTGGAGGCTTCGTCCAATCAGCAACGTGCTGATTTCCCGCTCAAATATTTAAAGGTACAAACATGAATACATAACAATTGCCTTAAAAAAAAAGGGGGGGGGAGTTTTTTCAATGCCAAACTAGAAATTACTAGTACTTTGAAGAAGTTTCCCAAATGAGCCCCATTTCATCTCTTTGCTCGCCATTGTCCGTAAGCAATAAATACAGTATTTCTATGCAATGTCCTTCATTGCATCACAAAGATATTGTTGGCTATAAGCAACCTTATGTTATCATCTAAACTACTCTAGGTTTTACCTCTCCTATCTCTTCTCTGCTAGTAGCTTTAAAGTTCACTGTGGTATCATCTTTTCATCCATATCTTTGTATACTCGTGCACACATTTATGCTCAGTTTTTTCATTTTAGCTCCCAGTTTTATATTCGGTATTTCTTGAATGATTCAAAGAGTATGCAGCTTGACTTATTTCCAAACTGATGCACTTATAACAAAAATATTAAAGTACTTCAAACAGTTTTAAATGGCTCTCCACTGTGCAAAATGATCTGAAATTATTGGAGTGCTTCGAACCTTTCATGAATGCTTTAGTCTGAACCCTCTTACAGAGATTCAGGAACTGTAAACTACAAATCACCATAAAATGATTCCAGAATCTCAATTTCCTTTGGTCGTTTTCCCAACAGAGTAACAAGCCCATATAAAAAGTTAAGATGTGCTCAATAGTTTAGGTCAAGTAAAAGAATCCTTTTTCTCTGAAGATCTATGAGGCAATAACATGAATAGAGGTAATATGCCATTGGTTGTTGAACATACATTATTTATTTATTTATTTATTTATTTATTAAATATTTATACCGCCCTTCTCCCGAAGGACCCAACTTATCCCGAAGCTATCCTTCCTTCCATTAATCATTAAAATAAAGTTATCTGAATGAAGCCAGGGTCAACATTCCAGTAGCTCCAGACAGAAGCTCACTAAATTCCCAAGGAAACAGCTTACGAGAAGAAAGCAAACAAAGTAGAACTACTGCATAATTGCTTGAAATTGTTTGGCTTCTCTAGCACAAGCATTTGCCAAGAGGCACCTAGACACTGCAATCCCATAGAAACACTTCTGGTAATAAGATCCCACTGAGTTTGACAGGCTTATTCCTGAGTTATACGCACATTTAATGTAAATAATATTCATATTCAAATAACATTTGACTTTGGATGAAAGGAGCAGTGAAAAGAAGTCCTACTATTTGCAAGTAAGACCACCACTTGGAGAATAGAAAGTTAAGATTTACTCTTCATTAAAAAAATGTGTGGGTTCTCACTTGAACCAATTTCTATTCTAGTGAAACTGAGTTGCTACCCCACATTCTGAAGATGAACCAGATATCGACATGTATCTGTGATAAAATAAATTCTTACATCCCTGTTCTCTAGTCCTAAAAAGAGGCAATGATTTATTTGCTTTTCTTTTGCTTTTAATTGAAAGGTACATATTCTTTTGATAACCAATAAGTCATATTTAAACCAAGTTTCCCCCAACCACCTTTTATAATTGTTGGTTTGTTTTTAACAATACATCCTTACCATTTATATTCCATATCGTAGGCTACGGAATGGAAGCCATGATACAAAAATTATCCTACATTCAGTTCCCTAAAGTAAAAGTTAGTATCCAGGTCATAAGGAGCAGCAGAAGGATACAACAGAAATGCTGCGGGGAAACAATTTCTCACTAACCAGCCTTGAAGGCCAATATGGTCTGATAGCTCTGTGCAACAAAAGCTCTGTTTTAAACTTCCCAAAGGACTTTCATACAATGGAAATCAAAAGGGTACATTAGTTACACAGTAGGAAAGAGAGAAAGAAAATGCCTTGTTCTAATAGTTCCATTTATTTCTTTTTCAAGAAAAAATAGCCTCCGTGCAAGCCTAAGGAAGAACAGAGCTCTAACACATCAATAGAAGTAGCTCATAATCTGTTTAAAAAGGGTCATCTTAAGGTTCACTTCATCTTCTACATCCTATAGTAATGAAGACTTAATGGTTGCACAGTCGAGTATAAAGCGTTTCCTAGGAACAAGAGTGGAGAGCCATATATGTGAATGACTAGTAGTTATTCAATCTAGAAATTTCTCCTAGTAGGTTCTGCACTTTTGTTGTTATGTCTGTTTGCCTTTTTACAAAACGAAAGTCTCTGTTGGGTTATTTTGATTTAGGCGAGGCCTTTTTCTGCTAACAACAGATGTTTCTGGATCCTTGTCTTCACAATTCTTTCTACCAACTAAAATAACACTGACAATGGGAAATCAGGCTAAAACACATGAAGAATGGTTGCAGGAAATGAATATGTCTAATGAAAAGAAGGACTGGGGTGACATAATAGCAGTGTTCCAATGTTTGAAGGGCTGCCACAAGGAAGAGAGAGTCAATTTATTTTCCAAAGCACCTGAAGGCAGAACAAGAAGCAATGGATGGGAACTAATTAAGGAGAGAACCAACCTACTGTAGAACTAAAGAGAAATGTCCTGATAGTTAGAACAATTAATCAATGGAACGAGTTGTCTCCAGACGTTTTGGGTGCTCCAACACTGCAGATTTTTAGAAGAAATTGGACAACCATTTGCCTGAAATAGGATAGAGTTTCCCGTCTGAGCAGAGGGTGGACTAAAAGACCTCCAAGGTCCCTTCCAACTCTATTATTCTCTTTTTCTTTTTTTTTAAATTGAGTTTTATTGAATTTTAACAATTAAACAGTTTTCATTCAACTCCTGTGCATGTCTGTGGCCATTTACATATCATCCCATTAGTTTGTCCTATACTCTATATAATTTTACTAAATTATATTACTATTTCTAATTAGAATTACTAATTCTTAATAATTCTACAATCTGTTATTTCCCCTTTTTTCCTATTTTTGACCCAATTATACCATTTCTCCCATATTACATAAAAAATCTGAATCCATCCATCCTTTCACTTCAAGTGTCATTTTGTCCATCTCAGCACAATCCAGTATTTTTCTAATTATTAACTCTTCAGAGGGTGTATTTGAGCTTCTCCAACATTGCGCAAATGCCAATCTTGCTGCCGTTATCATATGAAAATAATATATTCTGTTTTTCTATTATTTTATTATTCAGTTCTGTGCTTGAGGATAGGAAATTACAATTAGAGCACCTACTGCTCATGATTGATCCAACCACCCTTTAAAGGTTATTATTAAAATTATCTTTTTGCCCCTTACAGCCCAACACAAGTAGCTTCCAACTTTATTCTAGAAATTAGTGTGGTGACTGAATCTGATTATTAGTGACAGCTTTGGCGTATGCGTGCAGTGTACAAACATTTAAATGATAGCTATTAATTTTTCACCACAGGATTCCAGAATCAGTTGTATTCTGAGGACCTGACATAAGTGCTAGCTAGACACCTAACTTTGGAGTATTTGAAAGTAATGTCACTCCTTGACCCACCCCTCCTTTAATTTGTTTTTTTGTTGTTGTTGTTGTTTTTAAAGATAAAGATAAAGGTTTTCCAGGCATGTATGACTCTAGGGGGTGGGGCTCATCTCTGCTTCTTAGCCAGGAAGTCAGCATTGTCCAAAGATGCTTCCATGGCCATGTGGCCAGTATAATAATAATAATAATAATAATAATAATAATAATAATAATAATAATAATAATAATAATAATAATAATAATAATAATATTATTATTATTATTATTATTATTATTATTATTATTATTATTATTATTATTATTATTATTATTATTATTATTATTATTATTATTATTAAATTTCTATACCGCCCTTCTCCCGAAGGACTCAGGGCAGTTTACAGCCAGATAAAACCAACAATAAATAGATACAATACAATTAAAACCAATATTAAAAAACCTGTTAAATTTGGCCCATAATTAAAATACATTAAAACTATAAAAACCGCATTAAAATTAATAATGATAGTAATAATTATAATAATTATAATAATTATGCCAGTCCTGCACGGAAGAATAAATACATCTTCAGCTCATGGCGGAAGGTCCGGAGGTCAGGAAGTTGTCGAAGTCCTGGGGGAAGCTCATTCCAGAGGGTGGGAGCCCCCACAGAGAAGGCGCTCCCCCTGGGGGCCGCCAGCCGACATTGTTTGGCTGACGGCACCCTGAGGAGGCCCTCCCTATGGGAGCGCACGGGTCGGTGGGAGGCAAACGGTAGCAGTAGGTGGTCCCGTAAATAACCCGGTCCTAAGCCATGGAGTGCTTTAAAGGTGGTAACCAACACCTTGAAGTGCACCCGGAAGACCACAGGCAGCCAGTGCAGCTTGTGCAGGAGAAGTGTCGTGGCTCCCTCTATCACCCATGCAGCTGCATTCTGGACCAATTGGAGCCTCCGGGTGCTCTTCAAGGGGAGCCCCATGTAGAGAGCATTGCAGTAGTCCAGGCAAGAAGTGACGAGGGCATGAGTGACTGTGCATAAGGCATACCGGTCTAGAAAGGGGCGCAACTGGCAGATCAGGCGTACCTGATAAAAAGCCCTCCTGGAGACGGTCATCAGGTGTTCTTTGAAAGATAACCGCCCATCCAGGAGAACGCCTAAGTTGCGCACCCTCTCCATCGGGGCCAATGACCCGCCCCCAAGAGTCAGCTGCCACTCCGTCTTGGAGGGGTTGAGTTTGAGCCTGTTTCTCCCCATCCAGACCCGCACGGTCTCCGGACACTGGGACAACACTTCGACAGCTTCGAGAAGATAGAATATTGTTTATTTTCAGATAGCTGGTTGTGAATCCCTCCTTGTGAAGTGGGGCCATAGGAATCAGATGGGTCTGTTGATCGCGTACCTGGCTCCTTGCTGCGTGACTACAGCCCTGCCTGAGCTGCTGGAGGTGCTTGCTGGGGTGGCAGTTGAGACTCCCAGACTTTTGGTCATGGGGGACTTCAACTTGCCATCGGCCGGCTTGTCATCAACGGTAGCTCAGGAGTTCCTGGCTTCCATGACAGCCATGGACCTGATTCAAGTAACTGATGGCCCCACACACACGGGGGGAGGCACACTAGATCTGATTTTTATCTCTGGACAGTGGATTAATGACGTGGTATTAAGAGATTTAAGGACGGAACCGGTGTCATGGTCGGATCATTTTCTCCTTTGCCTGGACTTTCAGACCGCCACTCACCACCGCAGGGAGACGGAGCCAATGCGTTGGTTCCATCCCAGGCTCCTGATGGACCCTGAGAGGTTCCGGACGGAGCTTGGGCCGTTCCCTGAGGATCTTGCCCACGGCACGACTGAAGAACTCGTTGCGGCCTGGGAGCGGGCCGCGACGGGGGCTTTGGACCGTGTCGTGCCTTTGCGGCCTCTGACCTGGCGCAGATCTCACTTGGCTCCTTGGTTCTCTGAGGAGCTGAGGGAGATGAAACGCCGGAGAAGACGCCTAGAGAGTACCTGGAGGCCAAGTAAAAATTCAATATATAAACATTAAAAAGAAGTTAAAAAGAAATATTATAATGTGGCCGAAATTTAAAACCATATAAAATCTTAAAACATAAATACCCCAATAAAATTTCAATCCAGTCCCGCTTGAATAAATAGGTGCGTTTTCAGCTCACGCCGAAAGGTCCGAAGATCAGGCAATTGACGTAAACCGGGGGGAAGTTCATTCCAGAGTGTAGGAGCTCCAACAGAGAAGGCCCTTCCCCTGGGGGCCGCCAGCCGACATTGCTTGGCGGACGGCACCCTGAGAAGGCCCTCTCTGTGTGAGCATATGGGTCGGTGGGAGGCACAAGGTAACAGCAGGCGGTCCCATAAGTACCCGGGTCCTAAGCCATGGAGCGCTTTAAAGGTGGTAACCAAAATCTTGAAGCACACCCGAAAGACCACAGGAAGCCAGTGCAAGCTGCGCAGGATTGGTGTTACATGGGAGCAACGAGTTGCCCCCACTATTACCCGCGCAGCTGCATTCTGGACTAGCTGCAGCCTCCGGGTGCACTTCAAGGGCCTCCCCATGTAGAGAGCATTGCAATAGTCCAAGCGGAAAGTGACAAGGGCATGAGTGACCGTGCATAAGGCATCCCGGTCAAGAAAGGGGCGCAACTGGCGCACCAAGCGCACTTGGTGGAAGGCCCTCTTGGAGACGGCCGCCAAATGATCGTCAAACGACAGTCGCCCATCAAAGAGGACACCCAAGTTGCGCACCTCTCCGCTAGCTAATAACTCGCCCCCCACAGCCAGCTGCGGCTGCAGCTGACTGTACCGGGGTGCCGGCATCCACAGCCACTCCATCTTGGAGGGATTGAGCTTGAGTCTGTTTCTCCCCATCCAGACCCGTACAGCTTCCAGACACCGGGACAGCACCTCGACAGCTTCGTTGGGGTGGTTCGGGGTGGAAAAGTATACTACCTTCTCCGGGAGAAGGGCGGTATAAAAATCGAAATAAATAAATAAATAAATAAATTTTTGGAGATTGGATAAAAATTTAAGAATTTAAGCTGGAAATATGAATTATATTTGGGAGACTGTTTAAGGAAGAAAGGTTTATTATAAAAGAATTTCTGATGAATACTGGAAGATGGAATATCGTCTTGGTCTTGATCGATGAAGATTGGATATTAAAAACTATAAGATTCTGCAGACTTCAGGAGTGGAATGGATTGATATATATTTGGTGTTAATTGATGAAGATTGGATATTAAAAACTATGTATTTTATTGATGAACTGGAAATACTAATTTAATTGGAAGATTCTGAAGATTTTAGGAGTGGAATGGACTGATATATAATGGACTGGAAGAAGAATGTACTTTTTTGTTTCTGGAAGGGGAGTTAAGGTCTTAGAGAGAGGAGTGACTATGGATTATGACTTATGTTGTATTTTAATTTATGATTGTTAATCTTATACCCTGTACTTTGTTCTGGGAAGTCTCGGGGTGGAGGGGAGGGAGGGAAGGGGAGAGGGGAGATGAAGGATCAATGTAAAGGAATGATTGAAGATATGTAATTAAGAAATAGAAATAATTTGAAATGAAATCGGGCTGCTCAGCTGCCATTTCAGAAGGAATGGAAAGGAGAGGAGAGAGTGAAGGAAGAAAGTAGGTAGGAAAGAGAGGTAGAAAAGGGGAAAGGAGAGGAAGAAGAAAGGGGAAAGAGAGAGGGTTAGAAAGGGTGGAAGAGAAGAGTAGGGAAGGAGGAGAGGATGTAGAAAAGCGAAGGAGAGGAAGGATGAAGAAAGTAGAAGAAAGTAGAGAAGGGAGAAGGAAAAGTTTGTTAAGGAAGGAAGTGGTAGCTGGGCAGGTCCGAATAAGTAACAAATGAAAGTTAATGACTAATGTTGAATAAGAGACTGTATATTGAATAGGTTGTTGGAAAATGGAAATAAAACTTTTTTACTAAAAAAAAAACAAAAAAAAACACTTCGACAGCTTCATTGGGGTGGTTAGGGGTGGAAATGTACAGCTGAGTGTCATCAGCGTACAGCTGGTACCTCACCCCAAAACCACTGATGATCTCACCCAGCGGCTTCATATAGATGTTGAACAGGAGAGGCGAGAGAACCGACCCCTGCAGCACCCCACACATGAGGCGCCTCGCGGTCGATCTCTGCCCCCCTGCCAACACCGTCTGCGACCGGTCGGAGAGATAGAAGGAGAACCACCGAAAAATGGTGCCTCCCACTCCCAAGCTCCCCAGCTGACGCAGCAGGATACCATGGTCGATGGTATCAAAAGCCGCTGAGAGATCTAAAAGGACCAGGGCAGAGGATAACCCCTGTCCCGAGCCCTCCAGAGATCATCAACCAACGTGACCAAAGCCGTCTCTGTGCTGGACTGGAATGGGTCCAGATAGACAGTTTCATCCAGGTACTGGGGTAACTGACGTGCCACCACACTCTCAACAGCCTTCGCCACAAAGCGAAGGTTGGAGATGGGACGGTAATTTCCCAAAACAGCTGGGTCCAGGGAAGGCTTCTTGAGGAGGGGCCACACCACCACCTCTTTCAAGGCGGTAGGAACAACACCCTCCGTCAAAGAAGCGTTAATAATCCAGTATGATTATATACCGAGGCACATGGAACATAGTTATCTTCCCACCAAAGTGGTACCTGTTTATCTACTTTCATTTGCATGCTTTCAAACTGTTAGATGGGCAGGAGGCAGGGCAAGTAATGTTTAGCTCACCCTGTCATGCAGCACTGGGCTGTCATCTTTTGACCTAACAAATTTAGTGTTTTTAACTGCTGAGTCACCTTTTTATTTTTTTTAGAATTTGGTTTGGTTTTTTTAGGAAGGCTTTTTTTTTTTAGGAAGTATTAATTTTAAAAACAAAATCCACAGAAGGTGTCAGGATTGGTTCCACACCACTTTCTGAACAATAGAGCCAGAGTTCCTAATTTCAGCCTAGCAGATCCCCCATTTTCAAAGTAATGTAATTGGAACACTTAAAATCCTGACTTTCATACTATTATTATTTTTTGAGTTTGGAAAACATGTGTCTTGCCTACTCTAAGAAAACACCCTTTAGGAAATGAGAAATGATTCAGAATTCCCCGCAACAAAAAAGTAGTCACCTATTTATCTGTATAAAAATATGTTTATGGCTTGATTTTACACCATGTTTACTCACAAACATGTCACATTGATATAAATGGTATTTAATTATTTTTAGGTAAATATATCTGGATGTGTCCTTTGGCACTTTATCTTAGTGATTCATTAAAATGCTGACAATTTAGAGAGTAATATAGGATTTTAATATTTCCATCTGTGAAAAATTTACCAGCAATGTTCAGAAGGGAAGAATGACAAATACAGTGCAATGTTTATATTTGTTGAATCTTTGTACACTGATATTTAACTTTAAATATTCTTCCATACAACATTTAACTGCAAGAACTCTTCCTTTTATTTTCATTCATTCAGTCTATTCTTGATCAGAAGTTCAAATCAATAGCATTAATTTTTTTTCATCAAATTATATTGTGATTATGTATTTGTAACTTGTTTGGGAGTTTCTAATCTGTATATCTACAACTACTAAGGCTGGGTCAGTTTTATACATATGTCTGTGTTTGCAAACTCAGGGGAGACAGTATCTTGTGAGCAGTGGATTTGCAGTTGGAAGTTATGTATTTCTTATAAATATTTAAATCAGGCCTCTTTTTTCAGCTTGTTCACTAGATCCAATTAAGGCCAGTCCCCCTGAGACACATGGAGGATGTGTGCCTCTGTGTGTTCATGCATGTGCAGGCTGCCTAAATGAAATGAAAAATAAAGGAGAAAAGCAATTCAGTATCTGTCTGATTTTTAAAAACCCATGGGAAGGAACTGACACTTTTCTATGACCGTTTTTTCCCCACTCCTTCTCCTTTCAAAAAAATTAAGGTAGGAAAGGAAAAGAAAAAAAATGCTAATTTGAGTATGAATTCTCAACATTTTTTTTTTTTTTTGTGGCGGGGAGCATCCCAAAATTAGAGGTGTACAAAATTTTGTATGAGGAAGTCAACTAGTTCTGGAATATTCTGTTTTTCTTTTGGCGCATCCTCCATTTTTTCTCCTGCAATGGATAGACCTAAGTATAAAATTCTTATTTAGTTAAAATTTCGTAATACATAAAATAATCTAGGTTTATAAGTGTAATTGTTCACATGATGAATTATGGACTTCACTCAGTGTCGCACCATCATCATTTTCTTTCTAAATATATAACTAGCCCCAGTAAGTTTCAGTTTTGGAAGAACTGTGGCAGAAAAATAAGTCTAAGTGATGACTCTGAGGTACTAAAGTTCCCATGATTTTTATAATCTTTATAATCTAGCAGCACATATTCTGAAATCAGAACAATGACTTCCAACAAGGCTGAGTCAATTCCAACTTGATATTCATCTCATGCCTCCCAGTACTTTTCCATTTGAAAGCTAGCTGTTCATCCAGTTCTCATGGGAACCATCATTTGCTTTAAGACCCATCTTTTGATGTATCTTCTTAGAAGTTTTATTCTAGTATTTTCCACTTGCTGTATAAAATGAAATCTACCAGAACAAATCCTTCTGGCTTTATGGCTTATTCTGAGGGAGTTTCAGGTACTCAAATTTTAATGCATGTCCATTCATAGCTTCACATAAATACATGACACAAGTTGTACATGAAACCAAGCAGCTACAATTGCATAGTTACAGTGGCAGCAATTTGTTATGTATTTTCTTTCTTGATGGGTCTCTCTCTCCCTGTTTACACAGAGAGAGGGGGGAACAGGGGGAGAGGGAGGGAGGGAAAGAGAGAGAGAGGACTAATAGTTGTGTTTAAGGTAGGCCTTCTCAATCTTTCTGATACTGTGACTTCTTAAAATGATAACTAAGTTTTTGGGGCCCTTCCTATAAAAAATAAATAAATAAATATAAGTGTTGTACTGATAAAGGGATTTGGCTAAACTATATAGATTTTGTCATTTCTCAAAACTCGCCAAGGCTTTTCTCCCGGTTTCATATGGATAAGTCCAATATGATTTGCTGTAATAGAACTGAAGCAAATTTTGAAGCACATATGTCATTTTGAATATTTGACAAATTTATTCAGATTATTTATCTCAATTAAAAGATAGGCTTTGCTCCCCACTTTCTGTTATGAAAACTCTGTTTGAACTTTGTTCCCTACTTTGTCATGTCTCAATTCATTAATTGAGCAACTGAGGAATTGAAGATGGAAGCAGCTGAAGACAAACTGAACTGAACAGAACTGAAGAAGTTTCTTGGTTGAAAAGCAAAACATTTTCAAACAAAAGAAGAAGAAAGTCCAGTTGCCTTTTGGAAAAGCACCTTTGAGACAGCCATGACCTGGATGATTGACAATCTCCAAAGATAGGATGGGAGCAAGTTCTGGCAGAACTTCAGCTTTGCATGCATAGCCTTGCTTAAGTTTCTTTGAATCATTGATGTGAATGGCCAGGTAATACCAACTTCTTTTTCCTAACTATTTGCAAATCATTTGCCACTATAGGCAACATCAACTGATAAGGAATCTCTGGTAGCTGTGACAAAGCCCTTGTGGCCCTGGAGGAACCATCTGCCACATTGTCTCTGCTATTAAAACCTGTCAATAGCAATTACGGCATCTGATGATGTTGCCCAGACAAGAAATCTGGTGTTCTTTAAGTTGTGAATGGTCTGTGAGTCATTTCCCTGTAGCTGCCAGTATGATTCTTTACAAATTTAGAATTCAACGGTCTCACTAGCACTAGTGATAATGATCAAGTTTGGGGGTGGGGGGAGATGGAAGAAAATTGTTTTATAGGTAGTCCTTGACCTACATCCACAACTGAGCTCAAAATTTATGTTGCTAAGCAAGACAGTTAAGTGAGTTTTGTCTCATTTTATTACTTTTCTTGCTACAGTTTTTAAGTGAATGATTACAGTGGGTTAAGTTAATAACACAGTTGTCTGGCTTCCCCATTGACTTTGCTTGTCAAAAGGTCACAAAATTTGACACTGCAAATCAGTTGCCAAGCATCCAAATTTTGATCAGGTGACCACGGGGATGCTGCAATGGTCGTGAAAATTGGTCATAAGTCCATTTTTAGCTATTGTAATTTTGAATGGCCATTAAACAAATGGTTATAAGTTGAGGATGTATTCATTGTTTGTTTGTTTCTTTAATATGTTGCCCATCTCCCTGATAGATTATCTACATCTAAATTAGTTTATGTCTATTTTACTACCCATGGGATCAGGTAAAGGTAAAGGTAAAGGTAAAGGTTCCCCTCGCACATATGTTCCCGACTCTAGGAGGCGGTGCTCATCTCCATTTCAAAACCGAAGAGCCAGCGCTGTCCAAACACATCTCCGTGGTCATGTGGCCAGCATGACTAAATGCCAAAAGTGCATGGAACGCTGCTACCTTCCCACCAAAGGTGGTCCCTATTTTTCTACTTGCGTTTTTTATGTGCTTTCGAACTGCTAGGTTGGCAAAAGCTGAGACAAGTAATGGGAGCTCACCCTGTTACGTGACACTAGGGATTCAAACTGCTGAATTGCCTACCTTTCGATCGACAAACTCAACGTTTTAGCCACTGAGCCACCTTCTGTCCATGGGATATGACCAGGTAAATCTCTCATGATGCAATTCACAATGGATACAGAGCATCAGCTGACTTAGCTCAAACCCCCATTTTTCCTGTGAATAAAAGCTGCAAAGGCATACTTGTCAAGCCCCTTACTGCAGGATACAAATAAAATTGCACAGACATTAATAAGGGATTTAAATATAAGTATTAGGAATAAGGTACCTAAAAACTACAATAGAAACCTCCAGGTTTTTTTCCCCATTATTATTAGTGAGGTGGAGTTTCACTTCAATTCACTTCACTTTACCTCATCTCAATAATAAGAGTTAAAACTTTTCTTCCACGCTTTTCTGAAAATGGCACTAAGCCACCAAAAATTCTGCCCATTTCTTAATTATTGAGGCCCAGAGCTCTTCTTATTTCTTTCTTAGTATCTTTTTAATCTTGCTCATCAATAATATCTCTTTGTTATCAGTTTTGGAAGGCAATTTTCTTTTTGCTTCTTAACTGCCACATATTTTAGCTGAGGAAGTTGGGAGGGGGTTGTTGTTGGAGCGGTAGAAAGTTAGTCATAACAACATTCCGTATTCAAGGACTTTTACCTGCGTCTGATGTAGACTGCCTGAAGACTGTATCTAATTGAGTATGAAGAGTTGATTGGACAATGTGATGAACTTGTGGGTGTGGGGCAGGGCTGTGAACTGTCAACTGGGTGTGGAAAACCTGGAAACTTTCAGTTTTGGGTTTTTCCAGCTGTGCCAACATGACATCTCTAATAAATTGGAACTCTGAGGAACCTCAAGCCTCAGAGCTTTATTTTGTCGGGGGTGTTCCTTGGAACCCTGACATTTGTATTTAGTGAAGTTAGATGTTCTTCAGCATGGAGAAGCTATACTTTAGACTGCCTTAATGTCTTTCTCCTGTTTGTGATAGAAGAAAGACACAGGAAGATTCCTTTAATGAACCCATTTGCATCCTCCTACTGATGCAAAGAAGAATTATTATCTTTAAAAATTATTAAATTTCAAAAAAGTATAAAATATGAAATAGCAAAGAAAAGTTTTAAATGGAAAGAGTTGGGGCAATGAAAAAATAAAATTGGGGAGTGCAAACAAATGAAAAAAAACATAGAGAAAAAAGTAACTTCTGAATTTGGGGGGGGGGTACAGATAATTTAAAAAAAAAAATCTGTTGTCTTTTGAACTGGTATAAACCATACCAAACAGTAGTTCGATCATAATAAACAAGTTTAATCATTAAATCCAAGGTTAAAATTTCATTTATTTACGTTTCAAACAAATATCTGAGAGTGGTCTCCAAATGAAAATGAACAAATTAATGTCTTTTATTTAATAAAAGCAGTCAGTTTTGCAATATCCATTAACTCCAATAGTTTCACCATCTATTCTTCCACTGTTAGTCCTCCCATCTCTGCTCATTGAGACTCCTTGCTGCTCATGTCATACACAAAAAACAAAATTCCATGTTCTTTTTCAAACTGTTTGGCCATCAAACTTAAAAGAAAAGCCTCAGGCTTCAACTGTACTTTCATTCAGCTTAATAATTCCCTAAGATAAAACACATATCTGATTCCAATAAGTCTTAACTTTCTTACATGTCCACCAGAGGTGAAAGAAGGAATTATTGAACATGCATTTATCCATAGCACATATAATAGAGATATTTATATATACTCATTCATCCAGTTCTTGTAAAGAAACCAGGCTTTTCAGACTAATTTTATACACATTTATTACTTCTGTAAAACTATTTTTTCCTTACAGTATTTACAATTCAGCCAAGTTCTATCCGGCAGCATCTAATAATCAGTGAGACCTAACAACCAGCAGGTATTAATTGGACTAGAAATACTTGGTATTTCATTTTACTTCTTCGACCATACTTGGATTTTTTGTTAAAGGCATTTTTAGCAATTTGGCTAATATTTTAAGAGGATCATTATTATTTTGGGATAGAGTCTAGGCTTAAGTTATTTTAAGTTATGTTAGCTGAATAAATTTAACTTTAAATTTAGTTTATTAAATTTTATAAAAAGTAAGATCTCTTACTTTATATAGAAAAGTTAGTTCTTAGTTTTATAGAATTTAGCTCATGGCCATATTGTCACAAATATAATTTTATAGTAGTCTTATTCACATGTTCATTCATCATTCATTTTTAGCCATTGTCTATCAACTGCAGAATGAAGGCCTCTTCCTCATGTTTCCAACCTATAGAGTCCTGAGCTTTCTTTTGCCCATTGGTTCCCCAATACTTGCTGATGTCATCAATCCATCTTGTTTTAGGTCTCTTTCGTGGATCCCACAAACAAGTGGGATCCATTCTATGACTTCCTTGGTCCACCTGCCGTCAGTTCTTTTTGCTATGTGACCTGCCTATTTCCATTTCAATTCTTTTACTCTCTTGTTATTCACATGCAGTTTTTAGTTTATCGATTTTTATCTTAACATATTTTATATCTAAATATGTGATTAACATTTACTATTATAGGAGGACTTTACAATTCACAAATATTTCATAATTTTGTGATTCATATTGTATTATACTCCTTCCTGATCAAAGTCTGAAATATGTTTGATTGATTGATTGATTGATTGTTCCCAATAGATCAGTGGAACATAAATGAAAGCAGAAAAAAGTAGAAAGCAATTGGGAAAAAAGGACATTTCCAAGGTCTCCTTCATTTCCACTACACTCTGTACCAACAACTTACAGGCTCAGGCTTCAAACAACTGGCTTCCCCGAGTCAGCTAGACCAGAATTTGGGGCATTTGATTTATACCTCTACAAATGCCTGTGATCAACCATACAGTTTGTACTGGCAGCCTCCAGGTAAGAAATCTTAAGCATGGTGGGATTCTGTTTCTTTACCTGTCCTGTTAAGTGGCTGCTAAATGGGAGGAGTCACCTCACAGTAACCATTGTTATTGCCCTCCTTTCTTGGGCTGTGGGTATCAATATTGTCTAAGCTAGACTGAGCTCTCTGACAAAATTTTGGACCTTATATAGCAGTGATGGCTAACCTTTTCCAGAGTGAGTGCCCAAAGCACACCTGAACCCCCAAAATGCAATGTGCATGTGGCCCCTGTGCATGCACACTTCCCCACATGCATGGGTGCAGGGCCCCCTGCATGCACCCCACCCATGCACACGCCCCCCCACCCCCCATGCATGCATGACAGAGACCCAAAGACCAGCTGGCTGTCAGGAGGCATGCGCACATGTGCAGCAGAGCTGAACTGGGGCGATGGCTTGTGTGCCATCAGAAAGGGCACTGCATGCCACCTCTGGCATGTGTGCCATAGGTTCGCCATCATAGTTATATAAGACTGGCTTCTCCTAGTCTAAAAGAAACAAGCAATGGCTTGGGCTCCCAGTTCCAACCACCAGTCTAAATAATGCCAGTATTGGCCAAGACATACATCACCTTGAATTTGTAGGTTGAGAACATTTCTTTCATCTTTTACACCAGAGCTACCCATTTACATCTGCTAAAAGCTTGGCTTGAGCAAGGCCAATGGGTAAATTTGAGGTGGGGCCAAAAGTCCCAATAGAAGGAGATCAGGGCTGTCTTGCCCCAATAGCTGTTTGGCTCTGATCCTTCTTTCTTTCAACACTAGAAGCATTTCACAATGGCAGTCATTCAAGTGAGAGGTTACAGGCTATACCGGGGTGTCAAACTCACTGTGTCACATGACCTATTGGGGCATTTTTCCCCTTTGGTAAGCCAGGCATGGGTGTGGTCAATGTGTGATGCATTCGGGACATAGGCCTGGAGTTTGACAGACCTGGGCTAAAGTATGTGACTTTTTCTCCTTCTTCAAGTTTCTGTAGTGGCTTGCCCTGGCCGAAGACTTGCTTGCAAAGGATTAGTGATTTTATCTTTTCTTTGGGCAAAGGAAATCACTCTGCCAGAACTCACCAAAATCTTGGTTCCTTTTTTCTATGGGCAAGCCAGCCTGCCCAGGGAAAGTCAAGACTAACTTTAAATAGGACTCCATTTTTTCATGCACAAGCCCTCCAAAATTTGTGTCCTTCCTAGCAGGCTGCCACCTGTATCTTGGAAACTCTTTTTTTTAAAAAAGATGAATATGCATTAATGATATACACAGTCAATACCCCCAACACATAGCAGTAAAGTAGGGCGGATAACAATGAGGGAGACAATTGTTTGCTTTACTGCACAGTTTCATTAAAAAAATCTTTTTAGTAGGCCATGGGAATATATTGGTTGCTTTTACCTAAAACAGCTTTATCAAAAGTAATCAGTTAATTAAATAACATTATATAGGAATTTTATTCAAGCCTTCTTTATTCTTTGGTCATTATGATTTTAGCATCTGGAGACCTTTAAATGGGTCATGACCAGTAAATGAAATCCATAGGCACTAAAGGTCTCTGTGTGAGTCCTGCATGCATATATTTCTTTATGCACACACATTTAATGACTGCCCTGAGACAACTTATGCTTAAGTATTGGTGCTCGGCTAGAAATGTCTTCTGCATTTTTTTTCTTGCAGCCAAGAAAACAAGGCAGCTGCTAATTATTTCCAAATAGTAGGTTGTATTCCTAATGTGTTTTGGACTCTAATCTTTTATCAAAGAACATTCTAACATATGGCTGGCAGACTGAGAGCTTTTTTAGTCCCAATGCTTTTTTTTTTTTTTTTTTTGCAGAATACGAGTTATTTTATGTTACCAACCAAGAACCTCTCACTCTACCGTATTTTAAGAATGTTCCTTGATAAAGGATTACAATCTGAAATACACTGGGAATAAAACCTCCAATTTGGAAATAACTAGCAGCTGTTCTGTTTTACTTGTGGTGTGCTTTACAGCTGTCTGGTCCCTTTCCGTTAGCCATTCTCCATCAATTTGATGGAAAAGAAATTTCCCCCCCAGAACAACAGAAGAAAGAAAATATAAGTGAAATTCTCATATGAGAGATGCAGGATTCCTATCCACATTTTAGATATGAGTGGCTGAATGATGTATGAAAATACCCTGACCCAAATTTTACATGCTGGTTTTCCAGCCTTCGATTAAAATGTAACAAAAAAAAATTAGGGAATTCCCTCCATCAACCTTCTTTAGCTTATGAAACAGGAAGAATCAAGGACTGAAAAGAGATGAAGAGAAGGAAAGGGAAATTTTAATGTTATTCACTGTTTGAGACATCTTGACCATATACTGGAGCTCTGTTACACAGGTACTGGAATTGAGTCCCTACATTTGCAAACTGGATTATAGGGAGAAGTCAGAGATTTGGTGGTTATACTATTCCAACCACATTGTTTATCTTGGGGCTAGTGGTTGATGTCTTCCCACACGTCTTGGGAAGAATCCTGGGAGGGTTTTGAGGTTTTCGTGGAAAACACGGATGTGTCCCAAGTAGTATTGGGTCCTTTTCATCCAAATCCCTCTCAGATGGCTGTTTGGAGCCACTGACCAATTCCCCTCCAGACATGCCCAAAACTGGTTCATCCTTGTCCAAGCTGACATTTGTATCTGGGGAAACTTCCGGGGGAGTCATGACAGTTGATTGACTCTGGATGAGGTTGCATTTGTCTGGAAATAGCAGGTCCATGACCTGGGAGGCTCCTGGATCCATAGCTCCTCCTTGACCCATGGTGAAGTCAGTAATCAGAAGAGCCTTTGCTGTGCTGCATTCTGTTGTTGCTGCAGTGTTTGGATGAGGCTGATTGTGGGTTTTGGAGAGATGCTATAGAGTTTGTTTTATGGATTGTTTTGCGGACAACATAGAGACGTGGGTAGATCAGAATACAAATATTTTAATGAATAAATAAATAATTCAGAGACTCAAAACACTTCAAAGGAAATTCTAAACAAGTTTCTGAGAAAGAGGTAGAAAATGACAGAATTTTTGCTTCCTTGAGGAAAAGCAATGATTCAAAAGTCAGTGGTCAGAATTTGGCATGTATTATTTTTACTTTTTAACAGTGAAAATTTGAGATTCGTTATTACAAATAGGTAAACAAAACTTCACTAAACCATGTAGAAATTACTTTAGCAACTAGTTCCATATGACATTGTATTCTTTCTGGAATAGTTTATTGGTGTTTTTTCTTTTCCATTTTTATTTGTAATATGGCTATACAAATCAGGGAACCTTTAAAAAAAAAACTTCATATTGTGATTATTAGTCTTAGATGGGGGAGGAAATTTATTTATTCTTTAAAAAAGTGTTTCTCAGGAGGCATTTTACAAGCCAGAGTGTAATTATTCCATTTCAAATGTGAACATTCAGCTTTACAAAACAGAATCCCTAAGTGGAAAACAGCTCCAAGTAATTGCTTGCTAACTCATTTCCTTGAGAAGAATATTATGATGGCTTAATAGAGTTTCAGCGGAGAACTTGCTTTTATGGAAACCATAAGGTGAAGAACCATTTTAAAAATGAGTCATAGTATACTGCCTTTTTGTAAAACTAGTGAACAAGGATGATTGTCAGCAAATTTATGTCAAGGATACTTTATACAACAGTTACATCCTCAGCATTAACTGAAAATAAAGTTCCAGACATCTTTTTCTTTTTGCTTTACCCCTTTCCATCTCAGTTTGGAAATAAAGATTAAAATGATTTCTGCTGTTATTCAAAATTAAAACCATTCTGTGGTATTGTATTCTAGAATTTGACATTTCAAAGGCAAGTAAGGAAAAGGGATGGAATTCTTCTGAGAAATGTCTCAGACCACCAACAAAATGACGATCACTATTTTCCCTGTGTTTTCAGGGGCCCTGAACCAGGGGTGGGTTCTACTTATCTTTACTACTGGTTCGCATCATGCCCACGCATGCTCTTCTGCGCATGCGCAGATCACTTTTGATGATATTCAGGTCAGTGGATGGAGCCTTTTGATGGTTTTACTACCTGTTCTATAGAACCGGTCCGAACTGGGGGCAACCCACCACTGCCCTGAACCCAAAACCACTACATCTTGACAGAGTTCTGTTTAAACTTGTTGTTTCCCATACATACTCAACAGTTCTTTTTCTTCGACTCTGGCGTCTCCTGGTCCCACAATATCAATAAATTGTACGTTTTGGTTTTTGATAACTGTGATATCTGGCATGTTGTGTTTCAAATAACAATCCATCTGTATTTGAAAGTCCCACAAAATCTTCACCTTCTCATTTTCAATAACTTTTTCCACTTTATGATTATTGTTGCTGTTGTTTTAGTTGTTGTTGTTGTTGTTGTTTCAGAGTACTGTGTGTCAAACCTCTACACCCAAAAGGTCCAGTCATTGCTATGCTGGTCCATCACAATCAGCGCAATAGGAAGACACTTTGTTGAGAACTGGTTGACCTTGGGAGCTAGTCCTGACCCAACTCAACATAATACATATTGACTTCATCATTTTCCATCTACTAATAGATAGAAGGAAGCCCACTACCTTGTGGCTTCTCTTTACGTGATATATTATTAAATAACATTGTTTGCTATTGTTACCTCCTTATACAGTGTTGCTCTCTGCAACTGACTCTCAGTGGTTAGTTAGTGACTAGACAGGCACTATATGAAACCCACTGGTAACTGTGAAGGCAGTAAAGTATGTGACAAACATCCTACCTATATGAGCAAAACTATATGTTATATTCAGTGTAGCATAGTTAACCTTTGTAGTCTATCTATAGAAATGCATCTTTACTACAAGGATGCATCAGACTCTTCCTTGCTGCCTAGATAAGTCCCCAAAGTGCCTTGAGAGGCAACATGCTTTCAATATGCTGCCTTCTGTTCTTTCTTCTCTGCTATGAACAATATTCTTGTGACAGGATGAAATATACTTTTCAATGAACCCAGAGCAGAATATTTGATTTTCTTTAGTCTCACTCTGGGAGCTTTTCCAGATTTTCAATTATTCTATCTTGTACCTTGGAGGATTAGAGTGAATACAGAAGAACAGAAAATAATAGTGGACTTCTATATGGGAGCTACATTCAGATGAGTGCTTCTCTGAAATCTGCACTGCTGGATGTTTCCCAGCAAATCTATAATTAATAATATACCTCTGTTTGGATATAAATAGCTACATGGATACGGACAGGGGCACTGATCTGTATGCCGTACAGCTCACAGGACAGTTGGCTTATTTGCAGATGAATGTGATGGATATGCATTAGATGAAAATCAAAGCTGCTGGATTTCCTTTATCCTTTATGTTAATGTAATGCGCAGTAAATGGCACCATCTATTTACATCATCATGGTTGGAAATGGAAGAAAGAGGACTAAAATGTGGGGGTGAGAGGGGGAGAAACAAAAATAATTGGAAAGCATGGAATGGAATGGAATGGAATGGAATGGAATAGAATAGAATAGAATAGAATAGAATAGAATAGAATAGAATAGAATAGAATAGAATGGAACCTTGGAGATCTTCCAGTCTATCCCCCTTCTCAAGGAGGTGACCCTACATTATTTCAGACAAGTGACTGTCCAGTCTCTGCTTAAAAACCTTCAGTGATGAAGCACCTACAACTTCTGAAGGCAAGCCATTCCACTGGTTCATTGTTCTAATTATCAGGAAATTTCTCCTTGGTTCCAAGTTGCTTCTCTCCTTGATTAGTTTCCATCCATTGCTTTTTTCTTGCCTTCTGGTGCTTTGGAAAATAGTTTGGCCCCCTCTTCTTTGGGGCAGCCCCTCAAATGCTGGAATACTGTGGGAGAAATCTGAATACTGAAATGAGCTGGAGAATGTGGGAAACATGAAACAGTGGCTGCATATGAGAGTTTGGGATGTCTTCGTTAATGATATACTGACACTGATGAAATAGAAGACATATCATGATTAAAAATACCTGGTAGTTAGGAACAGATTCATGAGTCCAGAAAAGATCCACTGATGGAGTCAGATGGAACAGTTAAGGAACCCTAAAATGGTCTAAATCAGTCCATGTCTTTATAGCATATCTCAGGGTTGTCAAACACAATTTCATTGAGGGCCACATCAGGGTTGTGTTTGATTTCAGGGGGCTGAGGTGGGAGTGGCCATGGTTGGGCATGGCCAGCATGACATCACTGATGTTGGGGGTAGCCCTGTGGTGACCTGAGCACTTTGCCAGTGAAAATGGGCTCCCAAGCTCCATTTTCAGCTGGGACAGCTTCCTGCAATCTTCTCTCAGTAAAAACGGAGCTCGAGTGAGCTGTACATGATCCTCACGAGCTCCATTTTCATTGGCAGAGGCACCACAGGCTCGTCCTTCATTGTTTGCGAGGCGACCCTGCAGGCCAGATCTAAGCGCCCAGTGGGCCAGATCCAGGCCCCGGGCCTTGCGTTTGACACCCCTGGTATATCTCATATGCTCATGAATAAGCATATCTCAAATTATGATTTCTGGAATACATTGGATTGGATTTTTAACTTCTTCAATATGGATTGCATGGTTCTGAATCCACTCCTTCCAGAAACTTGATTTCAATGAAGCTTCAGACTTAAACCTATTTCTCTACTGCACTGAGTTGTTGCAAAGAATGAAGCAATTCTCATCATTTACATAAAAAAACATTATGGAAATGAAAGGAAAAAAGAGAATTTCATTAGTGTTACCATCAGGTGTGCTATCAAACCAGAAGGAACAGACTACTGTTGGTCATTTCATCAGTGTTGGCTTATTTAAAAACAAAGACTAAACAAAGTTAAACACATAAACTAGGACATGCAGGTCAGATTTCTAAGTGGTTCTCAAAACACTGAGGTTACAATATTCTTTCAAATTGAGAGATAAAAGGAAGATTAAATGTTCACTATTTAAACTCTATACTCCATCCTTATCTTTTCACAATCATTCCTGACTTTTGACATCCATTCCTTTAATGCATTTCTCTACTCCTTTTCATGAGTTACATTTCCTATTTGGCTACACTGGTATGATAAAATGGAATGATTAGTTTTTAGGCGGGAAAGGAATATTCAAAAAAGCCTTAATGCACAGAATAAGGGAATGATCCTTAAGTTTCTTGATGATAAACACAGATCCTAGAAGATGATTTCTAAGGAAACTAGAGAGCCTTTAATACTGGCACAAAAGCTTATTCCAATTGGATGAACAAATAAAAAAAGTATTAATAATATGATGAACAAACTTTTTCAAGTGATGTTTCTCTGAAACTATTTGGAAATCAAGCTGGAAAATAAATCAACCTTTATTTTAGGTTGTCTCTATTAACCCTGTATATGTTCCTCCACCTCTTTCTAGATACTGTTATGCTAAACTGCTTCTCAGCTTTTCCACATATATTGTTGCACTGCCCATTTTCCTGAAGCTACCTCATCTCAACTTTATCATGGAGGAATTGAACTGGCCAAGCATGAATGAAGAAAGAGTTGAGTGGAACAGGCTTCAGAATGAAAAAACCCAGCTTTCAACCAAAGGCTCTCAGCTCTTCTATGTTTAAGTAATATTTATTAATAGTGTTCTCTTTCACATTTTTAATATTTCCTGGCTGCCTTATTGTTTTACTTTTGAATTTCTTTCCTGCCTTTCTGCTAATGCACATTGCCTTATGCTGCAATCCCATCATCTTCAAAAGAACATTTCATCTCGGGTGTTAAATCGGTATCATAATCATAGGCTTCTGGCCAAACCCTTATTCCCTTACCTTTTTCTTTGCAAACTAGTGCAAAACTGAAAGCATTTTTCTCTCTATTCTTCTCTACAGTGTCTTGGGTATAAATACAGCTATCCTCAAACCCCGAGCCCAAAATTTATGCTGTTAAGTGAGAAATTTGTTAATTTTGCCCCATTTTATGACTTTTCTTGCCACATTTGTTAAGTGGATCACTGTGGTTGTTAAATTAGTAACGCAACTGTTAAATGAATCTAGTTTCCGCATTGACTTTGCTTGTCAAAAGGTTGCAAAAGGTGATGACCCCGGGATATTGCAACTGTCATATATGTGAGTCAGTTGTCAAGCATCTGAATGTAAATCACATGACCATGAGATGCTACAATGATCATAAGCAGTGGTGGGATTCAAATAATTTAACAACCCATTCTCTGCCTTAATGACCATCTGGGTGGGTGTGGCCATGGTGGGTGTAGCCAGTGGGTGTGATAGGCAGCATTCAGCTTCCTGCACCCCCCGGGAGCAAAAATGGGCTATGGGGTGACGAGCTGCCCCTCCCTGCACCCCATTTTGGGCCTGGTAGGCTTTCCTGCAGCCTCCTGGGAGCAAAAACGGGTTGCAGGAGAACCCCACCGCACTCCCTGTGCCCTGCTTTGGGCCTAGTAGGCCTCCCTGCATCCTCCTGGGAGCAAAAACAGGCTGCGGGGGGCAGCGGGAGGGGAGGCCTCCCTGCACTTACCTGGGAGCCAAAATGGGGCCTGTGGGGAACTCCTGGAAAGGGTGGGGAGGTGAAGGGCAGGGCTAGCCATCAATTTAACTACCGGTTCGTCCTAACTGGCCTGAACCGGCTGAATTCCACCACTGGTCATAAGTCACTTTTTTCAGTGTTGTTGTAACTTCAAACGGTCACTAAGCAAACTGTTGTAAATCGAGGACTACATGTATAGGCTTTCTTATCCCTAAATTATTTCCCAAACAGATCTTTTTAAAATTTCTTTTGATACAAACAGAAACCTCAGGAATTTTTACATACAAAAATCGAGCTTCTGACTTTAGTATTTCTCTCTCCATGCATTCTTCCTGCTGCACAAAGCTACTTCCTATCCAACAGTGAAGTTAAGGAGAGGGAAAAACTTAACACTGGATAAATCTTAAGCTTACACACATTACAAATGAGGCTTTGTTGACACTGGTTGTATATTTGACTCCCTGAGTTTATCTTGTAGTGGAACTCTGCTTTCCATCTTATTATTTTCCAAAGAGGTATAACCCACCTGCCTGCCTGTAGACAGTGAAACAGTGTCATAGCAAAATATGATTGTAGGCAGTGCTGTTTTATCATTCTTGTCCACTTTACAGTGAAGTTTCCTTCGAAAGGAGAGAGAAATTTGTTTAAATCAGAACAGTTGAGGGGAATAGAGGAGGGGCGCAAAGACAGATGCATCAATCATGATGGGAAAGAGAGAGGGGAACAGGTGTGTTTGCAATAGGTACATTTAAAAATAAACCAAGATGCCTCAAAATGGTGATTCACACTATCAGCTAGAAAAAGGAACATTCAGCATGAAAAGGCATTATCTCAAGCTTAGGACATAAACCCAAGATTTGAGCATATGGACCTGGATACATATTAAAAGGAGAATGGGGATAGAGAGAAAATGGTTCTGGGAATAACTAAATAAACGCGGCTATTCTCTCTCTCTCTCTCTCTCTCTCTCTCTCTCTCTCTCTCCTGAATAGGATCAGGAAGATAAATCTATGGTTAAGAAAGCTGAATGACTTCGGAGGGGAGGGGAGGACAAATAGGAGACAGACAAGGAATGGTAGGGGCCGCTATGGCAGTAATGCTAGTCTCATTTCAATCCTTCTGCATTTATTGAGAGAAACTAGACTGCTGGAACAGGTTTATTATCAAAAGCCACTCAAAGTTACAAAAAGGTCACTTGTCCTACATTTAAAAAAAATGGCTGTCCTTTAGAGAGACTAAGTGATGGGGAAAGAACAGGTTTACATGTGGGAGCTGGAGAAAGAAACATTATTGCTCATAGTTGCCTTTTCTAATGAGATTGGTCCATTCAGGGCTCCCTAGATTCATGACAACATTTTATTTATTTATTTATTTATTTATTTATTTAGTCAATCATATATAAGATAATAGGTAAAAGTATAAACATAATTTGGATACATGAAAAGAGTAAGTAAAAAGAAATATTAGGACAGGGACGGTAGGCATGCAGGTGCACTTATGCAGGCCCCTTACAGACTTCTTAGGAATGGGGTGAGGTCAACAGTAGACCTTAAGCTTAAAGTTTGGGTGGTTTGGGGAAGAAATATGTTACCTAACAATGAATGAGGAAGAATTTTGCTGATCCTGAATCATTGTAGGCACAAGCAACATCTTTACACTTTGTGATCGATCATAGCAAAAAAGCAATGCATTACAGAAAACACTGATAATGAAACACAAACCAATGGCCTTACAGAATTATTTCAGCTGAACAATATCTTCTCATCTTCTGTGTTACTTTCCATGTTTCTTACATTCCCTTTGTAATTTCTTCCACTATTGAACATTTGATTGTAAGCTATTCTGGACAGATCCATTTTCCCCCTGTGATGTACTATCAACATCGATGCATAATTAATGTGATATGTAATCTACTGCTACTGCTGTCATTGTATCCACTACTAACCTGTTGCTAGAAATGCTACTCTTTTGCTACTGCTACTAGAATCACCAACGCTGTTGATACTTTTTCTGTCATGGCTTCTACTATCACTACTTTTATTGTTATAATTAAGACAACATTCAAGAAAAGAGGAAAGGATGAAGGATGGTCAGGTCATGATGGTCTTTATCCTAGATATTACGTTACCTTTAAAAAGCATGTGGCCATTAATGTTTATTTATGTATGAGTTTACTAGAGTTGCATGCCTTGCGCTACTTATTGGAGTGACACGGTATCTGTCTTAAATCTGGTCCCCTGAGAAATAATACTCATCAATGTGTTTGTCAGGGTTTAATTATACTGAAATACAATACTAGCATCATGTACAGGCTGCCAATAAAACTGCTGCTTGAGATTTTGACCAATACGGGATGAAATCCTCTGTATGTTTAAGGATCCCTAAAAGAAAGAGAGAGGGAGAGAGAGAGAGAGAAGCAGAGAAACATTGTCTCTGAAATTTGCTCAGCTGGTTTATTTCCTCTTCCCTTTATACTCTTGTCACAGCTGCCCCCGTGGAAAGGACCCTAGAAATTTGTTGCTTTTCTCTTTTTTATATTGCTTGTAATCATGTGAGAATGGTTTTCTCCTGAAATTTGAGATGTTAGTAATTATAATAAGATGATGATAGCACTGGTGGCAGAGGGATTTGTTTCTAATTAGGCTTGAATAGGCCAATATGTACCATAGATAGAACAGTATGTTCTCCAGAGGTTCCGTTCTTGTTGCTGTTGCTGCTCCTCTTATCTCAACTATTTAGCATGATTACAATTAGATGCTGACTTGAACCCATTGCTGAAGCTGTCCCAAAGGGGCTTTTTCAAGAGGCAACTGGACTTTTCTATTTTGTTTGAAGGTGTTTCACTTCTCATCCAAGAAGCTTCTTCAGCTCCAACTGGATGGTGGGGAATGGAAGGATTTAGACTCCTTGCAGACAGCTGGTCATTTGCATTCTTTTAGAGAGCCATTGAGGCCACTTGGAGGTTTATCTGTGTCTTCAGGGTCACCTGAGTACTGCAAATGAGTGTGGAGCCTTCTTGGAACTGCTGAAAGGACTGTGTTGTAAACTGGAGATAAATGATGTCAAATCTCTACCCCTCTGTTGAGAGAGAGCTATTCAATTTTGACATAGATGGCCTCTTTGATCCCACTTTCAGACCAGCGGTCCTCTCTGTCCAAAATGTGGACTTTGCTGTCTTCAAAAGAGTGGCCTTTGTCTTTTAAATGCAGATGGACTACTGAATCTAGTCCTGATGGGTTTGTTCTCCTATGTTGCGCCATGCGTTTATGAAGTGGTTGTTTTGTTTCCTCAATGTACAAATCTGCCAAAGCTACTAACACCACCAAGACTGACCCCAGTAAGATCTGCTTGGCTTCCACACTCCATTTCTTAGTGGTAGCCTTAGTACTTTTCTGCCCAACCAGCTGGCTACATTTAGAATTCTACCTAAGTAGTCCTTGAAAAAGTTTTCTACATAGGAAGCTGGTGCAACTAGCTCAGCATGTCTAATTTGAAGGACCTCCTCAGCAAGACAAATATTATATGGCTCACCTCAGCAGTCAGACATCCTAAATAGCTGTATAACAAGCATAATGAAGTAGTTGCTCTGGATAGTGGTTTGAGAAGGCACTGAGTGAGGGCTTGGCCTCAATTGACACCCCAACCTTGATTTCTGCTTAAGCAATTGCTTAATTCTCCCTAATAGAAGGGTAAGGCTTGGACATCAATGAGCTCCTATTTCTGAAAGGTGTTTTTTTTTTAATCATACCAGCAGGCACATGTCTTTGACTATCTTCTTCATATTAATCATTGTTACATCACCTTAAATGACGTGTGTGTGCGTGTATGTGTGTGTGTGTCACATTTTTTTCCACTGAAAAGACTTTTTAGCCTTCTTAGCAATTTATTTCACACATTTTCACATTGACCATATTCATTTCTCTGTTAGGTTTGATTAAGCTTTTTTCACCTTTTTCAGATTTATTTTTAAGAAGGTCATTTTCCTCCATGCTTATTAAGAAGAGCATATGGGATAAATTAGTCTATGAATCTAATTGCAAAAATTAATTTCACAGTGTGGGAGGTAATGCTTTTATGGATAGCATTAGATTAATTTCTCTTTTTTTAACTATAGCTGGTCATTTAATTTCTCTTTTTTTAACTATAGCTGGTCATTAGCTTTTTGTTCCTTTTCTGCTCTCTGAAATGTTTTTTACTCTATTTTCCCAGAGGTGGTCCTGAAACCGCATGAAGTTCTCAAAATCATGTGTGCATGAACCCATAGCTCTCTCTAGGATGTCTAAAATATGATAATGTACTTTCTCCTATTTTGTTTAAGAAATATATGGAAACTGTGGTATAAGCTCTAAAATAAGCATCAATTGTGGAAGAAGTGACAAATGCTCTTTTTTTAAAAAAAATAATAATCCTAAAATCCTGGTTCTGCTCACTTTGGCCCCACCCACTTTGCACCATCACCCTGTCCATTGTACCACTCCCCAAAACAAGTGCAACCTTCAGCCATTAAAGTATTGCTAATTATTTCTGGTTTTCTTTCTAGGACTGACATTATTTTGCTTTCCCAGTGCTGGGACAATCTCGTCCTCTTTTTATTTTTGCACAATTGTACCCCAGAACAATTTGCAGGGAAAAATATTGTCTTCCGGTAAAGGGCTTTCTTCCCACCCCCCTCAAAATGTTTCACTAGCATCTCTCTGTAGAACCATTTATTTTATAACATCTGCAGGAGCCAAAGAATGAGAGAAGGAAACAGAAAAAGAAGGGGTTATATGAGAATACATTGGGGAATCACAAATTCAGTAGCCCTTTTTCATTTTTTTCCCTGACCTTTCTTTTTTGCCTCTTTTTAAAAATTCTATTTTCAAAATGAAATGGAAGATCTATTATGTAGCATGCAAGTCAGATCCAAAATTGCTCCTCTAATACACAGCATCTTGCCAGGACACTGTTACCTGCTACCTTTGGAGGGTAGCTTAGCTTCCTGGCTATCAATTATCCTTGAATCCATGTTCAAAGAACAACACACTAATCTCAAAGGGAGGAATTCAGAAAATCTGGAGGGGGGGGTAGCTGTTTCTTTTGTTGTGAAGTGAGTTTTCTAATAGACCTCAGTGGCACAGTAATCAACCATATGTCGTAGAGAAAAACAGGAAAATAGAATACAATTCTTTGTTTTACAAGTGTTAGGTGCTTTCCCTGCAATGCTGAAATCCTATTACACACTTGGAAGTTCACATTGTTTCTTTATTAAACCTCATGCCAGTATTATTTTTATCACTGTGGTCTTGCTGACCAAGAAACAGATTCAGCTTGAAAGAAGCATTTTTTTCCTTCACTGCTGCAAGGAATCAGGAGAGAAGTGTATTTAACCCTTTCTTCCATTCCTGATACATTACCCGTTTGCTCCTGTGAGATAAGCAAGTTTAATTTTAAATATGGGAATAGAATCCCACACCAGTTAAGAACATTACTTGTAAATCACTGAAGGTTTTCAAGAGAGGTGAAATGGTGAAAGGGATATTGGTGGGATGTAAGCTCGACCCATTTTAAACATGGATTGTGATGCTGCACACAGATACAAAATGAGAAGGTCTTGCATTGCAATCATGTAATTCTGCTTTCATCATTTTGACAAAAACAACAACAACAACACACATCTGAAGCAGCAAATGCTTCTGATACAAAGTCATCAGTCTCCTGTAACAAGGCTAGTTCCACAAGTTTTGAAGCCCTTGGACAATAATTATTGGTAAATGCCTTTGATTTGTATGCACAAGAAAAGATAGAGTCCTTAAATCTAAGAATTTAATGAATACTAGCCTTTAAGTTTGGCACTCCTGCTTCAGTAAGATTAAAGGTTTCAGCTAACTCTTTCACCCCAAACCTTTTCAGTTCTGGAGTTTGATGATTCTTCTCCTGGACTCTGGGGGACTGGCCAGGAGCACCCAGTGGGCTCGGGCAAGGCTGGCTGGCTCGTGTGGTGGCAGCAGCAGGGATCACCACTTGGGATGGTGCTGCTGGGCCTGGATCCAGGTCTGGCAGGCTGCCCTTGCCCAGGCGGCTCCAAAATTAAATGTAAAAAGTGTCAGACTGTGAAAGGGAGACCCACTCTAGTCCTGCCCATTAGGCTAAGGGCCACTTCAGGGGCAACATGGCAAGGCTTGGCCTCCTTTTGGGCCTGGCTCTCAGCAGCCATCTGCTCACTCTCCTCTCCACCTTGAGACCCGCATCCAACCCATGACAGGCGGGTGAGTGGGCAGGCAACCCTTGGGGAGAGCACCATGCTGGGGCACTGGAACCAACACTCCCCACCTCCCCACCACTATTTATAGAGAGACGGCAGCTCTGACCGCGCTTTGCTCGCACAAGCACGAAGCCGTAAGCACCAGCCTGAAGATGACAAGTGAGACCTCGTCGAAACTTTGCCAATATACTCTCAACCTTCTATGGGAAAAGACCCGAACACGCCAAGACCTACATATAATCTATGAATATATATATATATATGTGTGTGTGTAGGCATACGCATACGCATACGCATATGCATACCTATACACATGCACACTTTTATATGGATACATATTCATATGTCACACACACACACACATATAAATATATATCTTATTAAAATTAAAAGTATGTATACAAGTGCCAATTTCATTTTGAAACAAATATTGAGGAATATGTATATGGATGTGTGTGTGTGTATGTGCATAAAAATTTGGTCTGGCAAATAAACTCCTCAATATTTGTTTTAACAATGAAATTGGCACTTGCTGCTTTGACTTCTACTTTAATCTTATATAAATTTACCCTATGTAAATGTCCTCTCTCTTTGAAAGGATTGAACCAATCCTGACTCACAACAAATTCTTCATCACAATCACCTTCACTGGCTGCACATGCAGCTTTTAAATCCTTGAAAAGTCCTTGAGCCTTTCCTTGCAATTAAGTAAGGCTAACAGGCATATTATGCTGATTTTGATCGTCTAACCAAATTATCAATAGTCTTTCCATTTCAATGATTAAAACACTATGTTGCTTAGTAATAATTGTAGCTTTCACCAGGGCAGGGCCTTTCACATGCTCCATTATTCTCACTTTATCCTCTGAAATCGTTCGAATCATTATTGACTGTAGCCACACACTTTTGCGATAAAAGATGGTGTTTTACCTCTTTTGATTGCTTTTTTATTTCTACTTAAATTCCAATTGTCATTGTTTTCATTTTCTTTGATGCATCATTAGCACTTGCATTGGACTGACACTTCAGAGGTATAGTTACAAGAGAAAATAAGAGAAAAATGTAAGCCAAATGCAAAGTTACAATCTCAACACAGTGTTAATGGCAATGTCATCTGATTTAAAATGGTGGATGACGTTCTCCATCCTCAAGCTGACGAATTGCTAAAGCCTCACAATATTTTCATCAGTATCACAAAATAACATATGTATTTGTTATTAAAAACCATTGTATAGCTCAGGGTTTTTTTAAATATAATATGCTTTGTGGCAGATTGTAAGTATGAGTTATCTGTAAATTGGATGTTCTTAATCCAGGGACTATCTGTATGTATCTAAGGTGACCAACTGTCCTCCTTTAGGGAGGACAGTCCTCTTTTGTAAGTTCTGACCTCTCTCAAAAAGCGTCCTCCTACATATCCTCCTTTTCAATATTTGAAGACTAATTTGTAAATCTCCGTATTCGATCGATGCCGATCTGATCCGTTGCGTGTGATGTGACGTATTTGTATTTGACATGACGATTCATCAAGGCTCGGTACAGTGTGGTGAGACGCGATTATGAGACGCATGCGCTCTGCACAGGAGAATTGTTTTGAGAGAGTGCACCGCACACAAGAATGCGCTGTGCGCAAGTGGCTTTGTTTACTTCTTACCGAAATATGACACGACACACACGCATGCATTAGACTCACTTCTTTCTCAGTGAATATTCAATCATACACAGGTGAGCACAATAATTCACATTTTATTAGTTCGTTATCTATTTAATAATTTCCAAATAGGTATAATTTTATTTACAAGTTTATTTATTCAATGGAAAAGTACTCATTTAAATAATAATTAATAGGCATGTAAGCATAATTACAATATAAAATGTTATTGTTACAAATGTTTTTTATTATGCATTTATCATATAGTGTATTCTGTATTATTGTTGCAATGAATAAAATGTTTCTTTTATTTACGATATTTTTTTTCTTCAATTTATTTGTGTCCTCCTTCTTGTTGTAAAAAAGTTGGTCACCTTAATGTATCTCCAAGTTAGCATTCATCTTGACCAGCTGTCCTCTTGCTACAATTCTCCTCAAGATTCTTTACAATTCTCCATACGGAAAGCCTTATGATATCTTTCTCTGCTCCTTTTAGCCCAGTCAATTCAACAGAATTTGATAGCTGTTCAAAAGAATTATAATTGTTGAAACTTAATTTTGCATTGCTGTGTACCTTGATAATGATTATTACACTTAAATCATTTTGTGAATAATTTCTAGAATTATGAGGCAGCTGTCAACTTGGACAACTTGTTCTTCTTCTTTATTTTAATCGTCTTCCTGGGCCATAAAGCCTATGTTTGGAGGACCTTTTGAAAACAGATTTTGAAGATATAGGAAGAGTTATACTTGCTATTGGGTTGTGGATACATGGGCTTTTGAAGCCCAGATCTTTCAATCAGAATAGAGCTGGAAGGATGTTGGAGGTCTTCTAGTCCAACCCCTTGCTCAATCAGAAGACCCTATACCATTTCAGACAAATGACTGTCTAGTCTATATAGTCTCTTCCTAAAAACTTCCCATGATGAAGCACCTACAACTTCCAATGGCAAGCTGTTCCACTGGTAAATTGTTCTCACTGTTAGGAAGTTTCTCCTTAAGTCCAGGTTGTTTTTCTCCTTGATTAGTTTCCATCCATTGTTTCTTGTCTTTCCCTCTGGTGCTTTGGAAATTAAAGTGACCCCCTCCTCTTTGTGACAGCCTCTCAAATACCGGAATACTGCTATCATGTCCCCCCCTAGTCCTTCTTTTCTCTGGACTAGCCAAACCCAAATCCTACAACCATTTTTCATATGTTTTTGCCTCCAGGCCTTTAAATTAATTATCTTAGTTGCTCTTCTCTGAACTTTTTCTAAAGTCTTAGCATCTTTTTTTATAATGTGGTGACCAAAACTGGATGCATGTATTCCAGGTGTGGCCTTACTAAGGCTTTGTAAAGTGGTACTAATACTTCACGTGATCTGGTAGCATATAAAGAGCAAAAAGCAAGATAAACTTTATATTCCTTATTGAGAAATACATTGAAATTTAGCATTTTTAACTTTATTGGTAATGTGTTCAAAGTAAATGCAGAACATTATGAAATAGACATAGAAATTAATTGTATGATTAGATTAATCAAGTAGAAGGCATGCTAAATTTGGACTTTTCACCAACAAAGGAATGCAATAAGAATTTTTTGTTGGTGGAGAGTGTATTTTTACTGCCCAGAAATATGATGTCAACCAATCATACAAGTGCCTTACTTTTGAAACTACAATGCTAAGTAGGGAATGACCAATTTTCCTTGGCAGAAGAGCCTGATCCAGTGGCGGAATTCAATTTTTTTTATTACTGGTTCTGTGGGTGTGGCGTGATGGGCGTGGCTTGGTGGCCGTGGCAGGGGAAGGATACTGCAAAATCCCTATTCCCTCCCCACTCCTGGGGGAAGGATATTGCCAGCCAGAGGTGGTATTTGCTGGTTCTCCGAACTACTCAAAATTTCTGGTACCGGTTCTCCAGAACCTGTCAGAACCTGCTGAATTTCACCCCTGGCCTGATCATGTCATAGACCTTTTGCTGCATAAATTCTACAATGGGACCTACTGTATACTGAAAAGCCCTGCTGTTTCCATTAACAAATACAGTTCAGGGTGTCCTTTCCTAGCAATAACAACATCATTCCCATTTTCAGGCCCAGTTGGCAGGCTCTTCTTCAGCATAATTCACCCTAAATAATTGGAGCAGAAATATAGCCCTGCAGCACTCTCCAGGGTGAACCAGAAAAGCAAACAGCAAAGAAGGGCAAAGATATGATTGCTCCCATTTGGATCACACTTGCTGCTGTCCATCAACAGTTAATATAGCAGCAGCACCTAAGACTTTCTACAGGCAAAGTCTTAATTGCTAAAAAGGAGTTCTAATTTCCTGTGCATAAGAAGACACCACCATGCTCTCTTTCCCAGATTCTTTTGCTGCCATGTTTCTTAATCTAATTGTAAGAAGGGTTTCTCCAAGCTTTGGTTTACATGTATTATCAACTTAATTTTTAAAAACAATTTCATCAGATCTAGTGATAGTTTCTGAATCTCTAATAACATTATCAATAATAATAGCAGCAGCCAGCCTCCTCGCTGTACAAAATGGTGGAGTTCTAAACAATGTTAATAAACAATGTTAATAAAACAATGTTAATAAAAAACTACAACAAGGTAATACTTTGAGAAAGGGTTAGAGTGTATTTTTCTCTCCAAATTTCCCCTTGCCCTCAACTGTAAAATGTTATTCCTAAAAAATGACAGTATTACCAGAACCCTTGATGCAAAAACAAGATAACCAGGGATTTGGCGAAACCAGGCCCAGGGTCTTCAAGGATCATCAAAGGATCTGCAACAGAACAACTGTCAAGGTTCCAGAAAAACCTCTTCTGCATAAAAAACTCAGAAGCCATTGTTTTTCAGAGTTCTTTACTATCATGAGGAAACTGGCACACAATGAGTGAAATTCCAAAACTGAACTTCCGGATTCTTTTCCCAGTTATACAAACCCCAAGAGTCCCACCCCCCTGACCCCTTTGATGGTCACATGGTCCCACGTTCTCCCAGTTCATTCGAATATCTTCTCACCAATCTTCCTGCAGATGTGAACACCACCCGACCTTGACCACTTGAAGAATGTTACCATACCCCTCAACCCCCCTTCTTCCCCTCAGAGGAAAAATGTGGCAGCGTCTGGAACCCTAAAGTCTAGTATGGTTTCCAGGCCTGACAACAACACCATTAGCTTCAAGGGATCGACCATTAACTAGAATCTGCATTCTCCTCTTAAGTTCAAATAATTTTCTGGTACTCTGTCCTTACTAGTTACCAGCTACCTATTTAGAGAACCATCAGCTATAAAACTGATTGTTTGCTATGGACCAATAAAAATAAAATTGTCCTCAATTTTGCCTTCCACTATCCTGAAATTATTAATTTTCCTGCCATCAATGCCCCATTTTTGCAAAAGAAAAAAAAGAGAGAGGAAAAAAACCCTCTTTTTTTAAGAGGACCAAACTGAGAAATACAGTGAAGAGAGGAAATATTATATCAAACGTACTTGATTTCTTTGCAACAAGTATCCATATGGTTGACTTTAGAAAATTTAAATATGAAGTTTCTGAAGCAAAGTGCTTAGTCGGAAAGATATCCACCTGTCCCCACTCTCCAAAGGCTATTTAGATAAGTGCCAGGACTTAAGCCTGCACCCTTCTGTTTCTGCTTCCTCTTTCCTTGGCCAAAATTACTTCACAGCTGTCTTCTGTTGTGGTATGCCGTAGAAACGCTGTTTTATACACCATTTCTTTTTAAGAAGCTGAAGCTGAAAAATTGACCCACGCCAGAGCATCTAACAGCACAGTCATTCTTGGGGTGTCAAGAGCAATTCTTCTCAGCAGAGTATCTTACTTTAGCAACATCTAACTGCTTGGCAAGGTTGAAGAAGTAGAAGAAGGGGAAAGACAACAGATAAGGTAGATGGATGGGATCAGACAGATTACAAGAATGCCTTTTGAAGAGGTAAAGGTTATTACTGAAGATCGTTTGAGATAGTTGCATTTGCTTGTGCATTCACCAGCAGTCAAGTCTAACTCACCGGCACCCATCTAACTAAACGATTGCAGCCACTTTTATTCTGAGACTGGACAAAAAGAGGGGAAATGATCAAATTACAGCTGGTTTGAGAGAAGGAGAGAACAAGTATGTTGGGATCTCATTGCACTGTCCTGAATTTATTTAATTAATGAAATACAACTTCATGTATGTTTCCTCCTAATAGAATAGAATAGAATTCTTTATTGGCCAAGTGTGATTGGACACACAAGGAATTTGTCTTGGTGCATATGCTCTCAGTGTACATAAAAGAAAAGATACGTTCATCAAGGTACAACATTTACAACACAATTGATGATCAATATATCAATATAAATCATAAGGATTGCCAGCAACAAGTTATAGTCATACAGTCATAAGTGGAAGGAGATTGGTGATGGGAACTATGAAACGATTAATAGTAGTGCAGATTCAGTAAATAGTCTGACAGTGTTGAGGGAATTATTTGTTTAGCAGAGTGATGGCCTTCGGGAAAAAACTGTTCTTGTGTCTAGTTGTTCTGGTGTGCAGTGCTCTATAGTGTCGTTTTGATGGTAGGAGTTGAAACAGTTTATGTCCAGGATGCGAGGGATCTGCAAATATTTTCACGGCCCTCTTCTTGATTCGTGCAGTATACAGGTCCTCAATGGAAGGCAGGTTGGTAGCAATTATTTTTTCTGCAGTTCTGATTATCCTCTGAAGTCTGTGTTTTTCTTGTTGGGTTGCAGAACCGAACCAGACAGTTATAGAGGTGCAAATGACAGACTCAATAATTCCTCTGTAGAATTGGATAGAATTCTATTCTATTCTATTCTATTCTATTCTATAAAATAATTCTTTTTTTTTTAAAGTTTCCCCTCTGCGGTTGTATCTGACTCTAGTGGGCAGCGCTCATTTGAACCCAGTGTTGTCCAGAGTCACTTCCATGGGATTGTGTCAAGACATATGGAACACTGTTACCTTCCCACCAAATGGTACCTATCTATCTACTTGCATTTGCATGCTTTTGAACTTCTAGGTTGGCAGGAAGCTAATTGTATTATATTTGCAAAGCTATATTGACAGAATCATTTAAGTCTGAAATTATATCTCTCCCTCTGTTTCCTTTACAGCCCAAGAAATTAAAGAGGGCTCCTTTTGACCCTCTTGCCCCACCCACTATCTGATTGCAGCCCGTGATGTCTCTTACCTGACTGTTCCCTAGGCAGCATCTCTTTGTTTTGTCTCCAATGGTCTTATCCACAGAACCTCACCGTTGCTTTCATGAGCGTTAATTCAGACTCGATACAGATTCTGTTAGATAGTAGGAAAGCCCAGAAAAGGGGATACAGTATTTTCTTGAAAAAAATCTGTTTGTCGTCGTAGAGGTGTTTCTGGTGTTAATGTTACTTATGAAAGCTCCTTGTGTCCAATATCTACTATCAGCCTTTTACTGGAAAAGATGATTGTTACTTTAATGATCTTTTGCTTAGATTACTGCAGCCTGCTAGGCAGCTGCACCAAATCCAAAATGCCGCATCCACCAAAGGTCAGAAAGTTTTGTTTATTAAAATGTACAGTCACAGACAAAACATAGAGGAATGGGCTGTTTGAAGCACTATGTTGTGGTCTGCCAGCAGCCTGCGGAGCTGGCAATGGAGTCAGACAGCGATGAGGCTGAGGAAGAGCGTGGGCCAGTCCTGGAGGCTCGGGAAGGCCCAGATGAGGGCTGTGCGTCAGAGGCTGAGGTGGGGCCAGGGCTATCAGGGAGTGAGGTGCAGGGAGTGAGGTGCCTCCAAAGACTGATAGTAATGAGGCAGAGGAACAGGAGGAGCCTATTCCTAATGCACGCATAGGAAGAGCTGCCAGAAGGCAAGAGCAGCTCAAGCAAAGAGGATGACTCGGGACTAGGGCCAAGAGATGATTGGTCCCTCCCATAAGGCTTAAAACAGACCAGTTGTTTGGGCTTTGCCAGAAAACAACGTTGATAGCTTTGTCTTCTTGCATTTATTTTTGTATTGGTGTCTTCTGAACTTTTGCCAAGAAAGGCCTTTGGCAGTTTGCTTAATTGAACCAAGGTTGGTGATAGGACTGAGGAATTGTGTTGGGAGGAATTTGCTTTAATTTAGTTGTACTACGCTGAGAATGAATTCATTCTCAGCTGTTTTAATAAAGTTTGTTTGTTTTTTCACTGACTGAGTTTACTACTGCCTACTTGGGCCTGGGTCACATCACACTATCACTTCATTTCAAAATCCCAGAATAGCTTCCCATCTTTTTTCCAAGGCCATTATCTCCCCACCAGTAGAAGAAGTTGGATTAGTGAAGGCTGTTCTATAATCTATCTCTAGTGGGTTGGATATTAGTTTCATAGCTATTGTTTACTTATTTTTAAGTCAACTTTGGCCAGTCTTCTATACTTTAATTTTAAAAAAGATACAGTTTTTGTCCAGAAAGCTACTAGATGTTGGGCTGGACTTAAAATATATTTCACTTTTTATTCCTTTAGTGTCCATTTGAATAAAAATATGAAAATGAATTAAGTTAAAATAATTAAACTGTATCTCAATGGAGCTTTCTTTGAGGTTTTTCAAAACTTCCACCCATACTATTTACACAGAGAAGGCCGATCTGCCTCCCAGTTTCTTAATAAGAATTGCACTTCTCTAAAAGAAGTGGATTCTCCATCTAGCTCTCTGATTTACCTCCCCCAAAAGCCCTTGCCAATTCTTTACCTACTACCAGTAAATAAATAGAGAAACAAAGAAATGATTTGAAAGAATAACTGCAGCAAACAACTTGTTCGTTTTAATATTTTTTTCACTGGGAACTGTGGGATATCAAGATTTTTTAAATTGAGGTCGGAAGCTACCCTAGAGACAAATTTTTTTGGAGAGCTTCTCTGAACATAGTTGATCTGTATTCCAAAGTATAGCCCCCACAAGATTGATATGTATTCTTTCTACTTCCACCATTTTTTTCTGTACAAAAAAAAAAAAAGACAACTTTTGCCTTTGGGTTCGAAAGCAATTTTCATCATTTTCATATTCTAGAGGATTGTAAGAGGAAAAGGTGAGAAACATAGTTTGCTTTACCTCTCAATGTACTGTATGCCTAAACTAAATTTATTCTCAGGAAATAAAAGAATTCATTTAACATCATTTATATACAATCTTTTTGCTCACTGTTTTCATAGATAACGGAGCAGTATACAATTGGCATGATTAAACCAAATTATGCAGCAGAAATACTCACATAAAACCTTGGAAATAGAACATTTTAGAGCAGCTAAAATAAATGCAGCAGAATGAGTCACACAGCAAACCTCAAATGCCGTATTTTGAAAAATGTGGTCAGGTCCTCAAAATATTGAGGAAAAAAATCTTATTTGTTCTACTTCTATGGAAAGTACGTTCTGGATGGCACCAGATAGAAGGCTTTCAATTGTATTCACCTTGATTTCTTTGGGGAGATTTGTGAAAAACATTGGTAATTATGAAGGGCCAGTTTAAACTGGAAGTTACCTGCAGACCTTAGCTGACTAGCATTGCAATACATATATATATATTTGTTTTCTGAGGTTTTCGAGGGTGTTTGTATGTAGGTCTTTGGTTATTCGGGTTTTCAGTGCCAGATCAAGAGAGGCCACAGAGCATTTCAAGATATCATTTCCATCTCTGGACTGAAATAGTCAATCTTGGAAAACTGAAATATTAAGAAGTACAGGTAATCTTCGACTTACAACTACCACCTAATCCAAAAATTATGTTGCTAAGCAAGAGATTTGTTAAATCATTTTTTCTTGCCACTGTAGTTACCGGTAAGAGAATCACTGCTGCCGTTAGATTAGTAACATGATTGTAAAGTGAATCATGTTTCCACATTTATTTGTCAGAAGGCCACAAAAAGTGATCACATGACACCAGGACACTGCAACCATCATAAATATGAAACATTTGCCAAGCATTTTAATTTTGAGCACGTGATCATGGAGATGCTGCAATGTTCGTACGTGTGAAAAACAGTCACGAGTCACTTTTTTTCAGCACCTTTGTAAATTTGAACGGTCATTAAATGAACTGTTGTGAGTCGAGAACTTCCTGTATTAGGGTGCCCAATCAGTTGGAAGGATGTGATGTGACAATGGACTTTGCCTTGCTAAAGTTGAACAGTTGCTATCTTTGACTGGATGGAATGATGATAGGGCTTTTCTTCAGGGCACGTTTAGTTACTGTGAATGTAACTTCATGACTTTCTTTTTTAGTAGTGCTGCTCACTCTCAGCTCCATTTAAATGATGTATTGCCAACCATGGCAGGTAACGTACCCCATCGTGCTCCATCTGCCAAGAAATCTAAGGCCTGGCCAACTTTCTGGTATTAAAAATCCTTTCACTGAGCATCTGGGGCAGGTGATTCTTCCATGCCAGAAGTGAAAAGGTGAGAGAGACAGGATATAGTCTACTAAGCTGTCTTCTACCTAGTGCATCATTTTCTCTTTCACCGGTGAGGTATTCACCTCACTGCTGCTCAAGAGAGCCTCCTGCTGGAAGAACAGAATCAGTCAGGAGTCTCAATGTTTTCCCTTATGTCTTCCAAAGCAGGGGTCTCCAACCTTGGCATCTTTAAGACTTGTGGACTTCAACTCCCAGAATTCCTCAGCCAGCTGGCTGAGGAATTCTGGGAGTTGAAGTCCACAAGTCTTAAAGTTGCCAAGGTTGGATACCTCTGTTCTAAAAAGATCTGCTGAGTGCTCCTTGCTGGTAAAATTCCTGCTCTTCCAATTCCATTCTGGCTGAGCTACCAGTGCCTCCTGATCTCTGTCCATTTATCTCTTAAGCACAAGTTGTCTTTTGGTTTCTTTCTGACCTTAAAGCCTTGCCTCTTACTTCTGTTTATCTTCTTAAGCTGGGTGTTATTCCTAAGTAACTTTGAGTCCCTGCCTCAATTCAAGGCCTTTGTTGATACTTCTAAGTTATTGATTTCCTTCTGTTTTTCTTAGTCGTGGCTTCTGGTTTTTCCCTGGCACAACTGTCAGTGCCAGTAGATTACTTTGCATTCACAATGTCTGTCTTCCAAACTCTTAATTTGTTCCTTTCCCCTTCCCCTTTCCTCTCATAGAGTGAGTCGTCTCAGTTGTGGTTTTCTTAAGTGGACTCTCTGTTGTCTTTTAAAAGCTGCTTATCTGATCATGTCTTCATATACCCTGACAGGTCACCTTATAGAGGAGATGGGTGATCCTAAAATGTAACTAAGAAATAAAAATAAATATTTTATTTATTTATTTTATTTTATTATTTAAATTTGTATACCGCCCTTCTCCCGAAGGACTCAGGGCGGTTCACAGCCAAGTAAAAAATGAAAATACATTATAGATACAATTAAAATACTAGTAAAAAACTTATTTGAATTGGCCACAATTAAAATTTAGAGATAAAACCCATTAAAAACCCATAACTTAAAAAAACTAACCCAGTCCAGCGCAGATAAATAAGTAAGTTTTGAGCTCGCGGCGAAAGGTTCGGAGGTCCGGAAGTTGACGAAGTCCTGGGGGGAGTTCGTTCCAGAGGGCGGGAGCCCCCACAGAGAAGGCCCTTTCCCTGGGTGTCGCCAGACGACACTGTCGCGCCGACGGCACCCTGAGGAGTCCCTCTCTGTGAGAGCGCACGGGTCGGTGAGAGGTATTTGGAAGGCAAATTTTCATTTGCCTTCAGATCCAAGGATCTTGTTTCCAAATCCTTTCAATTAGCGATCTATGCAACAAAGGTTTTAACATCAAAGCTACAGGTAACTTATCTGTGTTGCTAGCACTGCCTCATAATGCCAATGACAGAAGACTGGCATGAGTAAATGTAATCCAGCATTAACTGATTTTGTTGATGGTCATGGAAAAGTCTAGTTTTATTAGAAGTCTTTCTTATCAATTTGAAAGAGAACATTTCTGGACATTCATCTTTTTAAAATTTGTGGTACCTGATTAAAGTTACTCTTCTGAAATTTACATTGGCATCCTTCAGTCTCAAAAGACTGTGGTATCATGCTCTGGAAAGAGATCCTAAAACAGCATCTAGTGTAACTAAAAATGCCAATTCGAGAGTGGCAATCCTTTCCACACTGAGGGCAGATACATTCTGTCTCCTGCCCAGCCCCCAGATTTTGCTGGTTTCAGGACTGCCTCTTTGCCTCAGCCTGCCAAACAAATGTCTCTTCGAATTGGAGAAGGCCATGCTGCATCTTTAGCCTCCAAGCTGAATGATCGGAGGTCAGGGTTTCCCAGTTGCTAATGTCCATTCCCAAGGCCTTTAGATCCCTCTTGCAGATAGCCTTATATCGCAGCTGCAGTCTCCCTCTGAGACACTTTCCCTGCACTAATTCTCCATATAGGAGAACTTTCGGAATCCGACCATCAGCCATTCTCATGACATGCCCAAGTCAGCGTTTCTTCTGAAATAATCCTGAGAAAAAACAGTATTTAGAGGTTCTAAAAACTTGCAAACCATTTCCATTTAAGGAATTAATAATGTTCCCTAATGTTCATTTTCTTTTTCAGTAGATTTTTGAAGTAACAGCTACATTCCATAACTGAGAGGTTATGTTAAGAACAGGGGTGAAATGCTCCCGGTTCGCACCGGCTCACCTGATTATGTAGTGATGGCAGCTGCTGGTTCGGAGGACCGGTAGCAAAAATCCCTGGCCCCGCCCCCCCGCCTCTGCTGAGCCGCATCATCAGCAGAAGTTTTTTTTTTACTTTTAAAAGTTTTTCTTCAGCTGAAACATGCCTTTAAAATTAAAAAAAAAAAAACCTCTGATGATCGCGGGGCTGAGCAGAGATCATCAAAACCCTTTAAAAGTTTTTTTAAAAAACCCTCTTCAGCCAAAGGGAAAAAGAAACAAGAAAAAAAAGAGGTTTTAAAAGCCTCCTCTGGCAACCCCAGAGGAGTTTCCTGATCCTCACAGGCTTTTAAACTCACTTTTTAACAGCCCCCCACTTACAAGAGCCCCCACCCATGCCCAGCCAATTCCCCCTCCTCACTTACCTATAATTACTGCTCTTTCGGGCTGGCAACGCCATGCTTTCTTCAGCTACTGAAGAAAAAAAAAAGCTTGCTTTGACTTCCTGCTTTGCTGGCTGAGGAACTCTGGGATTTGAAGTCCACAATAAAATAAAATAAAATAAAATAATAAAATAAAATATTTGTGCAGCTTTCTGAGATTTGGTGTGTTTCTGTAGTGTTTCACTCTAACTACACAAACACACAAAATCTCAGAAAGCTGTATGTGGCATTTTGTGTGTGTGTGTGTGTGAGTTGTGTGTGTGTAAAGTGTGAAAGTTGGTTTTTGAGCTTTTTGTGGCTGTGTGAAGTGTGAAGTGCAGCTGCTTTTACATTGTGTGTGAGTCAGTTGTGTTGTGTTGTGTGTGTGTAAAGTGTGAAAGTTGGTTTTTGATACCTCTTATTGTTTTTTATACTTTGTTTATTATTTTTATTATTTATTGTTATTGGCCATGCCCACCCAGTCATCTGACCACCGAGCCACGCCCACCAATTAAACCATGCCCACAGAACCGGTAGGGAAAATTTTTAGATTTCACCCCTAGTTAAGAATTTCACCTATTATATTGGTGTATCTCATTATTTGTCCTACATAGACTAATATATTTCACTTTGTCCTTTTTTTTAAAAAAAAAAAAAGTGCTATTATTAATGTCGTACAACTCACCTATAGAAGTTTAGTAATTTACTATATGTAAAGCTGGATTATTTGAAAATTCTGTGCCATTAAATGCAAAAGTTACATCAGATGTTAGTCACATTTCTAGAACATCTGTTGCAGGCTTTGTTATCTGTCTATTTATAGGTGATACAATTTCCCCTTCAAGAACTTATTCTTCACATCTTGTAGCAGAAACTTTTATATTATTAATATTTAGATTTCTATCCCATCTTTGTTTTGTCTAACTCAAAGTGGTGTACATTATGTTCCCCCTTTCTATTTTCTCCACAATAAGAACTTTGTAAGGTGGTTTGTCCTGAGAGAGGAGTATCCCAAAGTAAGTTATCCAGTGGGCTTCTGTGTTTGATGACTAGAAGTCATGATCTCTTAGTTTCTAATCCAGCACCTTAACCACTACATCAAACTGGCTATCATATTCTTGATCTGTATATTGGGTCCTTTGATTCAAGGCCCAAAAGAGATAACACCTACATAAGGCTACTCTAGCCTAATTTGGTAAAATTTGTTATTCTTTTTATTGAATATTTTGCCAAATAAAAGAAATAAGTTTCATTTCAGCACCTCTGTTCTTTTTCAAATTTGATCCATTTTGTGTTAGAGATTTTAACTTGCACATTTTTGGCAGGGAAGCTTTTTCCTTAACAGGGAGTATATGCTTTTTGGTACTTTTGGTACTTTCATGCATGTGTGCAATTTCCTTCAAATGTATATCATTAATATCTTTATTTATTTTTAAAAAAAATGGTAGTGAATGCAAAACTAGCAGAAACACTATTGTTGCATTCTGGTTCGCCTTTCCATTTGGGAAATATAAATCATTAACATCTTTAATAACAGAAATATTCTCAAGTATTTGCAAAGGATTCTATCATTAATAACTATTCCTCCTCCTCTTTCCCCTGAGAGACAAGTTACACTCATTTGTAGAGATGTAACTCTCTTTAAAAATAGTCTTGTATATAAGTTTAAGCTGTTAACAGTGTGTTCTATTCCTTCTACTAGCAAGGTTTAATAAATAAAAAAAATCTGTTTTGCTTTAATATCATGGCAATCCAGTGCAGGTGGGAGTGTTTCTCAGTTATTTCTAACTGCTCTGATGTCTTCTATTCAAACCAATTTTAGGGAAGTAAAAGAACATGAAAAGTTTCATTTAGAACAAAATATATACCATTTACCAGTATGAATTCAAAGTTGCCATGGATTACAGTGATGCCATGGAAGGATTGGTTAAATGCTTTATTTCTAATATGCTATATTAGGCCAACAGAACTACTGTATGGAGTTTGTGACACAGTGATTAGAATGCAGTATTGCAGCCTAACTCTGCCGACTGCCAGCAGTTTGATCCTGACCACTCAAGCTTCATTCAGCCGTCCATCCTTCCGAGCTTGGTAAAATGAGGACCCAGATTATTGGGGGCAATATGCTGACTCTGTAAACTGCGTAGAGAAGACTGTAAAGCACTATAAATCGGTATATATATGTAACTGCTATTTCTATTGTATTAAATTCATGACTTTGAGTTATAGAATAATGCAAGTATCTATTTTTTGCCAATCTATTCTTATGCAGGTCACACACACCAATCTCCTAAAAAGTATCCCTGTAGACTATGGAACGCTTAGATGTACTGTATGTTAGTGGTATCAACAACTTTAAAGTCAGTATTCAAAATATTTGCTTTTATTTCACTTACTTTGTCTGCCCAATCCCAAAAGGTATTAGCTGGCTAATCATCTCATAAAAATAATACATCAGTAAAAGAGAAGAAAACAAAATGTTTAAAACCAAATCAGGATAACAACATTAACAATAATAATAGCAGTGTAATCATCGTGTGCTCACAATCTCATTGCCAATCTAACCATCCCCTTCTTTTGTGCTAGAGGAAATAAATGGGACTTAACAGCTTTCCTAAAATTCAGGTGGAATAGGGATGACCACTCTTCCATGGGAACAGGATTGAAGAGAGTAGGAATACCTATTAAGAAAGCCCACTGCCAAGGTTTTATCACATGTAATGGATTTCTTTCTAACAACAGTAGCTACATTGAACTTGGTATCAATCAACACAAACTGAACTATCAATGGTAGTGTTTGCAGGATGTTACTTAAAATACTCTCCACACTGGGGATATAGTATATGGCAATAGATCTAAATAGAATAGAATAGAATTCTTTATTGGCCAAGTGTGATTGGATACACAACGAATTTGTCTTGGTCCATACGCTCTCAGTGTACATAAAAGAAAAGATACGCTTGTCAAGAATCATAAGGTACAACACTTAATGATAGTTATAGGGAACAAATAAGCAATCATCATAATAAGCAATCAAATCATAAACAGATGGTTTTTTTAAAAAAGGGAAAAAACATAAACTTTAAAACAAACAACCAGCAGATTTAATCTGAAATGTGCATCTCTTTTTTGTTCTGCTAATTTGACACTTGTTACACTTACTAGATGCATCTTTTCAATGTAAATTGAATACAGCTTTCTATACAAGTCACTAGCTGTTACACAAAACTCCTTGCACTTATTTAGGACTGATTTGGACCAATGATTCCTCACTAATGAAGCAGGAGATCAGATTTCCATTTTTCCATTAAAGACACCACTCTGTGCTGACATACCTAAATTTAGCTTTTTTTTTTTCCCAATGAATATAACTGGATTTACCTCTGAGGAAATGCTCATAGGATTACTACTTTCAAATGTAAAGGGAAATTCTGTGCAATTACTGATTCTGATGAAAATTAACCGAACAAGATTTTTGGGTGATAATATTCTTTATTACAGAACCTATAAATGTATTTAATGTCTGATCCTTGAGTCTAAATTACTTGTTCCTCCCAAATCTGCACGGTGGGCAGCTTCACACAGGCCGTAGATGTACATGGGAGTTCAAATCCTGATACTACAGTTTGAGACTGTGCAGTGTTTGAAACCATAATAGGATTGCTACCACTGAAGTTTACTTATTTTTAGGTTGCTTTATATGCCTGAGCATCTCACAATTGTGATTCTGATTATAATCACCAACTTGGATAGTTTGTAGAGGATTTTATATTTTCCAAAAACATGGGACTATCAATGGCTACTAGTCAAATGGGCTGTGTATTATTTTCAGCTTGAATGAGACAAACCATTTTTGAATACAAGTTGTTGGGAACAAGCAACTACTCTCTTCAGGTATATGGACTTTCTGTAGCCTTCTGGTTAACCAAATGGAAGGAAACACTCAATTGGATAGGCTGGTTGCTGTTTTGAAATTTGACCTGTGGTCGGACAAGCAATCCTAGTCATATTTACATTGTATAAAATAGGGTTTACTGTCAGGAAAGATTGTGTAATCTCAAAATATGCTAATTGGTGAAAAGAAAATAATGGAAAAATATTTTTCATATTTGTCATCCAGGGAACAGAGCTGGGCATTAACAGCCTTTTGAAATTCTCTATAAGGATTGAGGGAATTTTTTTATTTCTCCAAAGAAGGAGAGATTCTTGAGGAATTTCTTAATGTCAATCAATTCTCCCCTAATGGCTTCAGTGCAACCATGACTGAAGAAGCTTCATTCATGGGGGGGTTTCCTTATGAAGTCTTCCCTTATGATTAACTGAAACAAATCTGAAGATTGCTAGAATGATGATTGTACATAAAAGATATGACATTCACACCTGCTTTTACTCATCTTGTAACAAAATAACTGTCAGATCCCCCATCCTCCATGCACAAGAATTTTAAACAACTCTCTGCTGCTTTGAGATCAATTTCAAAAGCCAATTTTCTTTCACTAATGTCATTCACTTAAACTGAAAGACAACTTCAAGGAAAAATGCAGATGAACCATGCCCAGTATTAGTAAGCTTTTGATATTAAAACAGAAGCCCACATTCCCACAGAGGACATGCCAAGCTATATCAAAGTTAGGATGCAACGGACCTCAAATTGGAAAAGGGAAGGATTTTTAAATAGTAATCTAAGAACGTCTCTATCTTCTCAGAATGCAGACTGTGCTAACTCCTAGAGATAGATCAAAGGGTTAAAAAATATGCCTTGAGCTGGAAGCACATTCCAGTGGGCTGATGAGGTAGGCAATCTAAAGGGACAGATTAATCTACGTGAACCAAGCAGCTTAGCTGAAGCTGCAGTTCAGTATTTTAAACTTCAGCTTCATCCTTTTCAGAACAAAATATACTTCCCCTCTCAACGGTAATGAACCTTGTGCCTAGCAAAGTCTCTGGGGTGTGATTACTTCCCAAAACTGCTTCCATAGTTGCATAAATAATCATTTCTTCCTTGCGAATGATAACAGTGGGGGTGATGCTACGTTAAATATGATCTCAAGCAGCATGGCTTGCAAAAAAAACAAAACAATTTGTTAATACTTAACTGTGCTTTAATAAAAAGCTGACTTCCTTTCAGTGGCAAGAAGTTGTTCTATCACTCTAAGCTTGGTACCTAACCAGAGCAAAAACAAAAAACAGCAAATTGGCAATTTAATAGTTTTATGAAGAGAACAGACTTTCTTCCTGCTTGTTTCCCTTTCAGCGGTAAACACTGCTTGGTGATTTAAATGTCACAAATGCAGCTTGGTGGAAAAAAGGGAAGCATAAGCTTCCTCAGCCAAAGATGAGCTTCCTGTTGGCAGTTTTAATGGCTTCAATGTTTCTCCAAGGGAATCATAAAACTGACTTCAACAATGATCTGGGCATTTGTTACATGGGAAGGTTCCGTCTCAGAGGTAATCTAATTATAATTTATCAGAAAGAGAGAAGAAATATAGAGAGCCAAAATACTTTCAATTCGTGGGGGTGGGGTGGGGGAATTGGCCTCTTTCCTTGTACTTTATAGGTTTATCGTTAAAATAGGTGAGGCACTAAGTCCTTTTTAATTAAGCAAAAGAAGGAAGCTAGCATTGTTAAATCTTTATCTGCAGTCTAAGAGGAAGCGGTGCATTCAGCTATGCTACTGTCCTTTTCAATGATGTGACACATCCTTAAAAATGTTGCTGGGGTTTTAAGTAGATTTTTAAATGCAAGTCCAAGCAAGTCGAATAGGGGCATCTGAAAGAAGCTTCCCCGTTCTTAGACAATTTATTTTTATTTTATTTATTTATTATTCGAATTTATATACCGCCCTATCTCCCAAAGGACTCAGGGCGGTTCACAGGCATATAAAACATCAATATACAAATTAAAATAATCCTTAAAAAACTTATTCTAGCGCCCGAATTATTAAAAATAGAAATATAAATATAAAATATAAATATTAAAATCAATTTAAAACCCCTCTAAATTTAAAATCTAAGCCAGTCCTGCACAGATGAATAAATGTGTCTTGAGCTCGCGACGGAAGGTTCGAAGGTCAGGAAGTTGACGGAGTCCTGGGGGGAGTTCGTTCCAGAGGGTGGGAGCCCCCACAGAGAAGGCCCTTCCCCTGGGCGTCGCCAAACGACACTGCCTAGCTGACGGCACCCTGAGGAGTCCCTCTCTGTGAGAGCGCACGGGTCGGTGAGAGGTATCTGGTCGCAGTAGGCGGTCCCGTAGATAACCCGGCCCTATGCCATGGAGCGCTTTAAAGGTGGTCACCAAAACCTTGAAGCGCACCCGGAAGGCCACAGGTAGCCAGTGCAGCCTGCGCAGGATGGGTGTTATGCGGGAGCCACGAGGGGCTCCCTCTATCACCCGCGCAGCCGCATTTGGACTAACTGCAGCCTCCGGATGCCCTTCAAGGGAAGCCCCATGTAGAGAGCGTTGCAGTAATCCAGGCGAGACGTCACAAGAGCGTGAGTGACCGTGCATAGGGCCTCCCGGTCCAGAAAGGGGCACAACTGGCGCACCAGGCGAACCTGGTAGAACGCTCTCCTGGAGACGGCCGTCAAATGATCTTCTAGAGACAGCCGTTCATCCAGGAGGACGCCTAAGTTGCGCACCCTCTCCATCGGGGCCAATGACTCGCCACCGATGGTCAGCCGCGGATTTAGCTGACTGTACCGGGATGCCGGCATCCACAGCCACTCTGTCTTGGAGGGATTGAGCTTGAGCCTGTTTCTCCCCATCCAGACCCGTACGGCCTCCAGGCACCGGGACAGCACTTCGATAGCTTCGTTGGGGTGGTCCGGTGTGGAAAAGTACAGCTGGGTGTCATCCGCGTACAGCTGGTACCTCACACCGAACCCACTGATGATCTCACCCAGCGGCTTCATGTAGATGTTGAACAGAAGGGGCGAGAGGATCGATCCCTGCGGCACCCCACAAGTGAGGCGCCCCGGGGCCGACCTCTGCCCCCCTGTCAACACCGACTGCGACCGGTCGGAGAGATAGGAGGAGAACCACCGATAAACGGTGCCTCCCACTCCCAATCCCTCCAACCGGCGCAGCAGGATACCATGGTCGATGGTATCGAAAGCCGCTGAGAGGTCTAATAGGACCAGGGCAGAGGAGCAACCCCTATCCCTGGCCCTCCAGAGATCATCCACCAACGCGACCAAAGCCGTCTCCGTGCTGTAACCGGGCCGGAAACCGGACTGGAACGGGTCTAGATAGACAGTTTCATCCAGGTGCAGGGGAAACTGATATGCCACCATACTCTCAACAACCTTCGCCGCGAAGCGAAGGTTGGAGACCGGACGATAATTACCTAAAACAGCCGGGTCCAGGGAAGGCTTCTTGAGGAGGGGCCTCACCACCGCCTCTTTCAAGGCGGCCGGAAAGACACCCTCCACCAAAGAAGCGCTTGTAATCGCCTGGAGCCAGCCTCGTGTCACCTCCTGCGTGGCCAGCACCAACCAGGAGGGGCACGGGTCCAGTAAACATGTGGTGGCATTCAGCCTCCCCAACAACCTGTCCATGTCCTCGGGAGCAACAGGGTCAAACTCATCCCATAAAATGTCACCAAGACCACCCTCAGCCGTCTCACCAGATCACCGCAATCTTGGTCCAAACCATCCCGGTTGAACGATTTTATCGTATAGAAAACCGTAAACCTCCCCACCCCGCCCCTGCAACGGGCCACCCCCCTCCCCCTGGGGTAGGAGGGAGGGGGTCACCCGAAACAGGGCGGCTGGGCGGTTATCTGCCGATGCAATGAGGGAGGAGGCGTAGCTACGCCGCTTCTCAATGCCACTAGGTAAGTCCTAGTATAGGACTTCACTAGTGTCCGATCAGCTTCTGAACGGCTAGACCTCCAGGAACTCTCTAGGCGTCTTCTCCGGCGCTTCATCCCTCTCAGCTCCTCGGAGAACCAAGGAGCCGGTTGGGACCTGCGCCGGGTCAGAGGCCGCAAAGGCACGACCCGGTCTAAGGCCCCCGCTGCGGCCCGTTCCCAGGCCGCAACAAGTTCCTCAACCGAGCCGTGAGCCAGACTCTCAGGAAATGGCCCAAGCTCCGTCCGGAACCCCTCCGGGTCCATCAGGTGCCTGGGACGGAACCAACGTGTCGGCTCCGTCTTCCTGCGGTGGTGAATGGCGGTCAGAAAGTCAGTTAGAATTAGATTTACAATTAGATCTAATTGTAGTCAATTAGATCTAATTTAGTCAATTAGAATTAGATTTACAATTAGAAATCAAACAGTGGAGAGACAGGCTAGAAACTAGAGATGTATTCCTGCTATTATTCACTGTGGACCTGCTTCAAAAACTGAGAAAATACTCACTTTGCTTAAGACAGATGTGAAGATCAACTGACTCTGATCAGGCCAAATCTAAGGCAAACATTAGAACCACAAAGCTAGACACAGCTGCTCCTTTATCAAGTCATTTCACAAATGTTTACTGGGTGGTTATAATTTTCCTGCTAGCCAACTCGGATAAAATATTCAGCCTCTTTGCACACTGAAGAACTTTCCAGGCCAAATTTCCAGGCCAAATGAACATGGCTCTTGGATATGTACAGAATCAAATTATCCCAGGTTGTCTCTCTTCTGAAATTGCAGAATAAACTTTGCTTATTATAAAACTAGCGTAGATCTTGCTGTAGTTGTTTAGTAGCTGTAGACAGAAGCTGGATCAGTGTTGGGTTTATCATTGGGGCCATCAAGCAGATTGCAGTTTGGAACTCCTGAAAGCCTGGGAGAATGCAGAGACACAGAAGCAGAAGATCATCTATCTCTTTTAAAAATAGATAAAAGAAAAAAATCAAGAAATTACTGTCATTCTTAATTTATCTTTCTATGTTATGGGCCAGAACCAAAGAACAACCTTTACCAAGTTGGCAAGAGCCAAGAGCCAAGTTGCTGGACTCTATGATAAAATATAAGTGCTGGACTCTATGATAAAATATAAGTGCTGGACTCTATGATAAAATATAGGTGATTGCAGGACATATCAGAGCCAGTTTGGTCTAGTGGTTAAAGTACTGGGCTAAAAAGCAGCCATGAAAGCCTGCTGGGTGACTTTGGGCCAGTCTCTCTCTCTCTCTCTCTCTCTCTCTCTCTCTCTCTCTCTCCCTCCCTCCCTCTCTCTCCCCCTCTCCTTTTCCCTCTCTCTCAGCAGAAGACATTGTATACGCATCTAGTGTGGCTAAAAAGGCCAATTCAAGAGTGGCAATCCCTTCCACACTGAGGCCAAATACATTTTGTCCCCTGCCCAGCCCCCAGATTTCACTGGTTTCGGGACTGCCTCTTTGCCTCAGCCTGCCAAACAAATGTCTCTTAGAATTGGAGAAGGCCATGCTGCATCTTTAGTCTCCAAGCTGAATGATTGTAGGTCAGGGTTTCCCAGTTGCTAATGTCCATTCCCAAGGCCTTTAGATCCCTCTTGCAGATAGCCTTATATCGGAGCAGTGGTCTCCCTCTGAGGCGCTTTCCCTGCACTAATTCTCTATACAGGAAATCTTTCGGAATCTGACCATCAGCCATTCTCACAACATGCCCAAGTCAGCGTAGCCATTGCTGTTTCAATAGTGTATACATGATAGAAATTCCAGCACGTTCCAAGACTGTGCTATTTGGAACTTTGTCATGCCAGGTGATGCCAAGAATACATTGGAGACAATGCATATGGAAGGTGTTCAACTTTCTCTCCTGCCGTATGTAAAGGGTCCAAGACTCACTGCAGTACATGAGTGTGCTCAGGATGCAGGTTCTATAGACCTGGATCTTTGTATGTTCCACCAGCTTCTTATTAAGCCATACTTTCTTTGTAAGTCTGGAAAATGTGGTGGCCACTTTATCAGTACGTTTATTCAGCTCAGTATCTAAAGAGAGACTGTTGGAGATAGTTGAGCCGAGGTACACAAAGTCATGGATGACCTCCAGTTCTTATGCAGAGATTGTAATACAGGGAGGTGAATCCATGTCCTGACCCATGACTTGTGTTTTTTTTCAGGCTGATTGTTAGTCCAAAGTCTTGGCAGACCTTGCTAAAACACTCCATAAGTTGTTGAAGGTCTTCGGCAGAGTGAGCAGTAATGGCAGTATCATCAGCGAAGAAGAAATTCCATAAGCATTTCAGCTGGACTTTAGACTTTGCTTTCAATCTAGAGAAATTAAAGTGTTTTCCATCTGAATCTGCTTTTAAGCCATCAAAAACTACAGTGCCCTTTATTTCCTCATGAAAGGACCTGATGATGTTGAGGAGCTGAGGTGGACATCCAATCTTCAGGAGAATTTTATAAAGGCCATCCCTACTAACCAAGTCAAAAGCCTTCATAATATCTATGAAGGCTATGAAAAGTGGCTGTCTTTGTTCCCTGCATTTCTCCTGCGACTGTCTAAGGAAAAATACCATGTCAGTAGTGGACCTCTGGGCTCGAAATCCACACTGTGATTCTGAATAGACTCTCTCTGCAAGCACCTGGAGCCTCTTCAGTACGATATGGGCAAGCAGCTTCCCTACAACACTAAGAAGAGAGATGCCACAATAGTTGCTACAGTCAGCCCTGTCGCCTTTGTTCTTATATAGTGGGACAATATTTGCATCCTTCATGTCCCGTGGTACTCCATCTTCCCTCCCACAAAGACAGAAGATTTCATGCAGTTCAGCGGGGATGTTCTCTTTGCAGCACTTCAGAACTTTGGCAGGGTTGTTATCTTTCCCAGGTGCCTTGCCTGAGGCAAGGGACTCCAGGGCCACATTTAGTTCTTCTAAAGTTGGTTCACTGTCAAGCTCCTCCAAGACAGGCAGGCACTCAATGTTATTTAATGCTTCTTCAGTTACCACACTTTGTCTGGAATATAACTCAGAGTAGTGCTACACCCAGCGTGCCATCTGCTGTGCTCGGTCCTGGATAACCTCACCTGTAGCAGAATTCAGAGGCGAAGATTTCTTCTGTATTGGATCTTAGGCCTGCTTGATGCCATCATACATCCCCTTGATGTTGCCTGTGTCAGCTGTTATCTGGATCCAAGAGCAAAGCTGCAGCCAATAATCATTAGCACATCTCCTGGTGGTCTGTTGGACTTTATATGCAACTAGAGCTCTCCTTTTTTTCCTCAATGGCTGGCGTCAGCTCCTCCGAATGGGCTTCAAACTAATCTGCTGCTTTTCTGATCTCCTTACCAAATACTGGCAAGGCAGTGTTATAAACAGCATTCTTGAAATATTCCCATTGTTCATATGCATTTGCTTCAGCTGGGCCTGGGAGAGTTTCCTTGAGTGCTTGTGCAAATTCCTCCACTTTGCCCTGATTGCCGGTCTTGTTGATATCAATTTGTGGTCTTCCTTCCTTCTTCAAGTGATGCAATCCCTGTGTTTGCAGTTTTATTCTGCTGCACACCAAGGAGTGGTCTGTATTGCAATCAGCACCCTGATAGCTGCATGTGATTGTAATATTGGGAAGGTTGGAGTGCCTGGTAAGAATCAAGTCAAGCTGGTGCCAATGCTTCGATCTTGGATGTCTCCAAGAGACTCTGTGTTGAGGCTTTGTTTTAAAGTATGTATTGATAATGCAAAAACCATAGTACCAGCAAAACTCCAGCAGGCATTGGCCATTTTTGTTCATCTTCCTGATGCCGAACTGACCTAAACAAGTGGACCAAGAACTATAATCAGCTCCAACTCTGTCATTAAAATCACCAAGGATAAACAGTGGTACTTTCTCAGGGATTTTCTTGATAGTAGCAGCCAGATCATTGTAGAACTTGTCTTTGGATTCTACTGAAGACGATAATGTTGATGCATATGTGCTAATAAGAGTAACCAGCCCTGCTGATGAGTGGAGCTGCAAGGACAGAATTCTTTTGTTTCCTGCAGCAGGTGGAGTAATGAATCTTAGTAGGGTGTTTCTGACCACAAAGCCAATCCCATATTCCCTAGACTCATTTGATGGTTTTTCTGCCAGAAGAACGAGAAGTTTTTCTCCTTAATAGATCCCGAGTCTGACAGCCTTGTCTCTTGAGGGCAACGATGTCCATCTGCAGTCTCCTCAGCTCCATGTCGATGACAGCTGTCTTATGTACATCATCTGTTTCTTGTAAATCATGAGAAAGGCTGGGGGTTATTGTCCTAACATTCCAAGTGCCCAACTTTAGGGCTAAAGTTTTCTTATGTTTATTGATGGTGTAGAGTTATAAATCTGCTTGTTGGCTTTGACCCTAAACCCCACGGACCCTGTGAGGTTAACAGATCATGGCGGGGCAGCACCTTACTGACTGGGGGCTGTCCAGCTTATGGCGGGTGGTAGCTGCCCAATGAGGTACAATGACCTCTCCCACTATTGAAAGTGGCCCCTGGCATCACGCTCTATGCCAATCAAGCAAATACTTATAACCAGTAACTTCCACTTCCCGTGTTGTTTCAATGCTGTATGCAAAGCTGGAGTGTCCTCTCCAGAGCATGAGGCCTCGGTAGATTAATATGGAGAATAGACTGTTACCAAAGCAGCAGATCCCACCGCCCCATGTTGCTGAAATAGTCCAATGGAACAGCAAAGCCAATACGATTAGCTCCAGCTGCATCACAGGAGTTACCAGAATGTGATTGTACACAGTCATGAACTGCCTCCAGGACTCTGGCTCCGGATTTTGCCTCGAGGCTGACTCTTAAAGCCTTTTCCAGTAGTAGATATAGCCACAAGGCAGTGGAGGTTTGAAATCAGAGTTTCCCTTCTCCTAGAAGATGGTTCTGCCATTTTATCTGCCGTTGGGGCATAAAGCCCTCTTCCACCTTCAAAACCATTGACCATCTTCTCCTGTAACCTTGGAAAGGGGCCCTTATGAGGTGCTACAACCAGGCCAGCTGAACCAAGGTGTGTGTTTTTTTAAGGGAGGGATTACTCCTCCAGCACTCCTCCTCATTCCAGGACTCCTGCTCCAGATTTTGCCTTGAGGTTGACTCCTGAAGCCTTTCCCATAGATCGGTATAGCCACAAGGCAGTGGAGGTTTGAGATTGGAGTTTTCCTTCTCCTAAATGAGTTGCCTTTCAAAAGACACCATCTAACTGGTTTTTTTTTCACTTACACTCACTCAAATAGCCACTCTCCCCTCCCCCTAAAAACAAGCAGATTCATTCATGAGGTGAGCTGGAACACCTTCCTCCCTGTAGTCACATGACTCACTCGCTCAAATAGACACTCCCTTCCCCCTAAAAACAAGCAGAATCCTGTGACTGCAGGGAGGAAGGGGCTCCAGCTCTCTTCATGGGTGAATCTGCTTGTTTTTAGGGGAAGGGGGGTGTCAGTTTGAGTGAGTGAATCGTGTGACTGCAGGGAGGAAGGTGCTCCAGTTCCATCATGTCCAACTAAGCACTTGGTATTTAAACCACTACATGCTAGACTAGATTACTGGGAACCAAATATTAAGCTATTCTATTTCATTTTGTAGTTAGAAGCACTAGCAAGTTCGTACCTGAGGTTGCCTAAATGAGAACTTGTTTTTAGGATGGATCAGGGTCTTCTCAAGAGGTAAGAAATTCATTTAAACAGAGCTTAATGTAGTGAAATAAAGTTACTTATTCTATTTTACTCTTTTGTTATTTTGAGTTGATATGGCCTTTTCATTTATCAGTAAAAAGCTGCTACCACCACAGTAGTTTGCCAATGCAAATATTTTCAGCCTTCGTCTCTAAATCCTATCTGCTGACACTTTATGCTTACTTAGTTCTCTTAAATGGCACCAAATTGTCAGAATAGATTGATATCTTTGCTGTAAGGTGAGAAGGGAAGTGTTCATTGAGAATTTGTGCTGAAGAATGGCACTTCATCAGGAAATATTATCAGCCCATTATAATTGAATAACATGATGGAAGATTTGGTAAATAGATATTGAGAATCATTGTCAAGTAATGAAGGAATTATGTGCACATATTGTAGTCATCAGAAGAGAAACATTAGACCAGATGGAGGGAAAGAAACAAAGGTGAAAGAAACAAAGGTGGGGGAAAAATAAGCTTTGTTACCTACAAATGAAAATTAAGACTACCTAACAGGATCACTAGGGGTATACTGGATTTGTCAGTTTACCCAAGTTATCCTCAAATTAAAGCAAAACCAAAGTATTTGCTTATGACATGAATTAAGTTAGGGTTGCAATGCCTTAGCCTGAATAGGGTTTATCCTAATAGAACCCGGGAAGATTTATTTCTGCACAAATCCACTTTAGAGCTGAGTTGTGCTTCAGAAAGATCTCATCAGGATGGCCAGCAAAGTTTTGGAAAAGTAAGAATCTGAACTCTGAGAACATAATGATGTGCAATTCTGCAGAATTTATAACTTTTTGAAATGATTATAAAATGTCTGTCTGGGAAGTTGATTCAAACAATTTCCATGATATATGGCTTATCATAAATGAGCCACCGTGGCACAGTGGTTAGAGTGCCATACTGCAGGCTATTTCTAACTGCTGGCTGCCTACAATTTGGCAGTTCAAATCTCGCCAGGCTCAAGGCTGACTCAGCCTTCCATCCTTCCCGGGTGGATAAAATGAGGACCCAAATTGTTGGGGGCAATATGCTAGTTCTGTAAACCGCTTAGTTTTACAGAGGGCTGTAAAGCACTATAAAGCAGTATATAAGTTAAAGTGCTATTGCTATTATAAACTAAACATTGAGCTTTATCAAATAAAATGCAGGTTGCTTGGTTTATTATTAATGGTAATTTATATCTTGGTATGCAGTTATGTGGATTACACAGTACTTAGACGAGAAATGGGACATAAAAGTTAACCATGCAGTTTAAAATAGAAAAATCATCTAAAGAAGGCTGCCAGATCTCAGGTACAAAAATCCAAACAATTGCTAGATAGGAGGGGAAAAAAGGAACTCTTTTTCGCCTTATAAAATGATCAACCTGATTTTGCCAAGCCAGATCTACTAGCCCCAATCCAAAATTCAAAGCCTAATTAAAGAGAATTCCTGGGCATGGAAAAGTGATTGTTCACAACCCCAAAAGATTGTATTCTGTAGCTATAAAATGATTCAGAAGGCACTCTCCTGTATGCTAGAAACTTGAATCTCTGTCAACAAGACATCTTCAAGAAGGCCTCTCCATCCAATCTTAACATCTGCACATATTTGGGCAAGACAATCTCTCAAATAGGCCCTAAGCCATCTGGAGTTTAAAAAGTCAATATTGAATTGTGTCCAGTAAGCAATAAGGAACCACTACAGATCTTCCATAAGAAAGACATCATAGAGAAATTAATTAGCAGACTTGCTATGTGTTTCAATTATACTGTTATCCCCACATTTGTGATTTTACTCCGGCAACACTTTGAAGAGTCTCTACACACACTATAATTGCCTGGAATTCAAAAAGTGTTCTAACCATGATTAATTGAATAAATTTGAACTGGATTCACATATATAAAACTCTAAACCATGATTCAGATATCAAACTAAATGGATTCCTGTAGTAAGTTAAAAAAGCAAACAAAGGCGCGTGCATGAGAGCACAAAAGTGCCTACCGTTCCTGTCCTATTGTTCCCTTTCTTTATATCAAATTAATATAGTTATTGCTTACTTTTGCTTATATATATGTTTTTTTGCTTATATATATGTTGTTGTTTTATGTCAATGTTTGCGTATACTGTTGTGACAAAATAAAAAACAAACAAACAAACACTTAGGTCATTTGATATGAAAACTCCAATGTCTTTAACAGGGTGGGGGTCATCTGTAAGGTAATGTCCATCAAGCTTGTACTTAGTGTTAGGGTTTTTTTCCCCAATATGTAAGACTGAGCATTTGCTGGTTGAGATTTGGAGTTGTCTAGTTTTAGACCAATCGGATACAAAGTCAGGGTCTTTTTGAAGGGTAGAAGTATTGTTGGTGGTGTTAAATAGTTTGACATCGTCAGCAAAGAGAACACAATAACTTGAGATAAGATCACAGAGATCATTTATGTAAAGTATGAAGAGAGTTGGTCCAAGAACGCTGCCTTGGGGAACGCCACTTTTGACAGGATTTGATAGAGCATTGCCAATTTTGACTACTTGTTGTCTGTTTTACAGGAAGTCATTTATCCAATTGTGAAGAGGTCCTGAAATGCCGTAGGATTTTAGATTTAGGAGAAGCTTATTATTATATATTATATTTATTATATATTAATCTGTGTCTACTGCTGATTACCAATTCTACTTTTTCCTGAGGAAGAAGATGCCTGAGCTAAAAGAGATGATTGCAATTTACTTTTTCTCTGTAAATGTCTATAGAGATTCTTAGTCATTCAGGTTATGGTTGTCCCAAAGGTGATTTTTCAAGAAGCAACTGGACTTTCTGCTTTTTCTTTGAAAACGTTTCACTTCTTGGATTGGAAAAACCAGAAAGTCCCGTTGCCTCCTGAACAAGCACCTTTGGGTTATTTCCTGTAAGAAAATTCTTCCATTTTGGAAAGTTTCCTTCCCACTAAATTTGCACACCTGACTCATGATTTTATAAAATATTATTGCCTGTCCTTTGGATACAACCAGGTATTTTTCCAGGCACCATGGGCCTTTAGCTGGGTGTCAATTTTGGAAGGCAATTTTCTTTTTGCTTTTTAACTACCACATATTTTAGCTGGGGAAGTTGGGAGGGGGTTGTTGTTGGAGCGGTAGAAAGTTAGTCATAACAACATTCCATATTCAAGGACATCCAGCATCTGATGGAGGCTGCCTGAAGATTGTATCCAATTGAGTATGAAGAGTTGATTGGATAATGTGATGAACTTGTAGGTGTGGGGCAGGGCTGTGAACTATCAACTGGAAGCTTTCAGGTTTTTCCAGCTGTGCCAACATGACATCTCTAATAAATTGGAACTTTGAGGAACCTCAATTCTCAGAGCTTTATTTTGTTGGGGGTGTTCCTTGGAACCCTGACACTGGGATTATGAGTTGAAAAGCCCTATTCCTGCTATACAATATGGAATAAGGGTCTGATATTAAGTGTGTGCATGTGAAACACACATACACACACATTACATATGCCAACATGTTCTTCTGCACAACACTGAAAAGAAATCTGATTTGAAAAGCTACATCTTCAAAATAAATTATCTCTCTATCTTCTTTGTTTTATAGAATAATTGGAAACTATGTACACAGAGCACACTAATAATTACAAATGCACTTAAACATTTTGTACAACACTTACCAGCACAAAATATGGTTGTTCCAATGCTTTTTCCATGCAAATTTGTGCAATTATTCTTGCACACTAGCTTCAGGTTTCCAAGTTATTGTATTAATTTCCTTCACATATACAGCATGTGTACATGCAGACACATACTGCAGATACTCACTTGGTTTTTCTTACAAGGCGTCAAAGAAATATGAATATGGTAACATGAATGTAAAAAGCCATCATCGTAAATTCCATGAGAATAAGTGAGAAAGAAAAATAAAAAGTACAGATGAATAAATGGATTTAAGATGCATTAGCTTTTATCAGTTTTGGCATCTAATTTCCTCATGTAGCATTTAGGAAATCAATTAGGAAGTCTTAAGAAAGTTTGCAATCAGAAACAGAAAGCACACCAGACAATAGCAAAAGTATTCATCAGTATAAATTTACTCTTTTCTAAAGGCAGAAATAGAGATGCAGTGGTTCAGGGGCTAAGACGTTGAGCTTGTCGATCAAAAGGTCAGCAGTTCAATGGTTCGAATCCCTAGTGCTGCCGTGTAACAGAGTGAGCTCCCGTTACTTGTCCCAGCTTCTGCCAACCTAGCAGTTTGAAAGCACATAAAAAATGCAAGTAGTAAAAATGGGGACCACCCTTGGTGGGAAGGTAATAGCGTTCCGTGCGCCTTTGGCATTGAGTCATGCTGGCCACATCACCACGGAGACGTCTTCAGAGAGCGCTGGTTCTTCGGCTTTGAAATGGAGATGAACACCACCCCCTAGAGTCAGGAACGACTAGCATGTATGTGCGAGGGGAACCTTTACCTTTGCCTTTTAAAGGCAGAAATAGTTGATGTAGCCCCCTCCCATTCCTTGATCCAAACTCAATTATCACCCACCATCACAGATAAGCCAACCCTTGCACTTTTAATCAAAATTCCATGAAATATGCACCACCTGAAGAATAGCCAACTGTCATTTTTCATGGTATTTGGTTTATAATCTTAGAGTCAGGACACCCACACCCGATGGGCTTATATACAGAGATGGGATTCTAAACATTTCTTCAAAACATTTTCAAGTCCAATTCCCCGTAGATTTGGATAGCCAATCTTCTCTAAGGTGTTATTAATTTTGATTGATTAGCCCTTGAACCATATCAAAGTGCAGCGTTCCAGAAGCAAATGATTACTAAAATTTGATAAAAGCAATTTAAAATGAAATTGGAATAAAATACAGTCTAAAATGAAACTGGAATAAAAACAATAATTTAAGATTATGATAAAATATGATAAAATCATATTTCGATGTCATCCCTACAATCTACCCCAATCAGTCCCACGTATGTAGATCTCAACCGAACCATTTTGCTTAAGTACTGTGCTGTGTTAAATGTTATTTTCAGATTCTGATCACACATAAGGTAAGTTGTTTTGATATGGGGATCCCAATGGATCATAACAAACAGGGAAACTAAGGTGAAATTTTTTACCTTTACCATAAATTCATTATGTATCCAGCAGACACATAAATAAACAAAGTACCAAAGTATTCAGCTTAATTTGTCTTTCTTCCAACTGCAATGAAAAAATTGAAAATCTGTTTATCCAGAAGTGGGGAGTAAGCATTATGAACGTGGAGGGCTTACTTCAGCATCAACATATATTGAATAAGACTCAGGAACATTAATGTTATTTTTTTCATTTATTTTATTTTATTAAGTTTTAAGAAATGTTGTGGTTCAACCTATAGGAGGTCTTATGACTTTGAAAAATGAGAAGCAATTGTTGGGAAAGATCCTAATTAAATTTTTAAGGAAATGTATTGTTATTAAGAATCAAACAAAGATTTGATCCTGGATGGATCAGAAATAATGATTGTGCTGGTCTGTGGTAGATAAGAAGCTGTTTCAGATTTTCTGCAAGTTAAATAAAATAACAGATTGCTAACAAAGGTTTTGAAGTTCAACTTCACTGTTGATTTACCTGTTAACTACCTTTTTTCAATATATACAATAGATAGATGATAATAGATGACTTGGTAGCAAATAGATTTGTAGAAGTTTATAAATTATGGGCCTATTTTGCAAGGGAGGGAATTATTATACATGCATATACATCTATCAATATTCAGCTAGGGAAGGGGTGTGTGTGTGTGTGTGTGTGTGCGCGCGCACAAATGTATATATGTATACACACGAAAAAGAATACATACATACATATGTATATATTGTCTTTTTTAATGCACGTTTTAAATGTTTGTCTAATTTTATTTTGTCTTTGTAATGTTTTTTTTGAAGTTTGTATTCTAATTCTAAGTTTGAATAAAGCAAAAACGTATGTCAAAAAAAGTTTTGGAGCTCACCCAAGTCTGACCAGATGATTCTAGATAACGTACATTTTTTAAAAAAATATAAATAAAAGTGTAAAACAAGGGGAAAGAAGCATGCACTTTTCGAAAATCATATTAAAAGCAATTAAAAAAAATCTGAAACCCTGCCTGATAAGGATTCAGTGCCCATCCTTCCCTACGGTTTTTGGACTGTCAAAGGTAGGAGTCATTTGGTTCTCTGAAGGGTGAGGTTCTCACAGAATCATCATATATTCTCTGGCCAAATCATATTTTGCGAGCTATTTAGGAACAGATTTCAAGTATTTGGCAGTTACGCAAACAATCTAATAACTATTAGGAACATTGCGTATATGCTTGAACAAATCGTGAAAGAAAGAAAAAAAAACAAATGGACAATTTCACAGATCCTTAGAAAACAGCCAAGTGAGAGTTTTCCAGCAGATGGATATAATATCGATAAATTTAGAAACCTGAGAACAAAAGTGGACATTTAAGAACAAACCCCTATATTTCATGGAACACAAGTGTGTTTATTTTCTGTTTTATAATCTTGGATCCTGGCTAGCTTTCAGGCAAGCCCTGTTGTGCTTTTTTTCAGGTTATAAACAATATATTCACATTTTCAAAACATTTGATGTATACTGTATGAATGTTTGCACTTAGACATTCGAGAGAAATTCAAGAAAGGTAAAACTGGCTGGAATAAAAAAAAACAAGATAAACAGTGTGCATTGAATGGTTTTTAAATATTTAGAAGAAAAGTCTGAATATGGAAGTATTAAGGGAAAATCAATTGTTTTTAGATAGTAGGAAAAAGCTTCCCAGAATAAACTACTTGCTTTTAAAAACCTTTACCGCAATGTTTTTCTTAAAGATTATTTGTGGTGTCACCCTTTAGATGTTTAGATTCAGTTAACTTGTACATAAATTTACTCACTGAGGGCTAGTCTTTTTTTAACACCATCACATGGATTTTATTTTTTTATGAAAGCTGCACCTACCTACCTACAGTAAAACTTCAAGGCAGAACAGGAAGTTTGGCCCAAATTGGGGAACAAAAAGAAATACAATTCCTGAATAAAAAAAGTTGGAAGCAACATGTCAAAGAGGAAGGAAGCTGAGGCTCCACAAAGGCATACTTTGGTGGCAATAGTGGCACTTGGCTGGAGAGAAACAAAATTTGTAAGGACCCTCAAGAACAAGATGAAAATGGAGCCAGAAACAATATGACTTAATCCAAAGCAGTCCAGTCTATTCCCTTTAGGGAAAAATGTTACTGTGATAGTTTAGCGGAATACGGAAATGATCTTGAAGAAAGTATGAGGCAAATGTTAGGAGAACATCAGTGTTGTGTCTTGCCCGCCCTCAGAGCAGCCGGGGCCTTCTTACCTGCTCCCGCACACTGAGGAATGTATGCCTCCCGGTCCCAGTCCTGGCTCCATGCCCACACAAACTGCAGAAGGAGAATCTCCCTGCCCCAGCCCTGACTCCATGCCCAGGCAAACGGAGCAGCTAGACCCCTCCCCCTCCTCCACAGCAGGTGAGCCTGAGGAGGGTTTATTACCAACAGCTGATTGGTGTGACCCTCGCATCAGAAGATTGGAGAGGCGGAGGCTACAGAGGGAAGGGAGGGGCAGGCCTTAATGAGTGCTGAGTCATGGAGCCACACCCCATGGCCTATATAAAGGATCTACTTTCTGGCAGTCTCTGAGTCAGGCAAAAGTCAAACTGATCTTGCTGAAGTCACTTACTGGTCTCCTGCCTGCTCTGAGGACTTTGCTAGGACTTTGGGCAGAGCTGCAGAGGCAAGCCTGATTCGGATTTCCCGGACCCAGCCGTCAGCGGAGGAGTGGGACACGACAATCAGGTTATCTTGGGAAAACAGGAAAGCATGACAAAAAAAGCTCAAAAATTGTTCTTCCTAGACTGTCATTGATACAAGAGGGAAGGAAGGAGAAACATCATCCGGTTTTCAAGACTCTATTATTACAGCTTATACCAATAAGATAGAATTCTAGTGTTTCTTTGGTGCTGGTTTCTTGACCTGGGCTACCTTGAAGGATTGACAGATAACAAATTGTATTACTTTATGGGAATGGGAAAGTGAAAATGTGCCACAGGAACCATCAGAGCAGAGGTCTCTTGTCTTTCTGATCTGGTTATCACATTTGCATTTTTAAGCATTTCTGGACTGCCCACCAAAGGGCTACCTTGTTGCACCCCACCAATCACAAATCATCTATCCACTTGAAGACAAACTGGCAAAATTGCTTCCAATGTAGGTTCTCCTTTTTTTTATTATTTATAAGACTGCCTCAAAGATACAGCATATGGAGTAGCCAGAAGCATTCTTGGGAAAATTATATTTTCCTTGGGGTTACCACTTCATTTTTACAGTGTGCTAAGTCTCCTTTTTTAAAAATTAAAATAATATTTTTTAAAAATCTTATGGGACATGAATCTGGCAGATTTTGCTAGGCATATTGGAGCCAGTGGAGAACTAGTATGAATGGGAATTTGCCTTCCAAATGAAATAGCAGTTAAAAACCACAGAACAAGTAATATTTAAACCGCACCACTATTGGAAACACTGAAGCCTTTCCTTGCCTTTCATCCAGATTGACTTCAAATTATAATTTAAAACCTGCATGGTTTGTAACATTTTTAAAAACTGAGTATTTCTTTTCTTCTCCTCCTTGTCTCTTAAGCAAGTGTTTCACTGGAATAAATGAACAGAATTGTGGGGGGGAAAAATCTGAGCAGCAGGACTGAATGTGGGAAAAATATGATGCCATTAAACAGCTGGGAGAAACTATCGGCTTAAATGGTTATTGTGCATAATGTGAAATAAAGGAGTAACCCAGTTCTAGATTTATTTTTTTAATAGCATAAATAGACTGGGCTCAAAAAGTTCTACTGTTTAAATCTTGCTACTTAAAATAATGGTAAGGACACATCTTTCTGTAATATTTATGTTTCTGTATTTTGGGAGCTAAGGATTACATGAGTAGGCACATGCGCGCGCACACACACAAACACACACAACTTTTATTATCTTCATCATTCACTGCTTTTCTTGCCTCTCTGCTTTGTTTCCTTTCTGATGCCCTAAACTCTGCATGAAGTCACTACTGTTGTTATTAATCACTTCTCCCCTCCCATGCACCCAATGCTAAATCATTTTAATACAGATATAATTGTAAAGTCCAAAATGTGATTCCCTATAACGTTTTTGAAAAGAAAATACGTTCAAGTTCTTTTATGCAGCTGACAGGTTATGAAGCTGAAGCATTTCAATTTAGAGCAAGTTTACGATTTAATGTAATAAGCAAAGCTCCAAAGTTACTGGAGCTACTGTTAGTAGAAAAGCCATTGTTCCTGATAACACTTTTCTCCTAAATTGTTATACTATTTATCTGTTCATGGAGTTATACCGGAGGCACGAAGATCTTGACAGTGGTTCTGGAAAATGCAAATACTCACATAAATACACAAATCCCTGACTATCCACTGTGCATCTATAACATTATTGTAATTCTTTAGATCAAATCTCAGATTACCCAATTTGCACAGTGGTTTTGGTTCCATTAGTAAACCACAGTGTAATATCAGCATTGGCAGTGCAGTGAAGCATGACTCTATTCAAACTTATTTGACCTATTTGCTTCTTTGGGAGGCTAGATGTTTGACAAAGCAAAAATGAAAGAGGACTGACCTTGGGGAAAGTATGAGTGAGCTGTTAAATAGAGATTTACTGTATTATTCAGTCTAAATACCACTATGCAAATTTATATTCAGACTGCATTTTATGTATCAACTTGTATGTTACCTTAACCACAAGGGGTTTATTATAGATTGTGACATAAGGGGCAAATGATAACACCTCAGTTGTGATGTTATCATGCCAGTGACGTGACTTAAGGGTTTCATTCATTTCTACTAATAGGTTTGACTTCAATGGTAATTGGATCAAGACAATTTGTAATGTTTGATAAATTACCATAGAAAGGAAATAATCATTTTTTTAAAAAAAGCCAAAGATACTATCTCTGGAAACAATTCATCACAAGAAGCTATAAATTCACACACATATACATATACATATACATATACATATACATATACATATACATATACATATACATATACATATACATATACATATACATATACATTACATATTGTAATATTATTGTGTATTTTTATCTGGCTGTGAACCGCCCTGAGTCCTTCGGGAGAAGGGCGGTATAGAAATTTAAATAATAAATAAATAAATAAATAAAATATACATATACATATACATATACATATACATATACATATACATATACATATACATATACATATACATATACATATACATATACATAAAAGGTAAAGGTGCTAGTCGTTTCTGACTCTAGGAGGCGGTGCTCATCTCCATTTCAAAGCCGAAGAGTCAGCGCTGTCCGAAGATGTCTCTGTGGTCATGTGGCCAGCATGACTCAATGCCAAAGGCACACAGAACGCTGTTACCTTCCCACCAAAGGTGGTCCCTATTTTTCTACTTGCATTTTTTGCTTTCAATCTGCTAGGTTTGCTTTCAAACTGCTAGGTTGCTTTCAAACTGCTAAGCTGGCAGAAGCTGGGACAAGTAACAGGAGCTCACCCCATTTCGCGGCACTAGGGATTCGAATCGCTGAACTGCCGACCTTTCCATATACATATACATATACTGTACATATAGTATACATACACTGTACATATACTATACAGATACATGTTCCTTGCAGATTCCCAACATCCATGAACAATATTCAGTGCTACATAAAAAAGTTGAAATATCAATTGCCCATCATTTTGAGCAAGAACCTTGAAAGCTGAGCAAAAACATATATAAAATACTGCTTCTGACATCAACTGTCTCATAGAGAAATATTTATGTAGAAAGATCTTTTCATGAGATAGATTTGGGACATGATTTCATATAATATGGAAAGTATAAAATATAACCAAAGTCAAAATTGAATGAATGCTTTGTGACCACAGAATAGCCCTCAGATTTAATCAGTGGTTTTTCAACCTCTTTTCAGTCATTAAGTGGGAACTAAACATGTGGATTTGTTCATTCAAAATATTTAAAAGATCTTAGCAATGTCATTTGTCCCTTTCTGAACAAGGCCCCAAATTTAAACAATGGATTTTTGCTTTCATTTCAGATATTAGTTATATTTGGGGCCATCTGAAAAAAGGAAAAAGAGAATAAGTAGGTTGTGTTAGACTTCCACCAAAAGCATGAAGTTTGAAGTTCTTACTGTCTCCTTACCTACTGAATTCCTGAGACATACTGATGACTTTTATTTCTCTTATTCATTGGGACATAGGAATGTCTATTACAAATTCGGTACTAGATTGCTAAATTGGGAGGTTGCTTTTATTATCTTCAGAGGTTGTTTAAAGCAATCTTTTAGTTTTCATTTCTTTAGATTTTATTTCTTTAGATTTTATTTATATTCTTTAGTTTTTATTCCCTAAATTTTTCCCTATTTTCTATTTTTGTATTCTATTAATTCTTTTTTTTCTTTTAAAAACTGAATGTGAAGATTCTCGGTAACTCTAGTTTTGCAACCAAAATAATTTGAAATAGATAGACAATATGGCATTTATCGAAGCCATTGGAATAGGAAGAAAAAGCCAACAAAGTATACCTAGTATGAATGAAAACTGTACTTCAAATATGGCAGAACGCAAGATATAGATTATCATTCTCCTTCTTTAGGTTTATAATACTTTGTTTAATTTGTAAATTTAGAGTATTGACTTTGATGGATTTTTTTTTTCCATTGCCAACTTGTTTTTGGGATTTGCATATCCCAAAGAGCAATCCTAGGAGAGTGAGATGAGAGTGATTGGAATAAGAAAATAAAGTGAGAGAAAAATCATTATTTGAACTGAAGCTAATCATCCTATCAACATACTTTTAATCCCTGTGATGTCAATCGGTCTAGTTTTAATCTGATTCAACATTAGATTGTAATTTCAATGCACTAATTGGCACATTTTTTCCTATACAATTATCTAAAAAGAGGGATAGTTAATGTTTCTTTTGAAATTTAAATTATTTCAGAATAATTTGAGATTATAGAGTTTCATAGAATCGCTTGAAAGACTCATCAATGAGTTGATATTCTGTTTTGTCCCTGTCACCTAGATAGAATACATCAACTCTTCTAATGGCTCTCCAGCATTTACAAAACAGAGTAGCAATATCTTCATCCTCACTCTTGTGCAATAGATAAACACGTTCAATTTAAACACCCAAAGAATGCATTCTGTTAGTTTATCAAAGCATAACATACAAAAAATACAAAGAAAAATGTAATAAAGGTAAAATAAGGGAGGAAAGGGGGAAGAGAAAAGGTGTAGGTAGAGGGGGTGGAAAGAAATAAACCTCAGCTTTTTACTTTTATGTAATAATATACTAGCCATTTCTATAAATGGCTTTCGATACCATCGACCATGGTATCCTGCTGCGCCGGTTGGGGGGATTGGGAGTGGGAGGCACCGTTTATCGGTGGTTCTCCTCCTATCTCTCTGATCGGTCGCAGACGGTGTTGACAGGGGGGCAGAGGTCGGCTCCGAGGCGCCTCACTTGTGGGGTGCCGCAGGGGTCGATCCTCTCGCCCCTTCTGTTCAACATCTATATGAAGCCGCTGGGTGAGATCATCAGTGGCTTTGGTGTGAGGTACCAGCTGTACGCTGATGACACCCAGCTGTACTTTTCCACACCGGGCCACCCCAACGAAGCTATCGAAGTGTTGTCCCGGTGCTTGGAGGCCGTACGGGTCTGGATGGGGAGAAACAGGCTCAAGCTCAATCCCTCCAAGACAGAGTGGCTGTGGATGCCGGCATCCCGGTACAGTCAGCTGAGTCCTCGGCTGACTGTTGGGGGCGAGTCATTGGCCCCGATGGAAGGGGTGCGCAACTTGGGCGTCCTCCTGGATGAACGGCTGTCTTTTGAAGATCATTTGTGGCCGTCTCCAGGAGAGCTTTTACCAGGTCCGCCTGGTGCGCCAGTTGCGCCTTTCTAGACTGGGATGCCTATGCACGGTCACTCACGCCTCGTGACGTCCCGCCTGGATTACTGCAATGCTCTACATGGGGCTCCCCTTGAAGGGCATCCGGAGGCTGCAGTTAGTTCAGAATGCAGCTGCGGGTTATAGAGGAGCCCTCGTGGCTCCCGTATGACACCAATCCTGTGCAGACTGCACTGGCTACCTGTGGCCTTCCGGGTGCGCTTCAAGGTTTTGGTGACCACCTTCAAAGCGCTCCATGGCATAGGGCCGGGTTATCTACGGGACCGCCTACTGCTACCTAATACCTCTCACCGTCCTGTGCGCGCTCACAGAGAGGGACTCCTCAGGGTGCCGTCAGCTAGGCAATGCCGTCTGGCGACGCCCAGGGGAAAGACCTTCTCTGTGGGGGCTCCCACCCTCTGGAACGAACTCCCCCCAGGACTCCGTCAACTTCCGGACCTCTGAACCTTCCATCGCGAGCTCAAGACACATTTATTCATCTGTGCAGGACTGGCTTAGATTTTAAATTTATAGGGGTTTTAAATTGGTTTTAATATTTATATTTTAAAATTTGGCATTAGAATAAGTTTTTTAATGGTTATTTTAATGTGTATATAAATGTTTTATTTGCCTGTGAACCGCCCTGAGTCCTTCGGGAGATAGGGCGGTATACAAATATGAATAATAAATAAATAAATAAATAAATAAATAAATAAATAACACCAAACCTGTGTAATGAGCAAAACCCAAAACAAAGTTTCACTTTTTTTTTCACCTCAAGCACAAAGCCCAAAAGCGGTTTCCAAATATAAATACAATTAATTATGTTTTTTTCTTTAATCAAAGCCGGAGGTGTCAAACATGACGACACCTTGTCATCACGTGATGTATTGCAACTTTTCACCCCTTTGCTAAACCAGGGGTCAGCACATGATGCATCCAGCCCGTGGGCGACTAGTTTGACACCCCTGATCAAAGCAGTCAATTTAATCATCTCTGATAATTCCATCAACTTTTTGCAGCCATTCATCCATTGTGTGAATCACAGTGTCCTTCCATTTCTGTCCAAATAACACATTCTGGAAGCAGAGGTCAGATTCAGAAATGTAAATCTATCTGTTGCTCTAAAAATCCATTTGAGTTTAAAATGTATCAAAACAATATTTTTCTTATTCAAACTGTTTCACAGGAGAAATTCCACCCCTAGAAATGTTGAAGCTTCTGAAAGCTCTCACTTTCTGTCCTTTTTCTGAAATCTAGGCAGCCTAACTTTGAGTAGCAAGCCTCTTGCCCTAGGGCTGATTCACATATGCCACTTGTGATCCCATCACTCTGTCACTCATCTTATGACTCACACAAGATATGCCATTATAAATAAATGTCTTCAGTGAAAAGTATTAGATTGAAGGTGCTGTGTCAATTGGTAGAAGAGCATTGTTGATCTGCAGTGATGTTTTGTAGTAAATAAATGATTCCTTGAGGTTATTGTTGGTGGGTGATGAATATGCAGATATAAATTAATTCTCAGTGAGTTGAGCTGATGAGATTAATTGCTGGATGCTCTTGAGCTTGTGGGCTTTTATCAAAATTCCGTACCTTTTACTGCTAATCAATTTGCCAGAAGAAGGCAAAATAAATCTGATTCACATTCTCTTACAGTTGCCTGGTATGACCAGAATGCTGACAATATCTTTCTCAAGCACCAAGGTTGGTGCAAAGTTCTAAACATAGGCTGACCTTTAGTCAGATTTAATATTATAGCATAGGTTGAGAAGAGCACACGCTGATTATCTTCCAATCTCAAGTAAGACTCTTTCACTGTATAAGGGAAATGTTGTATTTGTGTCTTGCCTCAAGTCTGATCACGCACAAAACATGCTACTGCAATTATGACTTCCTATTTGGAAGTCACAAATACCCCCTTGGGTGACATTCCATTTTCAAAGATACCAATACAGTCTCAGAGGTAGTATTCAGATGTAACTAAAACACCGAGAAAAACTCATTGAGGTATGAAACTAATTCCAACAATGAATAAAGGAACCCTGAATGCTCAGCCTTCCATAGCAAGCAATTTTTTTTTTCCAAACCAGTTCTGTTTGAATTCACTTTGCCCAGATTTTTTGCTCTCAAAAGTTTGTTTCGCACACAGGGGATATTTTAACAATTAAAATATGGTTTCATCACCTGCACAGCAGTTGTGTTTCTATGCAGTCCTGAATTTTGCAAGGAAGTAGTGAGATTTTCATTCACCCATTTCATCCCTTTCTTCAGATTTTTTCGTGCTGACATATCAAGCTTTATTTGAGAAACTTATTTCTAAAGCTATTTATAACACACCTTTTATCAGTTGATCAAAATGTAACTTGCTAGTGATGAAAAAAATGAGAGCATAATACATTATGGGTAGTCCCTGACTTACAACAGTTCATTTAAGGACCGTTCAAAGTTACATAGGCACTGAAAAAAGTGATTTATGACCATTTTTCATGACCATTGCAGCATCCACGTGGTCATGTGATCAAAGTTCAGATTCTTGACTTCCGCTTGGTGCCACCTGTCTCGCTGGGTGCTAATTTATGGCACTCCACACTGGATATGGTAAAAGCCAGTGAAAACAGCAACAAACAGCTGTTCCCGGCTTCAATTTCCCTCTCTGGTTGAAAGAGAGAGAAAGAGCAGGGGGGAGAGTGGTAGATTCCCCTAGGGGCTTTGTTTTTGTTAGGCAAAGTCCCGAAAGGTCGAATCCCATTGAATCCTCCTTTAATCTCCAGTATTCAGCACGCTCCTGCAAAAGCAGGAAAAGAGGAAGGTGTCCACTTCTGCTAACAATTGATTTCTTTTTGTGGATTTCTATAAGCAGACGGAAGAAGCATGAGTGAACAATTATTGGTTTGCAAGTATTTTTGATTTCCTGACTTCCACCTTCTTTAAAAAGAGACATTTTTTCCCCTTCCTTTAATTGTTTAAAATGGCATTTGAGAGCAACTGAAAGTAGAGCGATAAAAGAAAGGGAAAGGAAAGGAGCCTTGCTGCGAAATTGAAACTGAATGGAGATTTTATCTTATTGTGTTGGACTGTGGATTGTTGGATTATATTACATTGTTTAAGTATTTCATAAGGGGATTTTCAGCAAGAACTTTGCATGAAGGTTCTTTCAGAAAAATGGATTCGTGACTTTATACAGGATTACACAGAAAGAATGTATTTAATCATTCAAAAATACGAATTGATAAAAAATGGGGACGTTTTGGATGAGAGCTTGGAGGAAATTAACCAGTGTTATCAGGACTTGGAAAATGGAATGGAGGAGATACAAACAAAAGTGGATAAATATGAAGATATGATCGTGAATAAACAAGTTGATGTAAAGAAGTTTCCTTTAAATAGTTTGGATGAAATGCCTGAATTTGTGCTACAAGAGGCTGTCTCCCGAACTGAAAAAACTCACAGGGTTAATGCTTTCCAAGAGTTCTTTTTTTGGACTGATGGAATATACGGCAGTAATTTGTGGATTCTTGGACATAAGGAATTACTAGGAAATATTGTGACTGACTTTTCAAAAGGAGTAATGAAGGAAAGACAGAGATTAATGCATCAAAAAAAATGGCAAGAGACAAAAGTATTATCCTTGAAACAGGGTTGTTTTGAAATATTAACAGACAAAAATATTAGTGTTCCTGAAAGACAATATGTGAGGAAGATCTGGAAGAAATGGGTTGATTATATGTTTTATATCTATCATAAAAGACTAGGTATTTGGATTTATACTGGATTTTGACGAGAAAGGACTAAAGTTGAATAGATATTGTAATTTTCTGTATTGAAATTTTATAATGTGTTGCACTGAATTTTAAATAGAATATTCTCGAAAAATCTTATGTAAGAAAGACCTGGGGGAAAAATTATATGGTTATAGAAGCTATAAGGGAGATATTCTCTGAATTGGATTGGATTTTTATGCTTTAGCTGGTTTTAAATACTTTAGGATTAATTTGTTCTATTGATTTATATATTTTATTACTGTTAATTGTTAATTTATTTATTTTTGAAGGATTTTGGTTATGTTAGGAGGAAGTCAGAGCTAGAGAGGGAAAATACATTACAATACAATACATTAATCTAATACAAGGCAAGATAAGAAGATAAATTCTATTTGGATAGCAGCTCACTGCTTTAGAGATGGGACATCCTATCCATTTCACTTTACAGATAACCTTACCTCAAAGTGAATAAGAAACCTTATCTATGTATATCAGCTGGCATCTGTATGATGTATTCCTATGTCGATACCTCTCTCTTACAAACACAATTTACTGTATTGAGATTGTCATTATCTGCAAGCGACTTAAATGTCACAATCCATTTAATACCTCAGTTAATTCATAATAAAAACTTTACAGAAATAATGAAATGTAAATTTTCTCTTCAAGTAACATAATAAAAGAGGACCATAAAGCACAGAAACATAGTTCGTTTATCAAATAAAAAATAATGTATAAAATTACATGAAATGTTCAAGCTTAGAAGCCTGTGGAAAAAGCTTACTATTTTTTCCCCTCAAAATGCTACAAGAGTTTGTATAGATAACCTTTATGACAGTACTTTAAAAAAGAAGAAGAAATGCCAATAATATTCCCCAGCTGTCCACCCCATTTTTAAATTTTCAGGCATGATTGTTTCTTATGAGGGTAGCAACATCTGCCGGGAAAATAAATTGTGAGATTATAATCATGCAAGGACTTTTTTAAAAGAAGGGGGGGACTTTCTGTGTAGATAAATATTTCTGAAATGTAACTTTTAGCTTCTGGGGATGAAATATTTCAAAAAATCCTGGTTCGTTTCATAAAATCACATGAGGCAATTAGGCACCAAAATTGATAAAGCCTAATATACCTTGAATCCACTTTTCTCTTTCTTAACTTATTCTTCCTGTGTATAAGGCTTTTGAATTAATTAATTAATTAATTAATTAATTAATTTTATTTATTTATTATTTAAATTTATATACCGCCCTTCTCCGAAGACTCAGGGCGGTGTACAGCATAGATAAAACAAATGTACAAAAGAATTAAAATACAATATATATTTAAAAATCTAATTCCATAAGCCGAAAATTTAAAATAGGAAGATAAAATTATAAAATAGCCCCGCTAAAACCCTGCTAAAAACCCTCAATTAAAATTATTATGATTATAATTAAAATGATAAAATTATCATTAGGCCAGATGAAAGAAAAAAGTCTTGAGCTCGCGCTTAAAGGTCCGGAGATCGGGGAGTAAGCATAGCCCCACGGGTAGTTCATTCCACAGGGCAGGAGCCCCCACAGAGAACGCTCTTCCCCTGGGGGCCGCCGGCCGACATTGTTTGGACGACGGCACCCTAAGGAGACCCTCCCTGTGAGAGCGCACAGGTCGATGGGAGGCTACTGGTGGCAGCAGGCGGTCCCATAAATATCCCGGTCCCATGCCATGGAGTGTTTTAAAGGTGATGACCAAAACCTTGAATCGCACCCGAAAGACCACCGGCAACCAATGCAGTCTGCGCAGGAGAGGTGTTATATGGGAGCTACGAGATGCTCCCTCTATCCCCCATGCAGCCGCATTCTGCACCAGTTGGAGCCTCCTGGTACTCTTCAAGGGGAGCCCCATGTAGAGAGCATTGCAGTAATCCAGGCAGGAGGTAATGAGGGCATGAGTGACCATGCATAGAGAGTCCCGGTCCAGGAAGGGACGCAACTGGCAAATCAGATGAACCTGATAAAAAGCTCCCCTGGCGACGGCCGTCAAATGATCTTCTAAAGGCAGCCGTACATCCAGGAGAACGCCTAAATTGCGCACCGATTCCCTGGGGGCCAACGATTTACCCCCCACAGTCAGCGATGGAATTAGCTGACTGTGCCGGGACCTGGTATCCACAGCCACTCCATCTTGGATGGGTTGAGTCGAAGTCTGTTTGTCCCCATCATAATATTGAATCATATTAATATTCTTTTGTACACTTACAAGGAAGATGATAAAGAATATGTTTTAAAAATAGAATAGATGGCACACTAACTTGAAAGAAAGCTAAAACTAATGAATTTACATTAGTTTACACATGAATTTACAATGAAAAAAATATTGAAGCCAACCAGATTTCATATGCTTAGGTTGAATTATTATTGTTGCTGGCTTATAGAATTGCTAAGAGTAATTTTTGGACGGGATTTTTGGATGGACTTATTTCATTTTTCATCAAAAGAATTCTCCTCTTATCTTCGCAGTATAATTCCTTTTGTCTGTGCCCAAGCTCAACGGGGTGAGCTCTCGTTACTTGTCCCAGCTTCTGCCAACCTAGCAGTTTCGAAAGCACGTAAAAATGCAAGTAGAAAAAATAGGGACCACCTTTGGTGGGAAGGTAACAGCGTTCCATGTGCCTTTGGCATTGAGTCATGCCAGCCACATGACCACAGAAACATCTTCGAACAGCACTGGCTCTTCGGCTCTGAAATGGAGATGAGCACTGCCCCCTAGAGTTGGCAACGACTAGCACGTATGTGTGAGGGGAACCTTTACTATACACACACACACACACACACGTACATCATACATACATACATACAAAAAGCTGTTTTCCTTTTCATGTGTGACTTACTGTGTCCAGTCAAGGTGTACGTATTATATTATTTATTTATTTTTATTTATGAATAAAATATATAATACATATAGTTGTAGTCTTCAAATGCGTGAGTGGTCACTTAGCAACCATCTGAAGTTATGACAGACCCCTAAAAGGGACTTACAATCCAGTTCTGAAGTTCTGATCCCCTCATAGTCATGTGACCGCATTTCAGGCACTTGGCAACTAGCCCACATTTACAGCTGTTTATAGCTTCCTATAAATGGTGACAGTTTACGACATTTTTGCCAAAAAATAACCTTTACTTCCAGTTTTTTGGCACAAATGTCCCATAGGAAATGAAGGGTTTGCTTAACAACTGCTGCGCTTGCTTAAAAACCAGCACACACACACACACACAAAAGGCTGTAAAATTAGATTGGTTGTGTGATGACCCACTAAACCACCATCGTTGGTTAAGTTGGTTGGTTCATTTTTTTATTTATTTTATTTATTTGTTTATATTCCATCTTTATTATTTTTACAAATAACTCTAGGCACCGAACATATCCAAAATATTTTCCTCCTTCAATTTTTTCCCACAACAACCCTATGAAGTAGGATGGACTGAGCAAGAATGACTGGTCCAAGGTCATCCAACAGCACGACCAAAAACCAGAAGCCAGACCGCAGCTGCAACTTTAACCATTTCAAACCCCTCCAATCCATACATGCAGCAGATTGACACCCACTATGAAGATGTAGCACGACCACGACCACGAAGCCAAACAACAGCAATGCAGTTCACCAGCTCAAATCCCCCTGCAACTCAGACTAATCTGAGCACAACCAAGCCCCCACCCAAACAGGACACACCCTCAGCCAATCACAGCACAAAAAACCCCCCATCCAATCAGAGCATAGCCAAGCTCCCACCAATCAGTTCAAACCCCCACTAGCAGTTAAAAGGAAGAAACAGCTGCGATCACACATTGCTCCCAGAAGCACGAAGCTAAAGCCTGAAGATGACGGATGAGACTTCGTCAAAACGTCACCAAGACATTTCCAATTTTACATGGGAGAAAACCCGAACAACCTAAGCCGTACATACAAACACCGTGAAAACCTCAGAATATATATATATATATATATATATATATATATATATATATATATATATATATATATATATATATATATATATATATATATATATATATATATATATATATATATATTTATACACACACACATTCTGCAATCAAGACTGGAGCGGTTCACATTAAGCTTAAATCTATTGTGTGCTCGTGTATTGTTGCGATTGAAGCTGAAGTAATCTTCAACAGGAAGGATGTTGTAACAGATGATTCTATGAATTAAACTCAGGTCATGTCGAAGACGGCAGAGTTCTAAATTTTCTAAACCCAGGATTTCAAGTCTGGTTGCATAAGGTATTTTGTTGTATTCGGAGGAGTGGAGAACTCTTCTTGTAATATGCTTAGAGAGTTTATATATTTATATTTATATTATATTTATATTTATATGCTTAGAGAGCTTCATTAAAAATGAAATAAGCATATGAGGATAGGTGTGTGTCTGTGTGTGTGTGTGTATGTTTTGAAAATACATTTTGAATAAAAGGACAAAACATGTTGCATTTCTTGCTTATCTAAGAATAGGATGCAATTCGAATCAGTTCTTGGAAGAGTCCCAGGATTTGCTTATAGAACAATTGTAAGGAAGAGAAAATGTGACAGACTGAAATGTGACATAACTGAGGCCAAGACTCCTGCCACATTCACAGTGTGAAGCTCTTTTCATTACAAGCTTATACTTCCTTCTTGAATTGTTACACCCAGTGTGATTCCCTCTCAGTCACGAAGCTTTTCTAAATCACACTAGGTCAGCCGTTATTTTCCCTAGACTACCCTTTCTCCACTATAATAATTAGTAAATTATAATTTTACCATTATAATAAAAGTAAAAGAGTGAATGGGCTCATGTTTCTTACTTTGTGGCCTTTTTAAAAAGCGTGCAAGATACAGATACAGAAAAAAATTCTTATTATCCTATTCTAGTCTAAATTTTAAATTAGATTTAGTCTAATTAGAATTATTCCATCCTAATACTCTATCTTTAAGGATTCCAACCTAAATAAAAATAAAAGTAATATTTAAGAAGATAATACTATTATCTAAAGTTTATCTAAAGTTCATTTTCCAAGAAAACCAGGGTGGTGATGTTTCAACAAAATAACAGGGGAAAAAACCCTTGTTATTTCACTTTCTCGTCTTTCATCAAAATTTTCTGGAGGGTATTGTGTAGTGTAATGTGACAGTGGCAATGATATTGGGCCAGCATAGATATACCAACAAAAATTAAGGTCCACCAACCTGACCTATTTTGGAAAATTACTCATTTTGGTAATTTTGGACCACATTTGGAAATGTGGTGATTATAACATACTTGATTTTAGCAAGTCATTTAACAAAACTTTTCATGAAATTCCAAAAAGCACAAGTAAGTGCAATGTGGGATGGACTATACTACTATCAAATGTACATCAATGACCTCTATGCCAAGCTGTTGTACCACTGCACCCCATGCAGTTTGACATACTTATACATCACTTGGATGAGGGTTTAATCAGATTTGTGGGTGACACATACTGCAAAGATATGGGATATAGCAAATACCTAGAAGATAGTATAAATATTCAAAATGAATAAACGATCCTTAAGAAGCTGGAATATTCAGCAAAACTCAGCAAGATGAATTTCAACAGGGACCATGTGGAGATCTTAGTGCTCTCTGATCTTAGTTGTTTGCTTGCAGATATTTCATTACCCAATTGGGTAACATTAACATGAATGAATGTAAATGGTGCCTTATTTATACAAGTAGCTTGCCCTACCATTGTTGATGAGGGTGTGGTTCTTTCTTTGGTAGATGGTTGCTTTCATGTTTCTTCTTATACAACATAAACAGAAATGTTCAGTAAGGCAGAAACAATGGTTTAAATTTCAGTGAAGTAGAATTCGACTGCCCACCAAGAAAAAATATCCTAATGATAAAACCTGTTCAACCTTGGAACAGAACACCTTGGGAGGCGGTGGGTCCTCTTTTGTTGTAGATGCTTCAGTGAAGAAGATGGACATATGTCAGGAATACTGAAATAGTGGATTTCTCCACTGGTCAGGTAGTTAAGTTAAATGTTTTCAAAGTCCTTTCCAATTGTTGTGTTCTAGGATTTGTGCATGTAGACACATTTCCTTGAGCAGGAAATATGCGTATGTGGATTTCAATTTTTTTTACTACCAGTTCTGTGGGTGTGGCTTGATGGGTGTGGCATGGCTTGGTAGGCATGGCTTGGTGGGCATGGCAGGGGAAGGTTACTGTAAAATTTCCATTCCCTCTCCAAAACAGGGGAATGTTACTGCAAATTCCCATTTTCTCCTGATCAGCTGAGACTTGAGAGGCAGAGAATAGATGGGGGTGGAGCCAGTCAGAGTTTTTACTACCGGTTCTTCGAACTACTCAAAATTTCCGCTACCGGTTCTCTAGTACTGGTCAGAACCTGCTGAAACCCACCCCTGGTAGTAGTGTTGCCCTAACACCATGTTATCAAATAGATCTCCCTATATATAACCAAGACTGTTGTGGATACAGTTGTAGACGTAGATGGTTCCATGTGCACTAGGCTTCTAACAGTGTAAGCTGAGCATTTTTAATAAATGTTGAAGAGGACTAATGTTTATTTGTAAACAATTTATATATAAACATCCATTTAAATTAACTGAAAAAATTACAAGAGTCTTCTGCCCATCAGTGAAGTTTTATCTATTCTTCACCTAAATCAACCTATGGCAAAGACAGATGGTAACATTTGACTGTATTTAAAGCATTTTCTCCAGTGGCATCTGGATACCAGATGGTGGCTAGTCACCATCTGGTCTGCACTGAGTTTTCTATTATTCCTAGCTTGGAAAAGCTTCCTAGAGATCTGACATCTGATCTGAAATTCCAGCTCCCACTATAAGCCACTGGGTGCGTTCAATGTCCAGCTGAAACATATGGCAGAGTTGTAATGGTTTGAAATTTTCATGGTTTGTGTTCAGATTCCTTTAGTTATAATGAAAACTGCCCAGACACAAACATGTGTTAGGTGTTAAAATGGAACAGCAATTTACCCAAATCTATTTTAGAAGCAAAAGCAGAATTCTACCTTGAGTTTTAAATAGCTTTTCTGGTTTATTTCATCCCTAAATCAAAATTCTGAACCAGTTCTGACAGGCTTTGAAAGTTACAAGTAAGGAAAGTTAAGCCATGAATTTCCTGTAGTGTTAATTTTGGACTGTTTGATCGCTACAGAGGCAGCCTAAGGAGGAACTATTAGGAGGATTGCTGAGAGGAATTTATGAACACATAGGAAGGACTGCTAATGGTCAGCTTCTGAACAGAAGAATGGCTGATCAAAGCTTTTGAAGAGACAAATATGAACTCTCCTTTTGGCCTTCAGACAATACCATACAGGCATTGCAAGGACTGGAGGAGGGTGAGATTTTCAGGTTATTTTATTTATCTATATTTCATGTTTCTAGGCTGCCCATCTCCCACAAGAAGGGGCTCTATTTTTTATGCATTTAATTTATATTTCATTTTTATTATATTTTTATAAATACCTCAAGGTGGCAGACAACCTAATATTCCTTCCTTCTGTTTTTCCCTATAACAACAACCCTGTGAGGTGAGTTGGGCTGACAGAGTGTGACCGGCTGAAAATCAACCAGCTGGTCTTCTTGACTAAGGTGGGACTAAACTCAAAGACTCCTAGTTTGTAGCCAGATGCCTTAACTACCAAAAATCCATAGATGTTATTAAAAACCTGTACTATGTATAGCCCTGGGAAAGAAACCACCTGATGAGGAGAGCTTTTTGAGGACAATCCAAACATTCTTCTACTTTTCTGCCCTTCCAAAAGTTTTCCAAAATGTCCCACAACCTTCAAGAATAGTTTTCCTGAGAAAGGGGGAAGAGGAACGTCAGAGCAGATAGGAGAATGGATTTTTCTCATGTCTGCTAATAGAAGTAATTTTGTCTATGGAAAACAATAGTGGAATTAATTCACTGGAACTATACTGGGACTCAAAGCATAGAGCAAAATCTATTAGTTTTTTCTAAAGAAGGATAAGAGAATGCATAAGATGCATTCATTTGTTCATTTAATGCCACAATTCCCTTTTAGTCCTGAGGATCAATTGAACAAGCACTGCATAAAGGGAAGGCGCTCTTCAACTCAAATTTCATCATGGACATGGCAGATGATTTGAACTGGTCATCATAAGCTTAAATCCATATTTTGAAATATCAAGCTCATTACAAAGTTGTGGCATGAATCTAAAATAAAATCTTAGGCTGTATCGTTTTGGAATCAAGAATTTATTTATTTTTATTTTAATTTTTATTTGTGCACATTAAAACATAAGACAAACATACGACATTTAAAAATGCAAGTAGAAAAAATAGGGACCACCTTGGTGGGAAGGTAACAGCGTTCCGTGCGCCTTTGGTGTTGAGTCATGCCGGCCACATGACCATGGAGACGTCTTCGGACAGCGCTGGCTCTTCGGCTTTGAAACGGAGATGAGCACCGCCCCCTAGAGTCAGCGACGACTAGCACGTATGTGCGCGGGGAACCTTTACCTTTTATATATCACTATTTCTTATCAGCTATTCAGAGCGGTCCTTTCTTACTATATATACAACTTTTAATCCTATTTTATTTTACTTTTATGATCTATCTTCCTTTATTTCATCTACATTCTACCCTATTATTCAGTTTTCTTATCTTTCCTATTTTCTAACCATTCATGCCATCTACACCAGACCTTATAATATTCTGTATCTTCTTTTTCTTTGATTTCTTTTGTGAGTTTATCCTTTTCAGCGCATTCTAGAATTTTCTTAATTAAATCTTCTTCTGGTAGTGGGTTCTCTTTTTTTCAATTTTGCGCATATGCTATATGTGTCGCCATTAATATGTGTAGTATTAAGTATTGTGTATCATTTGTGTGGTTTTCTGTTGGGATCCCTAATAGGAATCAAGAATTTTTAGTTGATTCCCACAACAGATCATGCAAGCATTAGTCATGTATATTGTGCCGCTCTGGCAATCAGGTGGGAAAATATAATCAGCTAATAAAGTGATAGAAGTGTTAAATGAACATGCCAACTGAATGAGCTTAATTAAACACTCCTGCTTCTACAAATGGCAAATGAAAATACTTCTTGGAGATTTGTTAATGGTTATTTTTGTACTATTAGGAGCATTGAAAATAATTCACATAGGGTTTCTTTAGAGCAGTCATACAGATAATTAGATACTGAAGCCACTAAAAGATTTCATACAGAGAAATTGGGGAAGTGAGATAACTTTGATAGAAATCATAGTTTGAAAAAGGTAAAGATTAGACACTTTCCAGCATTATTATTTCAGTACCGTTTCTGCAATAATTACTTGAAGTTGTCCATTCTTATTTATGTAAATAGACTGCAGACTATGAAACTGGTGAGATGAAGAAAAAGGACTGGAACAGCACCACAGCCATCAGGCTGCCTTATGCACAGGAGATCACGGCAGTATATAGTATGCTCCCTCCCCTTATTTTTCCCAATATTCCTCTGAGGTAGATTTGGCTGAGAAAGAGACCGGTCTAAAGTGAGCTTCCATAGCTGAAGGTAGATTAGAACCAGTGTCTCCTTAACCTCTACACCACATGAATTCAATTAGGTTTAACTTCCCAGCACTGCAAAGTAAATGGGCCCTTACTTTAATTGATCACCATAAGGATTTAAGGAGTTCTGTTCTAGGCAAAAGGTCACAGATTTTTCAGTCGATTGCCTGCCTGGTCCTTCATAATTTTTGCGGTGCCTTCAAAAAGATGTTATGACAGAATGGTAGTGACAAACATTGAGACCTTGTTATGGACTTTGATAATTCTTTGGTTCCTTTCATTTTTCCAAAGAGTTTGCAGCAATATTCCCATTTTTTTCTAGCTATACTATTATGAAGAACATTAGCTTATTATTTTTAATAATTATTTTATAGTGTGCTTGTAATTTATTTTTTGTATTAATTGTTGCTTTAAATACGTCCCTTTAAATGGGTCATCTTTTTTAAAAATTGTACTTATAAGAGCTGTTTGTTTGCTTTATAAAATGTTGTATCTGAAGATCAAATAAACTTCATAGCATGTCTACAAGTGTGTGTTGATAAACTTTGCCACTATGGGAGCTGTAATGTATCTTTAAGAGTTTTGGAGGGAAAACTGAACAAATGCTGTCAGCTATTTTTTATAAAACTGTGGTCCTGTATTAGGATTCATGTGATACAGACCAGGCATCTGCTCACTTCATGTTATCCACCCCAATCCAGCAATTGTTGTATAATAATACCTTTTAATCCTTTTAATAGGATTAAAAGATGAAGAATGGGAAAGCTATTGAATTCATGAGAGCCACTTCAGGATACCACTTCCCCGCTATTTAATTGTCAAAGAAATTGACAAGATTAAACTGGATTGAAGCTGATTGTTGATATAGTCAATTTCATTCCAAAGGAAAATTTGAAAGAACTGAAGAAAGAAATTGAAACTAGATAGGACTTTGGATACATTGTGTAATGATATATGGGTTATATAAATAAAAAAAACGTTTTTAATATAAGTGGCAATACTGCAAGAAATAGCAATGCATATTGCCCTTCCTTCCTCCCTCCTTCCCTCCTTCTTTCTTTCCTTCCTTTAAAATAAATAAGACAGTGGATAGACATAAAAGTATGAGCAGTTCATTCTAAATATCAACCAATATCTCACAATGTGTCAGTGTCTCTTTCTATGATCATGGTTCAATATAAAATGTTACTACATGCTACAAAATATCTCAGTTAAAAATTAGGCACTCCCTCAGAAATCACACAGGAGTTGGTTTATGGCTGTCTGTTTCATATGAGGTAGCCCCCTGAGAGAATTGGGGTTGTTGTTTTTTACATTCTCTTTGCCTCACTATCAAAAGCAATGGATCTGCTAATGGATTGCTCCTTATCTTTACACACAGATTGGAAAGACAGTTTCTGGAAAAGTGTCTACCATACCTCTGTTTTTCTAGGAACTCCACAGAGAAATTTTAAACTTGTTCTGGATGGGGTTGTCAAGTAAGAAAAGCAAGGCTCATTATTCTGGTAGCAGGAGAGCTGTTGTAACAGTGCTATTCTCCATGTATGGACTTGGACAAAAAATAGGAACCATAAGAGAGTATTGTCTGTTCCGGAAAAGAGCAGTTTTGGCTTGATGGGATTGGCTGATGCAATGTCAGCCAATCCCATCAAATTTCCAGTATTACCAGAAACAAAGTGGTGTTAAAAAAGGAACTATATTACACTAGTTTATATATTAATGAAACACACAATAGCTTAAATATTTTGCAATCATTGCAAATATTATTCATCTCAGAGCATTGAATTTCTTAGTTCAGGAATGTAATGAGTACTTTAGATTTTGACTGCTAATTTGAAAATAAATCTTTTATCTCACATTTGGTTTCCAAAATTTAACACCCCCTGCTGGTTATCAAGAACCATGCTGAGCGTTAGAAAGGTAGAACCTGATGAAAATTAGGATATTTCTCATCTGGAAATTTGCTATAGAGTTTAGATTTCAAAGTGGCAATTTAGCCCACCATTCCTTTTCAATCTGGATCTACTTTACTTAAAGAAATGGAGAGGGAGGTTATATTGTGTTCACTTTGATGAGTCTAAATTAGGTAGGCCATTTTGTTTCAATAACAAAATTACCAGTCCTGAACAAAGTATTCCTTTTCCTGAAGGATTAGAGCGTTCTGATGAGTTAATATTCAACAAGTAATATTTAAGGCCAATTTTCATGAATTATCTTGTACTATGGATAGATATCTAAGCACTTTGTCATTCCTACATTCCAGGCATTTCCTTAGCAAAGACTTGTGTATGGCAAAAACAATTTGAGAAGGAAAGAGTGAAAGGACAAAGAAAATTCTTCCCAAATGGAAGTGTGCAAAACTCATTGTCATCTCTGGCCTCAATTGTTCCAAATTCAAAAGTGGGCACATTGTAATACTTTCCTAGGTTTGCTGTATCTGGGCCAGGCAACTGCTAAATGACAGCAAAGTGATAAAGAAAATACTAATTCTATGCAGACAGCAACACCTTTTATCATTTCTCCAATATGTTCTACCTTGCTGTCTGCTCACTCACATATTATCATTCTTTCTTCTGCTGGATCTTTAAGGCGAGGCTTATTAAATCCCTGTTCAGGATTCCTTTTGATCACATATTCCTGTGCTTTCTGAAAATAGCATTGTTGCATCTAATTGTTAATACCAGGAAGGAGTTGAACAAAATGATGAAACTCTGAAGTGAATGCACCAGGACCTTGTGTTGTTCAGTCTCTGGATCAACCTGCCTGGGCCATGAGATACAGGCTTAGAAATGATTGTGGCAGGTGGGTTCAGACAGGCAGAAAATATCTTAGATGGACGTAATTAGCATCATGCTGGCTCCAGCGCTCCATTACCTCTTTCCAATTCAGACTCCAGCTCTATGGCAGGGGAATGAGACTTTGCTGCCTTACATTGTGAGACAAGTTCTTATCTCTTGGCAAGACACCACAGAGCAGAGATTGCTCCAGCAAAGCAAAGCCTATTTCAGATATACTGACACATTAGAGGTGTGATTAAGTACAATCAGACCCTTGATTTTCATCAAATGTTGGACAGTGGAATGCATAATAAAAGTGCTAATTATCACTGATTTATTTATCACCCTGGTTTTAAGGAAGAGTGTAATTTTGTGGTACATTTCACATCGGTTGCCAATTACCTAAAGGTCAGCTCACAAAAAAATGGTCTACTGTGAGAACACTTGATGTGGAAAGAGAGGTATGTGCTCTACTCTTCCTAGTTGTGATTATTTTCTTTAACTTAAAGCTCATGGTCACAAACCAAGGCAAACATAGAATTAAGCTGGATACTAACATATGGCTATAATTTCTGCACATTCTGAAAGATTTTACTCAGGACCCCTAATATTTAAATTAGTCATTGTGCATTTTCTCATTCCCTTTGAAATAAATATTGGGGGTGGGTAGGTGGTGCGGTATATTTCCTTTCAGCTGTATTCTTCAATAATTTATTGGGGGAAGTCTGGCAAATTCAAAAAAATTCATATAAGTAATAATAACCACTTTTCTCTTCTCTTGGTTTTGATTGTGTATTTTTTATTCTTATTAAAACAAAACAATTATTTGACAATCACCTTAACAAAGAATATGATGATTGTAAAAAGGCAAGAGTGTTATATGCACGCTATGTGCAATGTTGGTAGAAAGGGATGAGCCTCAAAAATTAGCCCCAGCTAGTCCTGAAGAAGTTAGTTTTCTTCAGTATTCCTGTCCACTCTCTGAAGGTAGCAGTAGGAGCCATGATGTTAGTTGGTTAAGTAAGGTTTGCTGGTCTCTTTTTGCTTTCTAGGCCTCTGGTTTATCCCAAGGCAGTTTTCTCCCTGTCTTAAATTGTTACTATAAAAATCAAATGAGAATTGCAATTCAGTGGAGATTGGCAAGTCATGGGCCACAGTTTTACTAACTGTCAGATTCCTAGGGATGAAAATTCAACTGATCCAGAAGCAAGTTTAAATCCTAATGACCATCATATCACCTGAGTCAAGACAAATCCACACAATTTCTTTTTCTGTTTTCACAGTGGATAATGAACTTCTCCTAATAACTAAGGCTTTGACTTAAAGAATGCTGTTCTGTAGCCTCTGAAGTTTCCCTTCCATGTCATAATCAGAAGCCTTTCTAGATTTCTGAAGGCTTCAGTTCATCATAGATTATTCAGCTTCAATAGCAATAATACAAGAGCAAACAACAGATTAAAACTTAATGTCAACTGCTTCAATCTTGATTGCAGAAAATATGACTTCAGTAACAGAGTTGTTAATGCTTGGAATACACTCAGTGGTCCAACTCCTAAAAGCTTTAACCAAAAACTGTCTACCATTGACCTCACCCCATTCCTAAGAGGACTATAAGGGGCGTGCATAAGTGCACAAAGTGCCTACCATTCCTGTCCTATTGTTTCCTTTCAATATATGTTCCTGTATATAATGTTGTGACAAATAAATAAATAAATAAATAAATAAATAAATAAATAAATAAATAAATAAATAAATAAATAAATAAATAAATAGATTGGTGATGGAAAATGTCATCCTTGTTTAGAGCTTAAAATGAGCTCTCCAAAGTCCTGATATGATCAGTCCTCCTTCTGCTTCATTTACATTTGTGATTAAAGGTTTTTTTTAAAAAAATAACCTTCCCTCACTCCTTTTCTCCACCCAACATTGGCCAATCTCAAAACTGTGGGTAACATTTTGATGGAAGGCATTAAGAAATCCTAGGGCTGTAAATAACCCTAGAAAATTGAAAAACATCACAGGAAGAAAGCTGGGGCAAACCTCTTACATTTCCCAAAACTATATGGAATATCCATAAAGTCAAGAAGTTGCCAAGCTCAATTTGAAAGAGATGTTATCCTTAGTTTTTTGAATATTTATCTATTTTTGTTTCTTGTGGTTCTTATACCAGGACATTAATAAATTTATAGGAGAGGACTCTGCAATGGTTGTAGCTATGTGGGATATGTTCAGGTTGTTAGAGCAAGAGTCAATCAACCATAAACCTAGTGAAAACATCTTATTAGTAGTAGATGTTGTGACTCTTTTGAAAAGTACTTACCAAATTTAAGATCAACTCAAACTGGACCATAGTTCTGTAAGCATTGTTATAATATATATGTGGGTTCAGTGTTGTGGTTATTATCACAATTTTCCTATAAAACAATGTCCATCAAAATTTCTAGCTGTAATAAAAACTAAAATATGTAGAAAAACATTAATTACAGGCAATAATTTTAAAAGATCTGGGAATACTATACTACATGTATGGAAATAGATACAAACCCAGGCTATGCCCAAAAATAGCTTTGGTGGCTTCAGCTCAAGAAGCATTTTACAGGAACAAAACAGCAGGTAAAAACAAATAGTTAACATATAAAGACTTGCTAGCACAGGAAAATTGGGAGCTTAAGCTGAAATCAAGAGGACAATTGACTACAGAGGGATTCAGTTTTCAGTAGTTTTCATAAGCACAATTAAGAAAAAAGATTAAAAAGTACAAAGATCAGACCTGTGATTGCTAAAATGTAAAAACTTTTGTTGAAATTTGAATTGGAGGAAGAGCATGTTAAAAAATAGAAGATAAAATGGCCCAAGAATTTTGGTTATAATATTCAAATGGATCAGTGACAGAGAATGTGGTTAGAAAATATATAATTCCCATTATCCTACAACTTAATAGATTTTTTAATGGTATATTTTGATATATAACAGCAGACTGACAGCCCCTGGGGCGCTGTCATCACTTGGTTTCCACAAAAGCTTGAAGAAATGTTATGATTTAAATCCTGAATCAAGTCTTGGGAGTCCATGGTCATGGTCTGTGGCCACAGAAGGTATTTAAAAGGGTTCCATGGTGAAGGGGGTCTAAGATATAGAAAGATACTTCTAATCACTATTGGAAATGTGAAAAAATATGAAGGGACATGTATTATGCATGGTGGAATTGTGAAAAAGTGAAAAGATACTGTTAGTTCTAAAATTGATATTCAAATGAAACCATAACTTTTCTAGTTAGAATTTATGGACACTCAGCTAGAAAAGGTCCAATAATGGAAAAATGGATTATGAAGGTGGCTGTGTTTATATACAGTAGTGGCCAAAATTGTGGAAACCTTTTGGGAAAAGTGTATTTTCTAAAACTAGCCAATGACACCACTTTTTTTTTGGAGTAGTACCATACAATTATATATCAATGGAAAGATAATTTAATCAAGAATGTAATGCAATAACTTTTATGAAGGATTTGCTATTAGAATAGCAGTTACAATATAAAGAAGAAAAGCGAAACATGTAGAAAAAAACGAGATATACACAAATTATCACCATAGAAAAAATGAGATATACATTTTATATCATGTCAGTTATCATGTCAAAATTATCATGTCAGTTAGTTGGGTAACCTTTAGCATGAATTACAGCCTTACAAAGCTTTTTAGTTCTGCAGCTGTTATAATGTGAAACCAAGATAGAATGATTGCTTCTATTAACTGGGTTTTATTGCTGGGTCGTTTCTGACTAACAAGTTTCTTTAGTCAGCTCCATAGATTTTCAATTGGGTTAAGGTCTGACACTCCAGCAGTGGAATATGATTATCTTGAAACTTCCCCCAAAAGTGGTGTTATTAACCATCAAACCTCAAAAATACACTTTTCCCCAAAAGGTTTCCACAATTTTGGCCACTACTGTAAATGGTTAAATTGACTTTTTGATTAAGAAGGAAACTACAACTAACTTTATAAAAGACTGGAAACCATATATAGAATTTTTTCTAAAAGGGGTGAGGATGAATTGCTGATTTGGGGGTTTACAGATATATTGATTTGAAAGTTTGTTTATGGGAGGAAGGAAATTATGATATGCAATATGGGATAATGGACATGGTAACAGTGATATTTTTAATTACTGCAAAGATTGGAAGTCACTTGATATATTTTTTTCTTTTTTCATTCTCTGATGTTTTTCTTCCCTTTTTCTTTTATCATTTTACAATCTTTTTCTATTTTTTTACATTTCTGTCTTTTTTAAAAAATCTTTATAAATTCTTCCTTTTATTTAAAAAAATAAAATAAAATAAAAATATTTGGAGGATCCTGTTCCACCCTGTATTGTCAGACTTTCTCCTTTCTAACTATATCAATATATTTTGGCTTGCTTATGGATATTATTTAACTCTCATGTGTGTCAGTCATTATTTATAGGTTTAAACATGTCACACAGATTAAGGGAAAATACCAATTTTTTTAAGTTTAATTAAATTATCTCAAATTAGAAGTGTTCTCATGCTAACAGTCTGAGTTTAAAAAAACTATTAAATCAACATGTTGTCTTTAATTTTAGGACTATGTCCTGAAATAGATGAAGTAATATAACCAAAGAAAAGTATCTAGTATACTAGATACAAACTTTCCCTTCCGGCTTCCTACATGCCCCCGCACCCCCACTCCCCACCCCCAAAAATTGACTGCTGTATTGCCAGTTAACCATAGGCAAGACAGAAAGAATGTGAGGGAGATTATGATGGCCAGCATCACAATGCCCATGATATTCCTGATTTCCATTGAAATGTATCCCTTGATAAAAACAATCAGCAATCATACAAATGTTTAAAATGTATTAATTTATTTTATTTTATTTTTTAAAAAAGGTAAAATATGATGAGATCACCAAATCTCAGTTGTCAATATTCTTATGAAAGATCATGCAACTTTAAGGCAAGACAATCAAAGTCTCATAAGATTTCAGGGTGCTCCCCCTCCCATTGAAGAAATGTTTTCTGGTTACTTTTGATTTGTTCAGCCATTGCATATTGTCCCTTATTTCATACTGTTTAGTTGAACTGAAAGTGTCTTTAGAGAAAAAAGAAAAAGCAACTTAATTTTTACCATTTCGATTATAAATGTAAAAGAAAAATTATTGCACAGAATTCACAGAACAGCATTTTCCATGAAATATTAGTACAACACCATACCAAAGACTACTAATGTAGTCTCATCTTGCCTGATTCTAAGTAATTAGCAATAGACTGAAGCTAGGTAGTTACACGGAAAGGTTTTTTTCCCAGTGGCTATAATTTGATTATTATCATTGTTACCAGTAGTGAAATCCATTTTTTTTTACTACCGGTTCTGTGGGCATGGCTTGGTGGGCATGGTGTGGCTTGGTGGGTGTGGCAGGTGAAGGTTATTGCAAAACCTCCATTCCCATCCCACTCTGGGGCCAGCCAGAGGTGATATTTGCCAGTTCTCCAAACTGCTCAAAATTTTCGCTACCGGTTCTCCAAACTGCTCAAAATGTCCACTACCAGTTCTCCAGAACCTGTCAGAACCTACTGCATTTCACCCCTGATTGTTACTGTTCATGGATATTTCCATGAATGATACATAATAAGACTTACGTATAGCTATCCATGATATCTAGCCCAAGTGAGAGAAGGATGGCTTGACCATGGAATATATGGACAAGGATATATATATATATATATATATATACAGTATACATTGAACTTAGATAAAACTGATATATAGAGAAAATGAGCATGAATGAGATATTTACTGCATATTTACCTTGGGTAAAATTTGCCCTCTACTTTTATGGAGATCAAGTGCAGAGTAGATGACTTATATACCTTTTCTTCAGCTGGATTTAGAATTATCCCTTTCTAAATTACAATTTTTAATTTTCTGTCAAAGTACCTCAAGGGAAGGATACCATACATTTAAAAAGACATCTGAGAAACATTTTTCATTCTCTCTTGTGAAATTTTAAATGGAAAAATATAAATCCCACTTATTTCAAAGGTACGACTAAGTATGTTTAAATTCTTCCTGTCAAATTGTTGGAATTGTAAAGTAATTCAACCCTGGTAGCATTGGCCTATTGAACATTTAAACAAGCTTTATCTAAAAGGGATTCTTTTCTAATTTAAATAAATTAGCAGGTTTATTTTCCATTGTATATTTAAAAGCACAGTTTTTGCAAAATTCCATAATGTAACTTACCTTCAAAATCACTAAACAGGGAACTGCTCACAAGTTTGGGGGAAAAAATCTGTGTAAATATGAATTCTGATTTCAGAATAAATGATTTAAGCATTTGCTTATTGTTCCACTGAAATTATAACTTAAATTTGGTTGTATTGTGCCCATTTGTTCAGAGCTTGTACACATAACACTTTTGACTATAGCTATTAATCAAAACCTTCTACAAAAGATTTGAGTCTGTACACTACTAAAATAACATTTTTGAACTATAATTTGTCCTTAAAACTGGACAACAAACAGATAATTCAGCTGTGTTTCAAATAGACCATGATTAGATTCATTCATTTTTGAAGGACAGTCACTTCAATATAAATCGTAAGGTATGTCATAAGAAGGTTGCTAGATGGATGAGATTCCATCACCAAAATGTTACACTTCAGAGGATATGTCTAACAGTCTGAAGTATGAGAACATCAAAACTTAAAAAAATAAAAAAGGCAAGCAACTTGCTTCACACCCAGGAAATTGTAATAATGAAACTAGTATGTTTCTCCCATGACCATTTTTTTCTGCCATGTCCTATGAAATTGCCCTCATCTCATCCTCAAACTATGCCTGAGTCAAACTAAAAGCCATCCTTTAAGGTTTTGGTTACTACCTTTAAAGCGCTCCATGGCTTAGGGCCTGGGTACTTACGGGACCGCCTGCTGTTACCTTATGCCTCCCACCGACCCGTACGCTCACACAGAGAGGGACTTCTCAGGCTGCCGTCCGCCAAGCAATGTCGGCTGGCGGCCCCCAGGGGAAGATCCTTCTCTGTGGGGGCTCCCACCCTCTGGAACGAGCTTCCTCCGGGTTTATGCCAAATACCTGACCTTCGGACCTTCCGCCGCGAATTGAAAACACATCTATTTATTCACGTGGGGCTGGCTTAAATTTTCTTGGTTTTAAATTTTCTATCATTAATTTTAAGGGGTTTTTTAGTTTTATATATTTTAAAGTTTTTTAGGCCAACTATGTAATAAGTTTTTTAATTTGCATTTTAATTGTATATTGTACTCTTTGTTTTACTTTGGCTGTTCACCGCCCTGAGTCCTTCGGGAGAAGGGCGGTATAAAAATCGAATATATAATAATAATAATAATAATAATAATAATAATAATAATAATAATAATAATAATAATAATAATAATAATAATGATGATGATGATGATAATGATAATAATAATAATCCTTGCCTATTCTAGTATTAAAGTACTCTTTGCCCCCCTTCCACAGGCAAAAATCATGGTAGTTTTACCACTAGCACAGTCTAATACATTTCACATCTACTAAGTTACCCATACTTAGAGAATGAAATCAGAATATGTTAACCACTTTTCACTGGTTTGGGCACCCTCACACCTTCTCTAGTCTATAAGCATTGAATTTCATACTGGTTTCAATAGTGGAAATTCATTTTTTTTCCTCGTCAAATTAGATTCTCTCCTTGAATCTAATTAATCCTAAATCTGATTCCTGACTGGAAACTAGGACTGGCCCAAATAGCTGGCTGTGCAGTTAGTGGAGAAAGTCTCTTTACCACTTTATAGCACCCACATACCTGTAGGATATTCCTGTATCCTGAATATCCTACATACCTGTAGGATATTCTTCAGGCTGCTCTTGAAGATTAGTTTACCACTCTTCCATAAAAGTGCTAAACTCATATCAAAATACAGAGGTGACGGATGTGAAGATGGTGTCGCAAATTGATAGTTCTTTCTCTCTCCTTCTCTCTTTCCCTCTTTCTCCCCCTCTCCCCCCCCCCCACACACAAACACACAATTGTCAGCTATTTGGGGTGATGCAAATCTTTGAATTGGGGATCATCTTAAGACCTGGTAGGCAAAGGGTTTCTTCCCCACTCCACCAGCTGCCACACTTAGAGGCATGTTCTGACACAGCAGGCAAAGTGGGGAGTTAGAGGAGAATTTTGACAGGTAACTAAACAGCAGTGCTGTGATTGATAGATGGTTTTCACATTAGTTGATCATATTGATAAGTGTGTGTCGGGGGGTGCATGGGAAATGAACACACTATTTTCCAGTTGCAAACCAGAACAAGGTTGACTGGGAATGGCAATACCTGTTTATTTTATTTCTTTGTTGGCTCACAGATTGGAAAGTTATGTTCAGTGGTGGGATTCAAATAATTCAACAACCGGTTCTCTGCCCTAAGAGGCTGGGTGGGCGTGGCCATGGTGAGCATGGCCAGGGGATGTGACAGGCAGCATTAGGCTCCTGCATCCCCCTGGGAGCAAAAATGGGCTGCAGGGGGGCTGTGATGCCCTCACCGACACCCCACTTTGGGCCTAGGAGGCCTCCTTGCAGCCTCCTGGGAGCGGAAATGGGCTGCGGGAGGTTGCCACCCTCCTGCATCCCATTTTGGGCCTAGGAGGCCTCCCTGAAGCCTCCTAGGAGTGAAAATGGGCTGTAGGGGGCCTCATCCCCCACACCCTGTTTTGGGCCTAGGAGGCCTCCCTGCACTTACCTGGGAGTCAAAATGGGGCGCATGGGGACTCCTGGAAGGGGCAGGGAGGGCGGAGCCACCCAGCAATTTAACTACCGGTTCATCCGAACCAGCTGAATCCCACCACTGGTTATGTTGGAGGGTCCTTAGATCTGTTTCCAGTATGAAATGACTGTATTCATGGATATGACAACAATGCCTAACTAACAGATGTGGTACTTCATGGAAGTGAATGGATAAAATGACATACTCAGGAGTTTTATGTGCAGAACTTGAAGGTATGGACTGATGTGCTCAGGATGTGAGTCCTCACTAAAAAATACCTTAATTTGTGGGAAAAGTAGGCGAGAAAGAGAGAAACAGTATGAATTTAAACACCCCATTGCAACCATAAACCTAACCTAAACCTAACCCTAATCCTAACTCTAATTTTATAATAATCCACTCCCCACATACTCTAGCCAAACCAGGTCTATACATTTCTTCCAAATCTACCCTAGGAACTAAGGTAAGCTCTGAAGTGTCAGATGTTCCAATTAATTTTTGTCAAGCCCTAACTAGGGATTCTGAAACATATTAAAATTTATTAAAATGGTTTCCTTTGTAAAAACATGCTTGCAAAAAAAAAAAAAAGCTTTACTTATATATTTAATCCCTCTTTTTTTTCAAATAACTTGTTAGTAATCCAAAATGTCATCACATCACAAATTATGGTGATATTGTCAGTTCTTTGAGGTAGATCAGCTAGGAAATAGACAGTGCAAGGATTATAGTAACGGTACTTTGCCATTGTAAAGTGGTAAAGTACAATTGCTGTAATCTTTGCACTCCCTATTGTAAAGTATAATAATAGAATCTTGAAACCTTGCCAGAATTGTCTTTTGCCTTTGATCCTGTTACCATGCAGAATGTAGGCAGAGTTAGTCTGCATTTGTTTCTTATGCCTTCCCCTTTCCCAGCACAGAGTTGTGTTTTATTTTTCCCTTAACTATCCCTGCATAACTTCATTATTTCCACATTTTTCTATAGTTTTATAGAAACTGTAGAGCACCGTGTTCATATTTTGGTTGGCCAAAATAACATAAGTAGTAGTGAAGGCGACGGCAATGATAGTGACAATGTTGTTGTTTGTGATTTGCTGTTCTTACTAAGATCTATAAGATAAGTCAGTAATATTAGCCCTAATTTTTGAAGAATGGAAAGAATGATTGTAAGACAATGACTTTTCTATGACCATAAACTCATGGCAGTCCCAAAGGTTCTTTTTTTCCCCAAGAAGCAACTGGACAGTCAGAGCTAAAGAAGCTTCTTGGATGAGAAGCGAATAGTCTTCAAAGAAAAACCAGAAAGTCCAGTTGCCTCTTGGAAAAAAAAAAAAGCACCTTTGAGACAATCTTGACCTGGATGCCTGAGAATCTCCATAGACATTTAAACTCATGGCAGTTGCAAAATTCATAACTGGAACTCCCAATTCAAAGCTCTATAGTGTGGAGTAACTATACTACAACCAATCCACCAGTCAGCTAGGATTCATTTGTCCTGCTAGAGAAGAAATAGAATATAGGTGAATTTGAATTATCTCTGGGATACTATGGAAGATCAGAGGAAAATCTGGTTAGTCTAAAGAAACTTGATTTAGATTAAAAGGGGAGACCTTATTAGAGGCTTAGTTTATCAAAGGAAGCATGATATGAGAAAATGTTCTTAGTTGGATTATTCAAATAATAAGATTAGTAATAATCATTTCAAGATGACAGCAGCATAATTCCAGAATTGATACCGTCACTCTTTTATTACTGTTTTCTTTCACTGTGATTCTATCAAGTTAATTCTGGCATTCTTAGTGGGGAGTTCTATTGGGATACCTACAACATTCAACCCTGAATCAAAATGTACTCCTGTACTAAATTAATCTAGCTGAGTCATAGTTTTGTAGCTGACAAGGACTGATGCCAAAGATGAAGGATTTTTGAGCAACACAAAAAAATGTGTAACATATGGTAGAGAGAAAATTAAATGTTCTGGTCTAATGAGTCACATCTTCTGAAGATGTGGTATTTTCTTTATTGACAGGATTCCTAAAAACTTGCTATGGATTACTTTTTTTAACTGTTTAACTGTTCAGAAAGCTCTTACTTTTATTGTGATGTCCCAAACAAGTCAAACAACATATGACACACACATATGAACAAATGGCATAATTTGAGCTTTCTATCGATTGTAGTACTGTTGGTCCTTGTTAATAGTGCGGATAATATTCCATCATGTAACTATAGAGAATGAATCACAGAGAATGAGTAACCTGCATCATGAGATGGGCGGCATATACATTTGATAAAGAAATAAAGTGAGTTCATTAAAGGTAAAGTCCAGAGCCCCAGAAAAACAACAACAAAGATTAACAAACCTAGATGAATAAAACAGACACAAATATTCTTGATAAATAATATAGAATGAAAATGAAACACAGTAGACCATTCATCTTCCTTCCACACTTCCAAAAAGTATCAGTGTTATTTCCCGTTGATTCTCTTGATTTGTTATTGCAAAGTAGCAGGTGATGGTGCTTATCTGGTCATGCTTTGTAGGTTTGTCCTTCTAGGATTGAAAAGCTCCATTCAGTTGTTTTTGTTCCTGGCTGATGCCCTCACCCCCTTGGGGGATCAGGTTCAAGCATTTATCTCTCAAGGCTCTCCCTAGCTGAGCTGCTGGATCTCAGACAGCTTCACCTCTCTTACACAAGGTATGTCCTTCAGCAGATCTTTCTTTTGTGTCCTGTCCATTGGGGACAAAGTATTGTGAGGAAAAGGATGACCATATAAAATGAAAGCGCTTGCACATATTTATGCATGCACAAAATGCCAGACAGATGGGAATCACATATTCCAAGCTACTGATAACCAAATTGTGTAAAACGGATACAAGTTTTGTGTATGTTTATACATCTGAGATATGAGAAACCATGGATAAGAGGCTTCACATAAGAAGGCCCATCTATATCTGAATCTGAGTAAAGACCTTAAAACCGTTTGATCAACTCACAAAACTTCAATTTATTTTAAAAGGAGTCTGCTTCAAAACTGATTCAGAAGAGATGCTATACAATGTATATCAACCCAAATGCATCTTTTCTGAACCCATGGAAAGTCTGCAATGACTCAACATCAAATACCGTATATACTCGAGTATAAGCCGAGTTTTTCAGCACATTTTTTGTGCTGAAAAACGTCCCCTCGGCTTATACTCGGGTCTATACGGCTTATACTCGAGTTTTTTTTTTAAGCCCTCGCTTATACTCGAGTATATACGGCTTATACTCGAGTTTTTTTTCTTTTTCACATTTTACGGACTGAAGCCCTGCGGTGCAGTGAGAGGCGGGCGGGGAGCCGCCAGCCTTCTCAGCTGAGGGAGGGAGGGTTTCCCCAACCGGTAGGTGCCTCATTTCCCACCCTCGGCTTATACTCGAGTCCCCAGTTTACCCCAGTTTTTGGGGTAAAATTGGGGACCTCGGCTTATACTCGGATCGGCTTATATTCGAGTATATACGGTAGCAATTATTTCTTTGGCATTTTAAAATTCAACCTATGTGTCCACTTTAGACTGACACTTCAAGATGCAGTAGGTTTCACCAATGTTATAAAAACTCAGTATAATGACATTGATTTTTGTTTCAAAAGATAGAATATCTTCTACTAATTTTGGATCTAAAATTGCAAAATGCAATATGCATTGTTCAAAACTGTAAGCCTTGGACAAACAAATTGGAAAAATTATCCTTATTACACTATAGGCGCAAATACGATTTTCAAGCACCTGAAGTTTATTTTTATGGACTAAGAGGTCCAAAGAGGTCCATAAAGGTCCATAAAAGGAGCGTACATAAATGCACCATCGTGCCTTCCGTCCCTGTCCTACTGTCCCTATTTACTTATTCTCATTCATGTCCTTGTTTATACTTATACCTGTTATCTAGTACATGTTTGACAAAATAAATAAATAAATAAATAAAGCTGAAAATCTATCACAGAGAAGGGGTTTCTTCATTTCTAGATATAAATCACTGTTTACTGAAATTGCTCTACTTCCAATGGTACTCTTCCTAAATTGAATGTTAGTAAATCTCACAGCATTGACTCAATCAGATAGATGGGAAAGAAATGACATTCTAGATGGTTTCTGTCTTCTAAAGGTATGAAGTCACTTGTGCCTAGCTACTTATTCATTCTGAGTTTGCCATTAATAAAGAACAGGAACTACCTAAAAGCTGGCTGCATGGCAAATTTGTATAGTTGAACAGTTTACAGTGCAGAGCCAAACCTGTTTGCATAAGAGTAAATCCTTAGAATTTTACCTTCTGGTTCCAATAGAGCCATCCAAATAGTTGGAAGGAAAAACCAACTGTTCTGTCACTTTGAATATGAAGTGAAGAATATCCTCCCTCCCTTACCCACCCACCCTTCTTTCCTTCCTTCTTTCCTTCCTTCCTTCCTTCCTTCCTTCCTTCCTTCCTTTTCCTTTCTTCTTTCTTCATGCCTTACTGGAAATCTTGAAATAATGTTCTGTATGAAATCTTCTCTCATGTTCAAATTCTGCTCTTAGTCAGGATAAATGACAATGGAAGCTTCAAGTATACCTCAAATTTGTTATTTTGCTAGTCAAAAGAATGCAATGTAGGGGTTTCATTGTCATAGTAGTTTCTCCAATAATTCAACAAATCCACATTGAATTCCATCATTGTATCCATTCTCTGTTCTATGCTGTACTGAGAACACATGAATTAAATTTGAATAATGTTGGTTAGTGTCTGGCATTAAATGTATGATTTAATGATGGATTTGCTGTTGAATAATCACAGAAGTACTATTCCTTGTTGGAAAGGCTTCTTTGGCATCAAAGGATACCATTTGGAAGGAGAGGTCAGTCTACGCCAGTTTCAAAATAAGAAGTCATTGAAAAATGAAGCAAGGTAGGTAAGGACTAAAGTAGAGTGGCTAATGTATTTTGATGACACCAGATAGATCTTGTTTCTATTTCATCTGAGTAGAAACTTGGTGATTTCAGCCAATGGTGAAATGTAAAATTTGTTCCTACTGGTTCTGTGGGTGAGGCTTGGTGGGTGTGACTTGGTGGGGGGGTGTCATGTGACTGGGTGGGCATGGCCAACTGTTTTTTTTACTTTTTTAAAGCATTTTTTTAACTATTCGGGTGAATAGGTAGTAAAAAAAATACTTTAAAAAGTTAAAAAAAAGTAATAATAATAATATTTTAATTTGTATACCGCCCTTCTCCCGAAGGACTCAGGGCGGTGAACAGGCAGATAAAATACAAATACACACAATAATTAAAAACATCCCTTAAAAAACTAATTTAAATGCCCAAATGTTAAAATAACATACTCCCCCATAAAATCACAAAACTTTAAAAACCCATCAAATAAAGATAAAAATCAGGCTAGTCCAGCCATACGAAATAAATAAGTTTTAAGTTCGCGGCGAAAGGTCCTAAGGTCAGGTAATTGTCGAAGTCCGAGGGGAAGTTCGTTCCACAGGGTCGGAGCCCCCACACAAGGCCCTCCTGGGGCCGCCAGTCGACACTGTTTGGCTGACGGCACCCTGAGGAGTCCCTCTCTGTGGGAACGTACTGGACGATGAGAGATAGAGGCCGGCAGTAGACGGTCCCGTAGATAGCCCGGTCCTAAGCCATGGAGTGCTTTAAAGGTGGTAACCAATACCTTGAAGCGCACCCGGAAAAGAACAGGTAGCCAGTGCAGTCTGCGCAGGATAGGTGTTATGTGGGAGCTCCGAACCGCTCCCTCAATAACCCGCGCAGCCGCATTCTGAACTAGCTGAAGCCTCCGGGTGCTCTTCAAGGGGAGCCCCATGTAGAGAGCATTGCAGTAGTCCAGGCGAGAGGTAACGAGAGCATGAGTGACTGTGCATAAGGCATCCCGGTCCAGGAAGGGACGCAACTGGCGGATCAGGCGAACCTGATAAAAAGCTCTCCTGGAGACGGTCGTCAAATGGTCTTCAAAGGACAACCGACCATCCAGGAGCCCGCCCAAATTGCGTACCTTCTCCATCGGGGCCAATGATTCACCCCTGACAGACAGCCGCATCTGCAGCTGACTGTACCGAGGTGCCGACATCCACAGCCACTCCGTCTTGGAGGGATTAAGTTTGAGCCTGTTCCTCCCCATCCAGACCCGTACGGCTTCCAGACACCGGGACAGCACTTCGACAGCTTCACTGGGGTGGCCCGGGGTGGAAAAGTACAGCTGAGTATCATCAGCGTACAGTTGGTATCTCACCCCAAAGCCACTGATGATCTCACCCAGTGGCTTCATATAGATGTTGAACAGGAGGGGTGAGAGAATCGACCCCTGCGGCACCCCACACATGAGGCACCTTGGAGTCGATCTCTGCCCCCCTGTCAACACCGTCTGTGTCCGGTCAGAGAGGTAGGAGGAGAACCACCGATAAACGGTACCTCCCACTCCCAACCCCTCCAACCGGCGCAGCAGGATACCATGGTCGATGGTATCAAAAGCCGCTGAGAGGTCTAATAGGACCAGGGCAGAGGAGTAACCCCTATCCCTGGCCCTCCAGAGATCATCCACCAGTGCGACCAAAGCTGTCTCAGTGCTGTATCCGGGCCAGAAGCCGGACTGGAACGGGTCTAGATAGACATCTTCATCCAGGTACTGGGGTAGCTGACATGCCACCACACTCTCTACAACCTTCGCCGTGAAGCGAAGATTGGAGACTGGCCGGTAGTTCCCTAAAACAGCTGGCTCCAGGGAAGGCTTCTTGAGGAGGGGTCTCACCACCACCTCTTTCAAGGCCGCGGGAAAGACCCCCTCCCGCAGAGAAGCATTTGTAATCTCCTGGAGCCAGCCTCGTGTCACCTCCTGAGTAGCCAGTACTAACCAGGAGGGGCACGGATCCAGTAAACATGTGGTGGCGTTCAGCCTACCCAGCAACCTGTCCATGTCCTCGGGAGTCACGGGATCAAAGTCATCCCAAACCACCTCAACAAGACGGGCCTCAGAACCCTCGCCTGGATCTACCCAATTTTGATCCAATCCGTCCCGAAGCTGAACGATTTTGTCGTATAGATAACCGTTAAACTCCTCGGCACACCCTTGTAGGGGGTCCTCCCGCCCCTCCAGTTGAAGGAGCGAGCGGGTCACCCAAAACAGGGCGGCCGGGCGGTTATCTGCCGACGCAATGAGGGAGGAAACGTAGGAACGCTTCGCAACCCTCATTGCCACTAGGTAGGTCCTACTATAGGACCTAACTAGTGTCCGGTCAGCCTCAGAGCAGCTGGATCTCCAGGCACTCTCTAGGCGTCTTCTCCGGCGCTTCATCTCCCTCAGCTCCTCGGAGAACCAAGCCAGTACTAACCAGGAGGGTTATTATTATTATTATTATTATTATTATTATTATTATTATTATTATTATTATTATTATTATTATTAAAAAAAAAAGTGATGACTGTGCAGCACAGCTGATTGACAATCTGCTGTGTTGCGTGATCCTTGGAACCTTTTTTTTCTTTTTTAAAGCATTTTTTTTACTACCAGTTCTGGCGAATAGGTAGTAAAAATGCTTTTAAAAAGTACAAAAAAGGTTCCGACAATCACAGCTGTGCCACACAATTGTCAGAACCTTTTTTTACCTTTTCAAAGCATTTTTTTTACTACCGGTTCACCCGAACTGGTAGTTTTTATCACTACCGATTTGCTCGAACCGGAGTGAACCAGTAGCATTTCACCCCGGACTTCAGCCCAATCTACCTCACAGGTTTGTTGTAAAGAAATATAGGAGGATAGAGCACTATGTATGTGCCTTGAGTTCCTGAACAAAGATGGGGTATCAATAATTATGCATGTTCATATGACAGGGAAGGAGCACATAAGCAATAAAAATATCCAGACCCTATTTCGTGCACCTTAAAGTTGTTGCTTCTTTAAGAGCCATGTGATGAGTCCGTGCTCCTGGGTTGTAGAGGAAGCAAGGATTGCGAGAATGGCTGGGAAACTGTCATTAAAAATGAAAATCACATGCTAGCAGCCCAATAGTACAGGCACAGCCAGTAGCCCTGAATCCGACATTATTTCCCCAAATTTTATTCTCTCAGGAGATAAGGGTCCTGAATTTTGGATACCTTCCTTAAGTTAACCCATTTGAGCTACTTTGATTCAAAAATTCTTGCCCTAGGAACAGTGGTGGGTTGCCCCCGGTTCGGACCAGTTCTTGTGAACCAGTAGTAAAACTGGGGGGGAGGCTCTACCCACCAACCCCAATGTCATCAGGAAGTTTCTTGCCAACCTATTTTGAGTTGTGGGTGGAAGGCTTGTGGAATTTCTAAATAAGTGGAATGTTCATGAACACTCTAAGAATGTAGTGTGTACAGAAAGTCTTTCCTAGAACTTTTAAAGTCTGCATTATTATTATATTATTCATTTGTAGAATATAATTTGCCTTCTTCCAATGTGATAGCACACATCTCTTCTTCCTAAACTTGCATAGAAAGAGAGAGGTACTTGGGGTAGAAAAATGTTGATTCTACAGGACCTTATTGAACTGCTATGTATTAGCATAGCCAAATATTCCAATTGGTCCTGTTTTTTGAGATCAGTAGCAATAAAAACTGTAGGCGTTCAGCCTCCAGTGTGGAAAATGGGCAGCAACACAATATCCAAGGTCTCAGAAGGATTTAGATTTAGATTACACAAAACATCTGCTCTCTGAATGTGGACTATATGAATGTGCCCCGGAGGCAATTTTATCTAAGTTGCATTTACAACATGCTGACTTCCTATAGTTGTGAAGGTTAGGGATGGAAGAGACATTTATTCAATTCAAATCTGAATCAAAGCAAGTGGAATGTAAATTTATTTAATTTCACATTGCCAACCTAATTCATGAGCCAAAACAGAGCGATCATCAGCATTTGAACTTCTCTGAATTTTCCATTGCAGTCTACTTACCAACAATAGTTTATGTTTGGGACAAATTTGCACAGCAATGCATATATTCATGGAGATAATGTACAACAAAGCATTATATGAGAGAACATTGTTTATTTTGCCTAACAGGCTCAATTTTTTTGCAAATAAAAATGCAGGCATTTGGAGATATCTATACTTATTAATTTGTTTATTAAGCTTCTAGGCCACCCATGTCACCAAGACAATAAAAATATACGCAAATTTTAATGCACATTCTGTTCAAAGCTCATAGAAATTTCATAGTGGCAGAGGAATTAAGATGAACTGAAGATATGATTGGAAAAATATAAGAAATGATGAGAATAAAACATATTAATTACCAGGAGCACTGCAACGATGTATTATGCCATATGGTCTACTTAATCAAGTTGTGGCCTATTTAATTCTAGTTATTGCTTCCTCTCTTTCCTTCCCTCTGCAATTACTATTTTTCTGCATATTTATACAATTGGCACTGTATTAAATGCATTCAGCAGAACTGTGATGAATGAAGAGGTAAGATCTGTAGGAAGGGCCATCTGCTTGCCTAAGGCAGCCTGGGAGAAAGTACACTTGCTGCATTGTTGTTGATAAAATGGCTGCTTGTAGCTGGGACTCAACTGTATTTTAGTATAACAAAATAAATAGTTTAATTAACTTCTGAAGACATTGTATCTATTCCACCAATAGGAACTTCAGTATGAATTTGTATTTCAGCTCTGATGTTATAATTTATCAACACAGAGATATTCAAGCAAATTTTCCACATGCTTCTCTTTTGGGGTAAGTAATATTATGCAGTGTCGAAAAGATTTAAGAAACAGTAAGACAAATGTAAAGGCATGAGAAACAAAGTATGCTTGAGATATTGCGTTTAGTTGTTTAATCTTTTGGAAGACTTCCTTGGTCTTCCCCACTATTCCCCACTAATGACCACATCTTAAAATGTCTCTTTCTGTTTCCCATCCTTTGTAAACATTCTACTAAAATAACTAAATTCAACTTATCTCCCTAGTTTTACACCATTTTATGTATAACATGCTGATTATCATCTATAAAACCTTTCATGGCATAGGCTTGGTTGTATGAGAGTTCTCTCTGAAAGAGCCAGATTGGTATAGTAGTTAAGGCATCAGGCTATAAACCAGGAGACCATGAATTCTACTCCTGCCTTAGGAACTAAGCTAACTGGTGAACCTGGGCCATTCATTCTCTCTTAGCCCTAGGAAAAAGACAAGGGTAAGCCACTTGCAAAATCTTGCTAAGAAAAAAATTGCAGGGTCTTGACTAGGCAGGTTCCAAGAGTCAACAATGACTAAAAAGAAGGAAGGAAGGAAGGAAGGAAGGAAGGAAGGAAGGAAGGAAGAGGGAGGGAGGGAGGGAGGGAGAAGGAGGGGGAGGAGGGGGGGAGGAGGAGGAGGGGAGGGGAAGGACGGGAAGGGGAAGGAAGGTTGTTTCTCCCTTTCTGATCAAACAGAATGGGTGCATTGCGGATCCCATAAATTAAGAAGTGTCCTGCATTCAAACCTACATACACAGATTCACATCCCTGCTCAATATACCTCTATCACAATGATTCCTTATACTTTTATTCAAAAATACATTAAACAATCAAGGGACATCATACATCCTTGACTTTCTTCTTTTTTAGTGTTGAACCATTTGCTCAGCACTCCATTTTTTCTTAATAATGCTCTATCTCTGTCATCTACTGCTCTTTTCTAATTCAGCAACCACCCTACATATTCACAGATCATTCCATAATTCAACCCCATTCACTTTCTTTAAATCAATAAACGTATAATAAGCTTTCTTTCTTACATTCCTACATTTCTCAGGACCTGCTGAAGAGCAAACATCTAATCTTTATACCCTCTGAACAGCATGGCTCTTTCTGAATTTTTCTCATTGTTATTTCTCATATTGAGAAATTGGATCCAGATTCTACCAAACACATTCCTAGGCATATTCAACTCCCTTATAATTTTTGCATTCAGTTTTGTCAGTTTTGCTTTTGTATAGGGAATAATAATGACACTCCTCCATTCACCAGGAATAGTAACAGTCTTCACATATATGTTAAATTTGTTGCATGATATTTCACAGACATAGTAGATCCATATTTTAGTAATTTTCTTATAACCATCTATACCTTCAATCATACCATATTTCAATGTTCTCACAGTATTTATTTCTCCCTTTTAAATCCCCTTTTTTCTTAGAGACTTAACAGTTATACATTTTGCTACCATAATATATCATTATTACCATATAAATCTCTAAAATATTCCTGCCACCATTTCTTCACTTCAATTTCTTCTCAAATATTTTCATTATTTATAGTCACACTTCCATTCATTCTGCTAGAAGCTCTTAACCATTTTTATTCCATTTCAAACTAGCTTTTTTAAAAAAAAATCCATCAAAATCACTTTATTTTGGCTGCTACTTTCAATCTTAATATTTTTTTCTTTCTTCTACTACATTCTTTGCAATTATCCATTTTAGTGAATATATTATTATATGGTAGCTCTTCTCTTACCTTCATTTTACCTTCACCCCCTCTTTCAGGTTACCAATCCACTAAAATCTTTTTTTCTTATTTTGTATTAATGTAATTCTTCACATTTTTGAAAGGCTTTGTTAAATAATGCTTTTCATTCTATTTCAAATTGATTTGACATCCGTTTTTTCCTAAGTCCACCTTGATGGTATCTAGATATCTTCTAATATTTGACTTCGAAACTTATGCCTTCTTGCAAACGTTCTATTTTTGTTTTGTTTCTTTTATTCATTCCTTTTCTTTAATGTTCACTTTTCCCCAAATCCACTTTTCTCACTACCCAAAAATTAGAACTTGCTACTATTCTTGTATCCCAACTTAGTCTTTCAGTCTTACAGCATAAACTATAACATCAGTCTTTTAATATTTATTTATTGTGTGACAAAGGATTGTCATGCTTAAAACATGTATTTGAAGGTCATTAAACTTTTTCTAAGGAAGTATTTTCCAAATAATCATCCTTCTCATTCATTCTTGGGTTTCTACATAGTTCAATCATTTTTTAATGTATGGACACTTTAGTCTCATTCCCATCCATTCATGTTATCAAACATTCTTCTCCCCTCCCTGAGGCTGCATTCATTCAGCATGTTGCACAATTTTTCCCTAAAGCTGGTACTTCTATTATCACAATTCAATGGAATAAAACACACAACTCTCATATATCTATGGATCCCTACTTTGATATCATCTGCCACAACTTGGATTACACTGATTCATATTATCTGAAATATATTTTAGTCCTTTATTCATAATTAAACCTACACTATCACTTTCCTGAATGTTTTCATCCGTTCGACTCCACAAGATCAAACCATCTCTATTAAGATCTAGCATGTATTTCCTTTCTTGTAATTTCATAGATATATCTATTTTTCTTTTTCTCTTTTAATAACTGAATTTTCATTTATTAATTCAAAATATTTATCATTATTCCTCTTATAGCAAACTTGCAATATATCGAAGTAATCACCAAATGGGGCCATAGAACCTTTGCAGCTCATCAATATTTCACCCAAAGCTTTCCTAAAGCTGAAGTCATTATCAGTCTTAGTCATACCCCTGCTATATGAAGCATTTCCTGCTAATAATAAGGACATATTACTCATCAATCTGGCACGTTAGCCAATATGCCATAAGGCTAGCTAAAACCCAGTTTTATCCAAAGCATTTTTATATTATTCTATGCAAGTTAGGATATCTAATTTTCTGAAGATAACTCTTCCCTTAGTCTATCCATGCAGTTCACTGATGCTCTCAAGATCCACTAATGTATATGTATATCATTGCAATACATTCAAAATTTGCATTGGTTTAGTAGATACTGTGGATACACCTGATCCTTTCTGGAAAGTACAGCCAAGTACTTTTCAAATCATTTTGCTGGAAACAAGCTAATAATTAGAAGAATATATGCTAAAGCAATTTCTTCTGTTAGCATCCGTAGACAAATATATCTCAAACTTCTCATAATTTCTAACCAGCAAGAACATCTCAGGCAGTCTAAACCTAGTTCTTGCCTTTATCATAGGCATTCAGATATTAGTTTGCTCCATCCAATTTTCTGCAGTTTCTTTTACCAAACCAGGAGGAAGGAGGGTTGGTGGAAAAGGGATGAAGAAGAGTGACATTTATTGTCCTTAAAATATATTTGGTATATGGTTCTCATTAACATATCAGTTTTGTATGCAGTTACATATGTAAATACCCAAGCATTCATTTTTTGGTGTCCAATTTTCTCCAATGTATCTTTTAATGCTGTTTTCAAAGTAAGAGATATTTCCAGAAAGACATTAGTGGAAAACATGAATTATGTGTCTGTTCATCCTTAATGAATTCCACTCTGCCAAATAACACCATTTTATCTGAAAAGAAGTACACTGTGGTTTTCTTTTACCTTTCTAGAGCCACAGTGGCCAACAGCCATCCCAGTTGGAAATTGCATGGACTCTAGCCAAATATAAATAGGAGACCCCAAGTTGGAGAGTTTCTCTTAAAAGCAACAACAATTATTTCAAAGTGTTATGGAAACAGAACTGGCAAACATTTATCAAATTGATAACTTTAATTGCTTTTCATGAACAACAATAAAAAAGAAAAGATTGGCAGCATGATTCTGGTTTTTAGGAGCATGTGAATAGCTTATTCTTTTTATTAACGAGAATGCCAAAAGAAACAACCAGACTTCTGCACAGATTAGCTGGTAATGAATATTCTAGGTACTTCTTTCCATTATAGACATAGGCAAACAAATAATTTAATTATTTGGGGAAAAGAATTTAGGTCTTCAGTTTTCAGACTGAAGAGCTCTCTAAACTTTAATGCTGAAAAATAACATTTTATGCTGAAAAATAACATCCCTTTTTCCTGACTATTCAATGGATTTTCAGTAGGAATGACACTTCATCCCATTATATTTGAAGGAAATGGACCAGTTAAATACAAGGCTGTCTAGAACTACTAGTACTAGTATTACCAAAAACAACCACAAGATCAACAACAATAGATCATTGGATTATCTGCAAGAAATTCCATTGGCCTGCAAGCAAGAACTGGAGGACCACTTTATAGATCAAGCACAACACTCCTAATAAGAAAGACAAAAATAGTTGGGGCTATTGCAATATATGAGAGAGCAGGACAGAAAAGAAAGAACTGGAGAAAATCCCAAATACAAAGATCTGCAAATAAAAGTAGAACATTTGTGGCAAAAGATTGTATCATAGTAATAGGTACAGATATTTTAAACAACATGAAACAATGACATCTGCCTAACCCAGATCTGAAGTTCTTGGGAAGGACTTCATAGGTGGGTAAAATGCTAAATTCAGTCTAAACATCTGGCTTACTGTGCCATAATAACCATAATAACCCACAATATTTAAGATTTTTAGCTTTATCCATTGCAGTGTCTGTCAATTCTCTAGGTTCAATCAGATTTTTTAAAAATCACGTAGAAAAATGTGTTGGGTTATCACCAGACAGTACATCATCCAGTTGAGTGGCCAAAACTAAGGCAAGAATAACTTTATTTTTTTCAGGAAATGTGCAACTCAAACTTTTTCTTCCAATAAAACAATGTTAAATAGAAAATATCTTTGAAGAGAAAAGGTCATTCCATTTCAGATAATGACATACACAAGCCACTCACAGGGACAGGACTGTACATTTTGTTGCTTGGGAACAGAGAATTGGGAAGACTACTTATATCTTCACACCTAGGTAACATTGATAATACCTTGTCAGAGTTTGTTGCAAAATCAAATCCAGAAGCATACACAGGTAACTGATTCAGCAGGATTCATTAACTTCTCTTTATATACAGTATAACACATGAAAATAAATATACAATACCGATGGCAGAGGAGAGAACAGTTTTCTGTTCAGAGTTGCAGACAGACTTCTGGTAGGTTCATTTTAGAGCTGAGCACAGAGCTAAGCCACACCCAGACTTCTTGCTTAAGTTTCTGTTTCCAAACAGCCCTCATTGGCTGATCCAGTTATTATGCCTATTCATTGGCTGACCTTATTAACATGTCTCTGCCAGTTCATGAATATTCTGACATACCTATTGGGAAGTATACTTTTTTTTTTCTAAATTGTGTGGTCTTTTTTCTAAACTTTGCAGTCAAATTCTGGCAATTGAGTCTTAAGTGATTCAATGGTGACAAAAATGAAGAAATGGAACCAGATCTTGAGAGTCGAGGGTTTATTGGCTTCTAGATTAACACTCTTGTCACATAGCTGTTATCAACACACTCATTTAAACACGCAAAGTACAGCAGGCATTTAAATCTAGGGTGGTTTCTGTAAATTCCACCCATGCTCTATTCAGCAATGCTTAGAATAGTTTTCAATACCTGCTTCTGTTGACATTTGAAGAATAATCTCTTCATACTGACACTATATCTATGCTTACAACCAAAAGATTAATGTCCAAAGACTTTCCTCCCTCTTTTCTTCTTCCTCTATTAGTTTTTTTTTTTTTTTTGTTTACATTTATACCCCGCCCTTCTCCGAAGACTCAGGGCGGCTTACAGTGTGTAAGGCAATAGTCTCATTCTATTTGTATATTTTTACAAAGTCAACTTATTGCCCCCCCAACAATCTGGGTCCTCATTTTACCTACCTTATAAAGGATGGAAGGCTGAATCAACCTTGGGCCGGGCTCGAACCTGCAATAATTGCAGGCTTCGGTGTTCTTAATAACAGGCTATTACCAGCTTGAGCTATCCGGCCCCAGTTATCCTAGAAAACATATTTTCCATGAGGGTTGATATAGTAGATTCAAAACTTCAGATCTACAGACTGGATCCAATTATTTTGTGATAATTCAGATACAGACTGAAGTCTACTGTATTTCCATGGCCTTGAACAATATCTCCATAGTACGCTGCCCTTTGCCTTTGGATTCAGAATTTGACTGAACCTGGTGCATGTCCCCAGTGTCTAATAGAAAATAAAAAGCACTGAAACTTTATCAGTTGTTTAAGGAAAGGAACAGGGAAATATATTTTGGGGAAACCTTTTCCTGAAGGCTTTTATGGTTTTCATCATTGGGCCCTTTAAAACATGTCTGGCACTGATGAAGTAATGTCTGGCTATAATGAAACAATAGCCTTCCTTGATCTCCAGGGATAGTCAAATCTGAAGCATTCACTTTTTCATGTTGCACAAGGCCAATTCTTTTGTCTCTGCATCAGTTCACAAGCCTCCTTCCCAATATGATACACATATTTTCCTGCACATTTCTTATAATATTAAAATCTGTATAAACATTTGTTCCAGGAATAGCAGTTCTTGAAAGTAATTATTTCCTAATCCAATGCATTTATGTGATTATGTTGCTCTAATAAAACACATTTTTGTGTGGATCTTTTCTTTATATGTATTTTGGTACTTTAAAAAAAACCCCACTATATTATAAATTTCAGAAAAGTGTATTTTTTTAAAAAAATTCACATGTATACTTTACTTTTGTTTAGGAGACTGAATTTCAAAAGATGTAAAGGAAAAATACAAATAATACAAAATGAATTTGTCATTCATCCCTCGTTTTCAGAATATTACTGACTGGATTCATATCTGTGTTTCTGCAGGCTAGCTGGATATAAGTGTGGACTGACCAATTTGTAAATGAGCAGGAGATGAGCCTGTGATTGAATTTCCAATTATACAAAAAGCTTCCCATGAAATTTTCTCCTTTGTTTCTAAATTGGCTCAATTTAGGGAGGTCTCCTTTAGCAAAGAAGCTACACATTTGGCAATAGCTGCACACGGCTGAGCAATGCAGGAGTAAAATGTATCCTATTTCCTATAGTCATGTAGATTCTTCTCTTTCCAAATTCCCCTGCTGGATAATTCAATCACTATGAAAGCTGCATGAGACAGTGGTTTTGATTCACCAAGATCTCAGCTTTTGAGTTTAATTTACAGCAATTTCCTTTCAGGATTCATTAATCTGGACATGAAATTGCTACCAGACTAATGTGAGGGTGTTCAAAGATTCAATTTCACCATTGTGTAACCCTTTCCCCCAGTAATTGTGCCAGAGGCATGGAATATAGCAGAATAAAGGGATAAACCCTATGTATCTTAAATCTTTAAGATTCCTAGCTGCTTGGATATGTATACATTTTTTGTTTTAATGATTTTGTATTAGTAGCTGCATAACATCATGTTAATCAATTACTTTCAGCATCCCAAAGAAAGGTGAATATTGTCCATATAGGTGAGAGCCAAGAGCAAAGCTCTGATATTTGCCTTTGAGAAAATGTAGACAAAGTTGTAAATGAAACTGAAATATGTTTAAAGTACCATGATTACTAAATAAGCTTCTTTGTTAAGCCCGTATTAGAAAGGGTTTTGTGTAGATTCACATTTTAAGCTAGAAATAGAAACTGCTTTGCTTTGTAAGACTTAATATTCCCACGAAATACTAGTTTTCAACTAACCTGCCTTCCACTTGGCCCAGATACATTAAATCTCATGCCTGATCCTTTTGCTTCCCTCAGTTAAACCCTCCACTTGTCTTACTTTTTAATATTCCCAGGCATTCCTTTCTATGCCCCTACAGGGAATTTCATCATTTCTGTTCAGGAATATTTCAACTTCCCTGGTGTGTTGCTTATAGAAATCCTCTCATCAAATCTTTTAATTTTACCTTCCAACAGAAGGGATCATCTCAAAGCTTCTTTTACTGTTCATGTAGCTTGGAGCAGAGGTCTTCAACCTTGGCAACTTTAAGCCTGGAGGACTTTAGTTCCCAGAATTCCCCAGCCAGCTTTGCTGGCTGGGGAATTCTGGGAGTTGAAGTCCACCAGGCTTAAAGTTGCCAAGGTTGGAGACCACTGATTTAGAGTGTCTCACACATTTTTCCTGTTTGCTTTATCAGTCAACTTGGTTTCCAGAGCCGTGGCTTCCATATATGTTCCTGAAACTATCTCAACATGCTCAGGAGAAGCAATTTTCCTATCGCATTTTATGGGCAATGAGTAGCACAATAAACAATCAGCAGCACTCAGGAAACAGTCAGCAACAATTAGAAAACAGCTAGCAACTATCAGCCAGCAATTTCTACCTATCTGGCTTCACCACATTCTTCTCCTTCCAATCTCTTCTCCCTCTCACTCCTCAGGTTCCTCACTCCCTCCTCACATAAAACTCCCTTGTTTGTTCTCCTTAATGCTCACTCAACAAGCTTTGTCCTATGTAAATAACTGTCAGAGCCACTGTGTCCACTCTAATGCAAACAATTTATGAGTGTATAAAGAAGAACAGAAAGCTAGTTGCTACCTGTGTGCATTGACTTACTTGTATAGGTTCATCTTCAAATGTGTACTAGATATTCCTCACCCAACACAAAGACCTTCATCAGCTAAAATTGAGAAATTGTTTTCACTCTTCCCATAGTGCTGAAAGTTAAATGACAAAAGTGTAACTTGAGTAATATCTGGAGAAAATTTTCCTTGCTGTAAATCTTCCTGACAAAATTGTTCAGAACACCCCAGGTCCATCTGAGCAAAATGTGCACATCTGCTAGCGTGTACATTTCCTTTGGAGAAAATGTAATTAAGCAATCTCACGGAAAGTAAGATGGGAAAATTGATAGTACTACTTCTCCACATTTAAACAAATAAAGAATCAAGGTCTTTGGGATATAAATTGCTTCAGAGCAATTTAAAAATTGCTCTGAAATATTCAGATTCACATCTGAATGAGCCTATCTCCAGCTTAAGCTTTACAGAAGAAATCTTTCTAAAGGTGCCCTGGATTACAAAGATCTCTTAATGGGAGAAAACCTCCTCTGTCATCTAATCTCATCTGAAAATTAGCACATATACTCACTGTTACGATTAAGGAAATCGAGTTGCATCTCTTAGAGTTAATTTTTGAACAATTCCATTTATGACTTTTATAGCTGATTAGTATTATGGGAAGTGCCATGTTTGTAATTTTGTGTTTTGATATTTTTTTTTACACGTCTGTCTGTCTTGCTCTGTTTTGTTTAGCTTCCTAGAGTATTCTTTTCGGGCCTGGAAATGCAGACTATAATTCCATTAAGTAAATAAATCAATGTACCTTTTTTAGACTTGCCACACTAATGGCAACAGTATCCACAGCTGAGAGTATTCTGTAAGCCACAATGACTGACAAATACAATATCAACCTTTTTGTCCTTGTGGAATTCAGAAAGGTAAGGAAGGAGAATAAATTCTCACCTTAGTAATGATGTGCAAATTGTTAAAGATTCTGTGCCAGATTACCCTTGGACAATGGTGTTCACACTTCTGCTGTGACTAGATTTTCCCTGCTCTGGAAGAAAATACAGGTGTGAAAATATCCTAACACATGTTCCTTTATATTTCTTATTAAGCTCTCTTACCTTCCTCATGTGGATCATTTGCCTAGTGCCTGTTTTCGGATTTTAAGATAAATTCCCCACATTTAGTATATCTTGCTGATGAACAACAGAAACAAATAAACTTTGTATTGGTTTTATTTTTTATACCAATTTTCATTCCGTGTAATGAAAAACATGTTTATTGCGTATTTATTATTTCAAGTTATATAGCTGACCACTCAACATGTGACTCAAAGAACTGTATGCAATTAAAATCAGCAAAGGAATAAAATATAATAAAACATATTGGGCCAGAAGCAATTTACACAACTAATCAAGATGGGCTTATAAAACCTTCTGAAGGCCTCAGAGGGAAGCTAATTTTTCAGAACTTTTAAGAAGGTAGGCCGGGTTTTGGCCACCCATATCTCTAGGGGAATGTTGTTCCATTGAGTACACATGGTGACAAAGGAAACAGGTCTTCTGGGTCTAGATAGATAGATAGATAGATAGATAGATAGATAGATAGATAGATAGATAGATAGATAGATAGATAGATGATAGATAGAATTTTTTTATTGGCCAAGTGTGATTGGACACACAAGGAATATGCTCTCAGTGTACATAAAAGAAAAGATACCTTCATCAAGGTACAATTCTTACAACACAACACTGAATGATAGACATAGGGTACAAATAAGCAATCAGGAAACAATCAATATCAATATAAATCGTAAGGATACAAGCAACAAAATTAAAGCCATACAGTCATAAGTGGAAGGAGATGGGTGATAGGAATGATGAGAAGATTAATAGTAGTGCAGACTTAGTAAATAGTTTGACAGTGTTGAGGGAAATATTTATTTAGCAGAGTAATGACATTCAGGAAAAAACTGTTTTTGTGTCTAGTTGTTCTGGTGTGCAGTGTTCTATAGCATTGTTTTGAGGGTAGGAGTTGAAACAGTTTATGTCCAGGATGTGAGGGGTCTGTAAATATTTTCACAGCCCTCTTTTTGACTTGTGCAGTATACAGATCCTCAATGGAAGGCAGGTTGGTAGCAACTGTTTTTTCTGCAGTTCGAATTATCCTCTGAAGTCTGGGTCTGTCTTGTTGGGTTGCAGAGCCAAACCAGACAGTTATAGATCAACCTATTCTTCAAGGCACCTGGAGGCCAGACAAGGAATAATGGATGGAAATCGAGGAGAGATTCAACCTAGAAATAAGGAGAAATTATCTGACAGTGAGAACAATTAACCAGTGGAATAGCATGCATTCAGAAGTTGTGGGAGCTTCATCACTGGAGGTTTGTAAGAGATTGGACTGCCATTTGTCAGAAATGGTGTAGGTTCTCCTGCTTGGGTTGGGGGATGGACTAGATGACCTACAGTACAAGGTCCCTTACAACTCTGTTAATCTGTTAAAAAGAACATGGAAAGTTGGAGTGCAGCTCAGAGCAAATATGACTGAATTTATCTAACATATTCCTCAAAAAGTCCTCACAGAAGCCCTTAGGGTGATCTTATGACCCTGTATTCAGAGAAGAATTTAATGTCAGAGACACTTTCATGGGTGAAATGAGTGTGATATTTTCTCACTTCTTTATTTACAAGGTTTCATGGTGCCAACATCTCTGGAGAGGACTGCAGCTTCTTATGTTTCCATTCAGTTAAAAAAGGATAGCTTCCTTGCAGAACTTTTGTCACTGGACTTTTTCAGATTGGAAAGTGTTAGGGTTAAAAGAGGTACTTGCTACTCCTGATGGTGCTTCACCATTAAATCAACAACTGGCAGATGACCTGTGTTTTACTGCACGTTTGAAAGGAAACTACAGCCACCTATTTCCATAACCTCCATCTTAGACACACCAACAACAGCCAAGCCTCCTACAACTGACCCCATCCCATTGGGTTCACAATCTCTAGTGATCACAGAAAAGGAAGTGCAAGACCTATTTCACAGACAAAAGCCAGGAAAAATTCCAGGCCCAGACAAGATAACTCCTTCTTGCTTAAAGGTCTCTGCTGACCAGTTGGCCCCCATTTCACCCGTATCTTCAATAAATCGTTAGAGATGTGCTATGTTCCTTCTTGCTTCAAACACTCTACTATCATCCCAGTGCCAAAGAAGCCCACCATCAAGGAACTAAATGACTACAGACCAGTTGCTCTAACATCTGTAGTCATGAAAACCTTTGAAAGGCTAGTGAAAACCATTGCAGATCTGCTGTTAGACCCCCTGCAATTTGCATACCCAGCAAATAGATCAAATAGATGATGATGTTAATATGGCTCTGCATTACATCCTACAACATCTTGAATCTCCAAAGACCTATGCAAGGGTCCTTTTTGTAGATTTTAGTTCAGCATCCAACACCATCATTCCAGACACTCTTCTAACTAAGCTAAACCAGCTACAGGTACCTGAACAGACTTGTAAGTGGATCACAAGCTTCCTAACAGACAGGAAGCAGCAGGTGAAGCTAAGCAGAATCACATCAGATACCTGTACAATTAGTACAAGGGCCCCACATGGCTGTGTGCACTCCCCACTTCTCTCTATATACCAATGACTGCATCTCAAACGATCCATCTTTTAAACTCTGAAGTTATCAGATGACACAACAGTGATTGAGCTCATTTGAGACAATGATGAATCCACGTATAGATGAGAGGTTGAACAACTAGCCTTGTGGTGCGACCAGAACAATCTGGAACTGAACACACTCAAAACCGTAGAAATAGTGGTGGACTGTAGGAAAAACCCTTCCATACTTCCACCTCTTACAACACAGTATCAACAGTAGAGACCTTCAAATTTCTAGGTTCTAACATATCTCATGACCTAAAAAGGACTTGGGTGTCCTCTTGGATGGGCGGCTGTCGTTTGACGATCATTTGGCGGCCGTCTCCAAGAGGGCCTTCCACCAAGTACGCTTGGTGCGCCAGTTGCGCCCCTTCCTTGACCGGGATGCCTTATGCACGGTCACTCATGCCCTCGTCACTTCCCGCTTGGATTATTGCAATGCTCTCTACATGGGGCTGCCCTTGAAGTGCACCCGGAGGCTGCAGTTAGTCCAGAATGCAGCTGCGCGGGTAATAGTGAGAGCAACTCGTTGCTCCCATGTAACACCAATCCTGCGCAGTCTGCACTGGCTTCCTGTGGTTTTCCGGGTGCACTTTAAGATTTTGGTTACCACCTTTAAAGCGCTCCATGGCTTAGGACCCGGGTACTTACGGGACCGCCTGCTGTTACCTTTTGCCTCCCACCGACCCGTACGCTCTCACAGAGAGGGCCTTCTCAGGGTGCCGTCCGCCAAACAATGTCGGCTGGCGGCCCCAGGGTAGGGCCTTCTCTGTGGGAGCTCTCTCTGGAGCAGGCTTCCCCATGGGTTACGTCAAGTGCCTGATCTTCGGACCTTTTGCCGTGAGCTGAAAACGCACCTATTTATTCAAGCGGGACTGGCTTAAAATTTTAGTGGGGTTATTTATATTTTAATGTTTTAAATGGTTTTAAATTTGGCCACCTTATAATATGCTTGTTTTAATTTCTTTTAATGTTTATAATGTGATTTTTTACATGGCTGTACACCGCCCTGAGTCCTTCGGGAGAAGGGTGGTATAAAAATTGAATAAAATAAAATAAATAAATAAATAAATAAATAAAATAAAATGGATACCCAACATCAAAAACATCATCAAAAAAGCACAACAAAGAATGTTCTTTCTGCGCCAACTCAGAAAGCTCAAATTGCCCAAGAAGCTGCTGATACAGTTCTTCAGAGGAATTATTGAGTCTGTCATCTGCACCTCTATAACTGTCTGGTTTGATTCTGCAACCCAATAAGACAGACCCAGACTTCAGAGGATAATTAGAATTGCAGAAAAAACAATTACTACCAACCTGCCTTCCATTGAGGACCTGTATACTGCACAAGTCAAAAAGAGGGCCATGAAAATATTTACAGACCCCTCACATCCTGGACATAAACTGTTTCAACTCCTACCCTCAAAACAATGCTATAGAACACTGCACACCAGAATAATTAGACACAAGAACAGTTTTTTCCCGAAGGCCATCACTCTGCTAAACAAATAATTTTCTCAACACTGTCAAACTAGTTACTGAGACTGCATTACTATTAATCTTCTCATCGTTCCTATCACCCATCTCCTCCCACTTATGACTGTATGACTGTAATCTTGCTGCTGGTATCCTTAAGATTTATATTGACTGTTTCCCTATGACTATCATTTAGTGTTGTACCTTATGATTCTTGATGAATATTTTCTTTTATGTACTCCGAGACCGTATGCACCAAGACAAATTCCATGTGTGTCCAGTCACACTTGGTCAATAAAAAATTCTGTTCTGTTCTGTTCTATTCTAATAGCAGCAGAGTGACTCAACTGGGTTATATGAAAATAAGCATTTGTTCATCATTCTGATAGTTAGAAAAAAACTCTTATTTTTGTGTAGCCAGTTATTCTTCAAAAGAGAAGAAAACAGGAAGTTCAGAAACAAAATGAAAAAGGAAATAATCTCTCTTAAAGGTATCAGTGAGGCTCAAAAATCTTTCATTCTAGCTGGATTATCTAAAAGGTTATTTATATAAGGTAATGCTAAGTACCTAAGAACTGAGGCTTAGTTAAAGAGTCAGATTGTTTGTTTGTTCATCCATGGATACGATTTGGTGCCACCTGACACTAAGTGACTTTGGGTGGCTCACAATCCACCAAAGAAGATAAAAACAATGTAATCAGAAAGAGAAGTCAGAACCAGTGAGAAATATCACAGCAAGTCATTATGAAATATTGTAATTTGTCTTATACTTCACATTGCAGCCATGCATTATGATATCAGATTTATTAAATTAAGTGATAACATTTGTAATGCCTCAAACCAAATTCACTCAGTGCTCAGTTACAAATTATGGGCAATTAGATAGGTTTTTAATCCCAGAGAATAGCAGAGTTTTAATAAATCATGTTCCTCATTTACATCAAAGGCTCAGGTTTGTCCGGAGCTTCTTTGCAATATTCTCTTTTAATGAACAAATCACAGTAATATTATTTGTGTATTTATTTTGCCAGTGAATCAAACTGAGCCCTGGGAAAACACTTGATCATGGGTAATGATCCAGCACCTGGGAAACATTGCATGTTGCTAAACAATTAATATTAAAATATGTTATTGAAATACATATTTCAAAAGGAGTTTATTGTATTGCCCTTTAGGGTGCATAGTTACAATTTACTGAGTTTGAATCTGAAATATATATGTAAAGCAATAAAGTTCATTGAACAGAGTGAGATTTATTTCTGAATAAAAAATTATATATGATTATATTATGAGGGTTGAATGAAAAGTAATGTTTCCAATGTTAAATGGCTTATAACAGTTGGCAGAACTGATGCGTTAGAAGGTCTGACATGTCCTTTAGTATCTGGTCTTCAGTTGTCAAAAATTCCTGTGAGAAAAGGCTGTGTTGCTAATCTACATGAAATGGAATTCTGCAGTGAATAGTCCTTAGTGCATTTTAAAGAATGCACTGTTGAATTTTTAATGGCCGAACATGTCCCTCTAAATTCTAATAACTGAAATTTACCTCACCAAATGTAGGTTGTTTATGGTGACAATGTGTGGATGTGAGTACTGTATATCCCTGGGTTAGATAGATGATAGATAGATAGATAGATAGATAGATAGATAGATAGATAGATAGATAGATAGATAGATAGATAGATGATAGATAGATAGATAGACAGACAGACAGACAGATATAATAACATGAACAAGAACAACAACAAAGTTGGAAGGGACCTTGGAGGTCTTCTAGTCCAACCCTCTGCCCAGGCAGGAAACCCTACACCACTTCAAACAAATGGTTATCCAATGTCTTCTTAAAAAATTCCAGTGTTGGAGCATTCACAACTTCTGGAGGCAAGTTGTTCCACTGATTAATTGTTCTAACTGTCAGGAAATTTCTCCTTAGGTCAAAGTTGCTTCTCTCCCTGATTAGTTTCCACCCATTGCTTCTTGTTCTACCCTCAGGTGCTTTCTACCTCAGATAGATAGATAGATAGATAGATAGATAGATAGATAGATAGATAGATAGATAGATAGATAGATAGATAGATAGATAGATAGATAGATAGATAGATAGATAGATAGATAGATAGACAGATAGATAGATAGATAGATAGACAGACAGACAGACAGACAGACAGACAAGAACTGATTTGTGTGACCAAATGAATTAGGTAAACTGCCTCAACTAACAAATTTCACATGAAATAGGTTGATGAACTGTTTAAAGATAATTGATGGAACACTAAAAAAAATTGTCAATGTGACTATTAAGATTATTATATTTAATATTATTATTATATTCTTATTAGAAGATACGTTAAGAGGGAGAAATGAATAGATGTATTATGCTCATTATTATTATTATTGTAAGATTAGAGAATCAATATCAATGTAAAGAGTACTGTTGTAAATTTTGATTGTTATTGCACAGAGATATTTGTACCCAGATGACACACTGTTTAATGGAAGATGGAATGTTTAAGTTAAAAATGAAAAAAAAATTAAAAAAGAAAGAAAATTGTCAGTGTTGGCATTTGACGAGGACATGTGGGTCACCTGAGATATAGATTCTCTTCTCAGAAAGTTTTTATAAGTTCGGTTCCCTGCAGAGGTAATTGACATTTACTAGTAATTGTTTCTTACACTGTAAGAAACAAGATGAACAATTCCTTCATAGTACCCTGTTTCCCCCAAAATAAGACTTCCCCTGATGATAAGCCCAATCGAGCTTTTGAGAGCATGGCAATAAGGCCAAGTGCTTATTTCAGGGTTCAAAAAAAATATAAGATAGGGTCTTATTTTCGGAGAAACACGGTATCATAACAATCAATGAAACATAAAGTGATAATTATGAGTCAGAAAAGCAGCATTTGTCCATAGAATGTCATTGCCAAGCTTCATCTGCAAATTAATCAATGCATCAACCAATAAACTGTTGAGAGAAAACTTATGGTCACAGGTTTGGAGAATGCAGATCGTTATACAAATGGATTTCCTTGAATCTGACATGACTATAAACATACAATGCTAGATGCAACATCCAAAACTTTGAAAGAACAATTAAACAGAATCTGGAAACAGAAAACGGGACTTTTGTTGCAATATGATAATGCTAGACCTCACACCTAATAGGCCACCATAAGAGGCAATTCCAAAGTTGGATTTCCCAGTCTGATCATCCACCACGGAATCTAGACTTGGTACCTTGTAAGTTTCACACACACACCCCTCAAAAAAAATAATAATAGTACCTTTGTTTGACATAAATAAGGAGATAGAAAGAACTGCTGGCATTTGATTGAAAAGTGCTCATTTCAAAGATTGTTTTCCCGTTTCATTTGTTAAAATATCATTTTCTGAACTAAAATTATGGAGGAGGAGCTGTTCTTTTTTAATCGCTGAATCGATAGATTGATAAACATTTAAGCCATGAAATCCTTTCAAAAAATTTGCTTCAGAATGTGCAGAAGTGAAATAAATAAAGGCACAGACAATGCAGCTTAAAAAACAAAATCCTGAAAAATCCTGAAAAAAAGAGCTGTAGCTGCTTTAATTGATTTGAAGAGAAGTGCTTTTTATCAACCAGTGTCTTGTAAATCATCTCTTTGAAAGGATGTGAACTTCTCTAACATCAAGGGAAAACTTTACAGTCTCATCTAAAAATGTAAATTTTCTTCTCTCATGCCTTTACATGAATGTAACTAATCTTTTTCTGGCTTGTTATACTGTATGGTATACACCTGCCCCAGATCAGGTATTTACCATTTTAAGCTAAAAAATATATAATGATACAGCCAAAATAAATGTTACCACCATTAAACAAAAAAACAAAATAAAACTTTGAGAGTCCTAACTCCTTTCAACCAAAATCTGGAGAATAAAGGAAGCAACCAAGTTATTCCACATCAAACGTCAAGCGAATCACTTTGGACTTGACACTTGGATTGCCTCAAAGGCATCGGAGTTGCTTTCTTATTTGATCAAATTGATGACAGAATTAAAACCTGTAACACGTCTCTTTCAAAACTTTGAGAATATTTTTAAAGTAGACATTGTTATGATACTTCATATATGGACTAAAGAACTGGAATCTCTGGAAAAACCTGATCAATGGATTTGTGTCCTAAAAAATATATATGTTAAAATAGATCTGAGATTAAAATTGATTCACCACCACCACCACCCAAAAAATATATGCACTTTAGGATATATTGGACTCACGAAAGAATGTATTTGAAAAGATAGATATCAAATTTGCTGTGGAGTGGTGTAAAAAATATGTGGGTTAAAACATGATATGGTCATGTGATCATTTGGTATATTTTGTGCGGGAGTAATGTATATAAGTTCCAAGGGATGCAGTGGCTCAGTGGCTAAGACACTGAGCTTGTTGATCAGAAGGTTGGCAGTTCAGCATCTCAAATGCCTAGCACCGCATAATTGAGTGAGCTCCCGTTACTTGCCCCAGCTTCTGCCAACCTAGCAGTTCGAAAGCATATAAAAAATGAAGTAGAAAAATAGGGACCACCTTTGGTGGGAAGCTACAGTGCTCTAGGCGCCTTTGGCATTCAGTCATGTCAGCCACATGACCACGGCAGCTGTTTTCAGACAGTGCTGGCTCTTCGGCTTAGAAATGAAGACGAGCACCACCCCTAGAGCTGGAAATGACTAGCACTCATGTGCGGGGGAACCTTACCTTTACCTAATGTATATAAGTAGATTTACGGGACACTCATAAAATATTAAAGTGTTAATGAAATGTTCAGCTATATACCAAAGCTTTAGAATGTGACAGTTTATCAGGCATTATGGTTATGTAGAGCATGGTATAGTATGAATATATTATTGAAATAGTTGATAAGTATAAAGTATAAGACAGATTTTTTTTCTTCTTTCATACTTTTCTTAGTCTCTCCGATGATTTCCAGGGCATTGGCCTGTCCTTTAGTGTGACCAACGCATAGTGATATTTCCTCAAAATATATGTTTTTACATGAGGGGTCCTTGGTGCTTTCTGAGGTTGCTTATTTTCTGGCAGACATTTCATTATCCAAACATCAATACTGATGATGTTACCTTGTTTGGGTAAAGAAACGTCCACAAGAAAACAAGCAAGCTCTGAGAGCACCAAGACCCCTCTTTGCCAACCCTGAGCTACAAACATTCTCCCTTATTAATATGTTTACATATACTCGGTGCATAAAAATAAATGGGTGCATTGAGCACATCTGTTGGTGCCTCTGGCGATTGCTTTAAAGAGAAATTTAAAGATAGTTTGACAGTGGGGCTCTTAGGCTGTGCACATTAAACCCATATCTACCTCTGGCAAACAGATCTGCAAGATTTTGGATTGTTTCAAACATCTTGACAGCCACAGGCAAGGAAGAAATGAAATTAATATGTCATCACTAAAAGTGATGCCTCTCAAATTACTCCCAGCTAGGGTCAGGGAGAAATGCATTTTGTTCATATTTTAGCAGGAATCAACTAATTTGCAGTTCACCAACTAATATGGAAAGCAGTTATCATTGAGGTTTCACACTTTTTAAAATTATGCAATGCATGTTCTCAAAGAAACAAAATATGTGCAAAAATGCATACATTTGGGGAAAGTCATACCAAAGGGCATATATTACCGAAATTACTCCCATTTATATTGTTCAGTTATTGTATAAATAAATAAGGAAAAATAAGTGAAAAATAAGTATAGATTTTCACATACTCATTGAAAAGAAAGCATATATGGTGGTAGAAAGGAATTTTTTCTGGGAACAAATATAAGACTATACAAAGTAAAAATAATGTAATTTTTTGCATCTTTCTTCCAGCTTTCTTAAAACTAATGAGTTTGATGTTTTTAATTTTTTGCTCTACCCACATCATTTTGTCTTCTCCATCCATTAGTGGAAAGAACTATTTAATGAAGAAAACTTGGCCTCTTATTATTGTTTGGTTGGGTCAAAAAGTTATTTTCATTAAAAAATGTGAAGCCTAGACAGCCAGATATATCACTGTCATTACAATAGGAGGGCAGCAGTTTCCTTGTCTCTTTTTGTTACTTGTTTGATCAATTACTTACAAAAAGAATTATATCCAGTTCAAACATGTCCAGTCCTGAGAGATAACCTGGACAAGTCCCTGATGTTTACTTAGCAAGGTTTTTCAGAAGTGATTTGCTCTTGCCTGCTTCCTAGGACTGAGAGAGAATGACTGGTCCAAGGTCACCCAGCTAGCTTCATGCCCAAAATTATTTACTTACTTAGTTACTTAATTAATTAAAATGTATGTGCCACCCATCTCCCTGATAGATTGACAAACAGTCATATGTTTGCCAGCTGATCTGAAACCAAAATAGCACTAAGGTGAGATATGCCCTTCTGGTAAAGAACGAACGAACGAACGAACGAACGAACGAATGAATGAATGAATGAATGAATGAGGTATGAGTTGGGATAGGATAGACTTTTTTTTATTTCTTTTTGTCACAACAGTATGCACAAACAATTGTCATAGATAGAACAACATATTTTGAAGAAAATATATACATATATGTAAAAAATATGCATCAGCTATATCAAATTGATATGATAAAGGGAACAATAGGACAGGAACGGTAGGCACTTTTGTGCTCTTATGCACGCCCCTTATAGTCCTCTTAGGAATGGGGTGAGGTCAATAGTAGACAGTTTTTGGCTGAAGATTTTGGGTTTTTGAGTAGAGACTATGGCCTGAGCAGAAAATGGCTGGCTTTTCTTACCCTTTTAAAATTGAATATCAAGCTATGGAAAACTCTGCACAGAATCCCTTTCAGGACAGCTTACAATTTTCCAACATGTGCAGAGGGTACATGTAAACCAACCACTTGCATGTGGGGGAAAGGAAAAGCATCTGTCTCTGGCTCACATTGTGTGGGGCTCCCTCCTGAGACAGATGAATCAGCCACTTGGAAATGAGCAATTCTTTTCATCAGACTTCTAAGCTTATGTGAAGCCTGCGAGAGGATAATTATTAGTGGGGAAAGGATGTGGAATCAGAATATTATGCACTTTCCCTTGTGGGCAGAAAAACAAAATCTCTTTGTTCTTCCAGAGAAGCCAAATATAGCTCTTGTCAGTGAATCATATTTGTGAACATGATGATATTAAAATGTAGAAGAATGGTCTTCCTTGTCATTCTTATCTCTTCCCTTGCAAAGAAATTTGCAATCTCCAGGGGGTGGGAATAAAGGGGGGAAAAAACGTGTTAAATAATGTATTGCCACATATAAAGTGACCTTTCCCAATCTGATGCCTTCCAGATATGCAGGATCACAACTCTGATTGCCCAATCACACTGGCTGGGGATTCAACTGTAATTCAACTTTTCAGCTGAAAAGTAACAGGTATAGAGAGGCATTTATTAAATACAATTGGTTAATTAATTAAAAATCTTTTTCTCTGAACTATAACTATAAAATGGAGAAGCAAGTATAGAGATCTAAGTCCAGAGCACCTTGAATTTTATTGACTCTTATCCGCCACCTATTTGCTTTGACCATTAGTAGTTCAGATTCTTGTAGAAAGCACAAGCTTGCAAAAAACCTAAGTATTCTTTTGAACTTCCTGATTTTCCTGCACTTGACAGATACATTTAAAATATTATTATATGGGGTTTGAAAGGCAAATACTTCTTTAGAAAATTTAGCTCTATCTCCATGGTTTGGGAGGAGATTCAAGGATTTATATCAAAGTATGGATAATTTAAAAGAGACTAGGAATTATTATTTTTTTCCATACTAGGAAAAGAAGTTTACATGAATATGTTGCACCACAGGGGGAAGACAGTACTAGGTGAGGTGCATGTCTATCCAGATGCTTATGTTTGATGCTGTGAATATTTTCAAAGCTCTTGATCTTCTAGGGGGCTTGATCTTAAAACTAGATTTGGACTGAACAGCCCTTCAAATAAAGGACATTCCTCCATAAAATAAAAACACATGCCGTCCTTATGAGAAAATGACAAGAAGACCATGAAAACTATGGATGATTTCAGATTTTTTTCTTCTTCTCCTCCTTCTGCATAGAGAATTATACATAATGAAATCAGTCAGTTAAGACACTGGGCTATCAACCAGAAGGTTGGTAGTTTGAGACCCAAGCACTGTGCGACAGGGCGAATACCTGTTACTTGCCCCAGCTCTTGCCCACCTAGCAGTTTGAAAGCACGCAAATGTGAGTAAATAAATAGATGCCACTTCAATGGGAAGGTACCAGCATTCCATGTGCCTTGGCATATAGTCATGCAGGCCACATGACCATGGAAATATCTTTGGCCAGCACTTGCTCCCTCGGCTAGGCAATGAAGATGAGTATATCACCCTCGAGTCAGAGCTGACCAGATAGAGAAAAGCTTTATCTTTTTCTTTAAGTCAGGTAAATAAGTAATGTTAGATAGAATTTTGCAACTTGGATTCTTTTTATTCATATTTTTTTTCATTATTTCAATATAGATGATGTCCTACTCGTAAGATTTGAATGAGAACTTTATCCAGAGAAGGAAGGCCAGGAGTTCATCCAGATTCAGGAGACAACAAAAGCTGTAGCTGAGTATAAAACCATAGCAGAGGGCAAGGTAGTACTTGTTCCTACAAGAAGTCAATAAAAAAAGAGAAGAGTGAAAGGTGAAGTGGAAGAAACAATCATTATTAACCATCTCAGTATGAAAAAGCATAAACATGATGAGGCCTCTGAAAGGTCTAAAGATACAGTATGTCAATGTGTAATTCATGCGTATTCTTTAGTACCAGACCATTCATTAAAACACATTCTATTTCCGCTTTTGTTCTACTTGCAAATGGTATTATTAGCTGCAATTTCAAACATACTCAATCCTTGATGTCAATTGAAACCTTCAAAAAGCAAAAAATGAAACAAAATTGATACATTTTAATAGGGGTGGTAAGAGGAATTTAAAAAGGAATTAAAAGGATGACACGATTCTGAAATAGATTCAGTCAAGTTGCCCTTTGGATCAGTGGTGAAATCTGAACTGGTTTACCACCAGTTCACTGGCTGTGCATGCAGGCTGCATGCCAAGCATGTGCTGTGCGCAGCACGCACACATGCATGCGCAATACACACCAAATGAGTGCTGTGCACGCGCATGCACAGTACTCGCCAAAAGGAGGCTTCAGAAGGTAAGTAAAACAGCTGGGGAGGGGAATCAGCTGTGGTGCGTGAGCTTGAGAACCTTTTAAAAAACTTTTTAAAAGCATTTTTTACTACCGGTTCTCCGGTAGCTGATCTTTGGAACTTTTTTTTGTTTTACTTTTTTTACTCCTGGTTTGGTGAACCAGCAGCATTTTTTACTATCAGTTTGGGCAAACCGGCCAGAACTGGTAGCATTTCACCCCTGCTTTGGATCCAAGTCACCATTCAAATTATATTCTTCTGAGTCACTCCAAAAAGTTTCAGAAGTGATGTGGTGATTCAATGACTTTCTGCTTTGCGTTGTTATCACTTCCCTTCCATACAGGGATAGAGCTGAAGGGGTGAAATGATAACGACATGTCAGCCAATAATTTTTCTCACTTCACAAACTTTGCCTTTCAGAACCTGCCTATCAAAACTCTTCTGCTAGAATTTATTCAGACAGAATGAAGACAGCAGATTTATTCTGCTGATTTTATTTCATATGATTTGCATTATATGGTCCTCTAGCTTCCCCTAACATACTCTTTTACTTTTAACAGCCATGTAGTGCAGTGGTTAGAATGCAGTATTGCAGGCTAGTAGAATTCTAATTGCAGGCTAATTCTGCTGACCTCCAGCAGTTCAATTCTTACTGGCTCAAGGTTGATTCAGCCTTCCATCCTTCTGAAGGTGGTAAAATGAAGACCCAGATTGTTGAGGGCAATATGCTGACTTTGTAAATCACTTAGAGAGGGCCTTAAAGCACTGTAAAATGGTATATAAGTCTAAGTTCTAGACCTACTTTCATTATTCCTTAACTCACTATGTGTTTTTTTATTATAGACCTTGTTATTATTATTTTTTTCAGTATTGGCAGTCTATCCCAATTCTGGCCTGATATAAACTTTCTTTAGTTCCTTCGCTGTTTCAGACTCCCCTTTTATTACTTTTAATTTCACTGTCATTCTCTTCACTTAAATAAAACCCTAGTTTCTTTCTGTTTCCAATTATACCTTGTGCTGCCTTACAATCTCCATTATTACATTACAATATCAAAATGTCAACATGCAGATGGCATTGTCATCATACAGATGCCACTAAGTCGTCACTGCATCGCAACAAGATACAAAAATCACAGCATTTGTGACATCACAAATGTGTTCTGATTTTCCCTCCCACCGCATACTCCCTTGCCCATGACTGTGCCTACAATTAAATGGAATTTCAAATTACCACAAAGAGAATATTGCCCTTGAATATCCAATTTCTAATTTGCTTTGCACATTCAGGATTCAACAGCACATTTCAACTGGATCTTGGCTAATTCACCCTCCTCTATTTAAATATTTCACCAGAGGATAAATCACAGATGACTTAGATTTCTGTTTTGTTTTTTTTTAATCTGAACATAATTTCAAATTTCTATAGGACTATTTTGCATGTCATTTTTATCACATGGCAACAAATAATGCAAATGTTATTACTTTCTTTTCTTTTTTAAAAAAAAAGTTATTTCTGACAGTGTTACTTCTTTATGAGCAGGTCATATCAAAAATAAAATTCATATATTAGACAAGTTTGTCTAATTAGTACATGAGTAATAAAGAGTTGAAAATGATGAGAAGAATTATAATTTCATATGGTTCTAAGAAACAATCCCTGGCATCTTCAATCAGAAAAAAATAATAATCATGTTGTAGATTCTGAATAATAGCTCTGTCTGAGATTGACAGAGAAGATCACCCTTCTCAATCTTGCCCTCTTCAGAGTTCCAGGTAGAACTGCAGTTCCCCGAAACTCAGCACCTTGGGGAAACTCGGCAATCTTTGTTGGTAAATTTAAATTTAACACAAAATAGTTTGTCACTTTGTCTGCCTGCAAAGGCTCCTGGATTGAGACTGAAAGGCGAAAGCGGAAGCAATATACTCCATCCCATATTTGGGTAGACCAGGTTGCCCTGATAGACCCGTCTCCTGGGAAAAACATTTGTTCAGCAACCTGGACCATCTGGAGAGGGTAGATAAGAAAGACTGGATTTGGAAACTGCTGTAGCCTGGGCACATCTGAAGGTTGGAGAAGGATAATTAGTTAGATGAACCTAGAGCTTGAATATTTATTAAGAACTATCCTTTCATTAGGTGTTGCCAATGCTTGCTTAAAGCAGGTTCTAATGGTAAACCAGAGGTGAAATCCAAAATTTTTCCCTACTGGTTTTGTGGCATGGCTTGATGGGCATGGCAGGGGAAGGATATTGCAAAATCTCCATTCCCACCCCACTCCAGGGGAAAGATACTGCAAAATCTCCATTCCCTCCCCTCCTGGGGGAAGAATATTGCAAAATATTCTTCCCCCAGGATATTTTAATATCCTGGATATTTTAATATCCTACATTGCAAAATAGTCATTAAAAGTTGTTAACCTAATCTTATGTAGCTTCTTCTCCAGAAACACTACACTACTAACCAGAGCTTATAAAACATTTGCTAGACCAATTCTTGAATACAGCTCGCCTGTCTTGAACCCATATCACATTTCAGACATCAATACAATTGAATGTGTCCAGAAATATTTTACCATAAGAGTTCTCCACTCCTCTGAATACCACAAAATACCTTATGCCACCAGACTTGAAATCTGGGGTTTAGAAAACTTAGAACTCCGCCGCTTTCGACAGGACCTGTGTTTAATTCATAGAATCATCTATTGCAATGTCCTTCCTGTTGAGGATTACTTCAGCTTCAATCACAACAATACAAGAGCAAACAATAGATTTAAACTTAATGTTAACCGCTTCAATCTTGATTGCAGAAAATATGATTTCAGTAACAGAGTTATTAATACTTGGAACACACTACCAGACTCTGTGGTATCTACTCAAAATCCCCAAAACTTTAACCAAAAACTGTCTACTGTTGACTTCACCCCATTCCTAAGAGGTCTTTAAAGGGCGTGCATAAGAGCACAAACGTGCCTACGGTTCCTGTCCTACTGTCCTACTTTCATTATATCCAATTTATATAGTTATTACATACTTATACTCATATATATGCTTATATATTATATAGTTACTTCATCCCTATGCTTATATATACTGTTGTGACAAAATAAAAAAAAATCTTTATTCCTACCCCACTCTGAGGCCAGCCAGAGGTGGTATTTGCCAGTTCTCCAAACTACTCAAAATTTCTGCTACCGGTTCTCCAAAACCTGTTAGAACCTGCTGGATTTCACCCTTGTGGTAAACTGTGGGATGAAGGTTCTGGTCCATTTTGCAATTACTTGTACTCAAAAATTCTACATAAAGACTTTGTTACTAGATATGTTTTCTTCTTGCATGCGTAAAGTGCTTCCCCCCACCACCAGAAATCATTGGCAATCCTATAAGTATTTTCAGGTCATGTCCTTTCTGAAATTAATCCAAAATTGACAACCAGCAGTGAGACTGTTTCAATATGTTGCTCACAGCTAGCAAGCCAACAGTTTAAATGACTGCTATAGATCCAGGAATCATGACAACTTTTCCTGCCTGGCCATTGTAGGAACCCCATAGGAATTCTTCATCATTTTCTTTTTTATTGATCATCAATACTCAATTCATTTATTAGATGTTTTGGAGTTAACAGATTAGTGTATTTGGAATAACTTCATACAAAATCTTCAGAGCTCTAAATGCATTTAAAAAGACAAGAACAATCTCATTAATCAACAATAAAAAAGTAAAAGTTGTGTCTGGGATTTAATCTCCCCATCAACTCATAGGTTTCCCCCCTTTTTTTGTTTTGAAAAAGTAGCATAACTGTGTTTACATACATTCAGTCTCAGCTGCTCTGAACACACCTTATTGAATGAAAACTATTATGTGGGTAACTGATAAGCAGCACAATTTGCTATCAGCTCTCAATTTGTTTTTCTGGATGTGGAGCTGCCAGTTCTGTTTCAGAATTAGTTTTTACTATGCCCACAATTTGTGGCATTTTTGTTACGTCATATTTTTATTAACTGTTCATTAATCTGCTTTATAGTAGATTACCGTAGTCTCTCAAAATCTAAACTATCTCATAAACTAAAGCTGAAGAACAAAATATAAAATTCCAAACTATAAAATAAATAAAATAGCTTCGAGAGGATAAATTGTGTGTCTTCCCTTTAGGTGAAAAAAGAATGGCAATGTATAAAAAGTAATTTTTTTTTAAAAAAAAAGACCCTAAAATTATTAAATATAATAAAACCTAACCAACTAAAGCTCCCAGCACTCTTTTTCTTTCTCTCTATCTGTATGCATGTGTCTGTTTCTGGGTATATAAATGTATTCCATTTTACACAATTATATTTGGAAATTATAAATTATGGAGTTTGTTGTTCTGAGCTACAAAAAATGCTGATCTTAAATTCAGGGTAGTAAAGAAGAATTATATAAACTTCTCCCATATGTTAACTATATAATCATTGTGTTGATTCCAATGTGGAAACCTTCAAGCCCAGACAGGATTTTTCGGTCTCTATTCTATAGTAAAGGAGTGGACCCAGAAGCATGGTTGATATGCGTATTTTTAAATTTGCAATATATCACCCCAAGAAGTCTATCTGTTGTATTCCCTTTTTAAGTTTGAAAAAGTTATTAGTTATCATGATTATTGTCTTTAAATCAAATTACTTTAAATTAAATTACTTTAAATCAAAACAAATTACTTTTAAATCAAATTACTTTAAATACAAATTACTATTACTAGCCTGACTAGGTGGATCGGTGGCTAAGACATTGAGCTTATTGATCAGCAGCGGTTTGAATCCCTCGTATAGGTCTTCTGCATGAGTAGGGTGTTGGATTAGATGACCTCCAAGGTCTTTTCCAACTCTCTTACTGTTACTTTAGAATCCTAAAATTAAGATTTTATCATTACATTGACTCTTCAGGGTCATCAGTTTAAGGCCTATTTCTTTCATATCCTTAAGAGAAGTAGAAAGGTTTTGGGTCCCCCATTAGTCTATAGCTTCATATCAACTCTTATTTTGCACTGCTTTTGTGTCAACCTTTTTAATTTCTCCAGATAAAACTACATAAATATAAAACAATAAATTTCAAGAAGATCTCAAAATAGCTGTAGGTGTAGAGTTTGAGTCTGTGTATATATGTTTTAAAAATTATATTAAATGTCAATGTTAAATTAACAATGACTAAAATAGCTAAAATGAAATAACTTCTATATAAAATAGAATAACTTCTCTTTAAAAATTGCTAAAATCATTGAACAACTTCCACCAAATAACTTCTAAAATAAAATAACTAAAATAACTTCTATTAAAAATAAGATGGAAAGAAAGAACCGTTGCATATTGGTCCCAAATTATGTAAAGAATTTACTATTGCCAAATCCGCTAATCAGATGAGATAAATCCATCATAGCATATCTGTTCCAGAACAGTAGCCATACTGATCAATTAGAGAAAGCTATCTTCATCTGGATTTATTCACTGAGATCTAGGAGTCATAGAAATATGTATGGAGTCTCCCAAAATTGTCTCAGATTTAGAGATGCTGAGGGCCAACAACAAACAATGGTCTCAATTTGGGAGACTGATTTGCCCATATACTTCAAGAAACATTAATCACATGCAAGATGCAGCATTAATGGTGGTGCAACAGGCTAATGCAGCCTATTATTAACAGCAACTGCTTGCAATATTGCAGGTTCAAGTCCCACCAGGCCCAAGGTTGACTCAGCCTTCCATCCTTTATAAGGTAGGTAAAATGAGGACCCAGATTGTTGGGGGGCAATAAGTTGACTTTGTATATAGTATACAAATGGATGAAGACTATTGCTTGACATAGTGTAAGCCGCCCTGAGTCTTCGGAGAAGGGCGGGATATAAATGCAAAAAAAAAAAAAAAAAGGAATTTCCATACTAAGTACCATAGGTAATTAATAAACTGTTATTAATCACTATGATGAAAAACGATCAAACATGTGCCATGATATGATAATCAAACTCTACTTTTCACACCTGTATACCAATTCCAGACCATAACATCATAATATTTGCAGGCAGGAAAATTAATGAATAGTGTATTAATTGCCTCATGAATAGTCTCTTCATGGGATCATAAAGAGTGGGAGTGAGTTCATTTTTATGATTGATTGATATGAATCTTTTAACAACAACATTTTTATTTTAGTTTTGTAATAACACATATTACCCATCCAATTATCACAAGAATGAAAGTATTTTGATGGTAAGAAGGTCTACTTATCATTAGGGGATAAAAGGCCATTGTGGTGCAGAAGGGGAAGAAGCGTATTATGCCTGAAACTGTTTATTTCCTAGTATTTTTGTGGGAGGGAGGAGTCTTCTTTTAAAATTCAAATTATACCTATGTTAGGATTTGGAATTCATTTTTTTTTTCATGTGTGGTGCCTTAGCAAGGACATCACTGATTTTCAAAATGCTAATCAGAAGACCTGTATAGATTCACTAGACCAATTCTAGAATACAGCTCGCCTGTTTGGAACCCTCACCACATCTCTGACATCAATACAATTGAACGTGTCCAGAAATATTTTACAAGAAGAGTTCTCCATTCCTCTTTAAACAACAAAATACCTTACCCCACCAGACTTGAAATCCTAGGCTTAGAAAACTTGGAACTCCGTCGCCTTCGACAAGACCTAAGTTTAACTCATAGAATCATCTATTGTAATGTCCTTCCTGTTAAAGACTACTTCAGCTTCAATTGCAATAATACTAGAGCAACTAATAGATTTAAACTTAATGTCACCGCTTTAATCTAGATTGCAGAAAATATTATTTCTGTAACAGAATCATCAGTGCTTGGAATACTTTATCTGACTCTGTGGTCTCCTCCCATAATCCTAAAAGCTTTATCCAAAAACTCTCTACTATTGACCTCACCCCATTCCTAAGAGGACCATAAGGGGCGTGCATAAGCGCACAAACATGCCTACCGTTCCTGTCCTATTGTTTTCTTTCTTCTTCCTATATTTGAAAATGCATCCAGATTAGCAACAATTAATTTAAAAATATCTCATTGTGAAGTCTGAAAATTATTTGCAGGCTGGAAAATTAATGAATAGTGTATTAATTGCCTCATGAATAGTCTCTTCATGGGATCATAAAGAGTGGGAGTGAGTTCATTTTTATGATTGATTGATATGAATCTTTTAACAACAACATTTTTATTTTAGTTTTGTAATAACACATATTACCCATCCAATTATCACAAGAATGAAAGTATTTTGATGGTAAGAAGGTCTACTTATCATTAGGGGATAAAAGGCCATTGTGGTGCAGAAGGGGAAGAAGCGTATTATGCCTGAAACTGTTTATTTCCTAGTATTTTTGTGGGAGGGAGGAGTCTTCTTTTAAAATTCAAATTATACCTATGTTAGGATTTGGAATTCATTTTTTTTTTCATGTGTGGTGCCTTAGCAAGGACATCACTGATTTTCAAAATGCTAATCAGAAGACCTGTATAGATTCACTAGACCAATTCTAGAATACAGCTCGCCTGTTTGGAACCCTCACCACATCTCTGACATCAATACAATTGAACGTGTCCAGAAATATTTTACAAGAAGAGTTCTCCATTCCTCTTTAAACAACAAAATACCTTACCCCACCAGACTTGAAATCCTAGGCTTAGAAAACTTGGAACTCCGTCGCCTTCGACAAGACCTAAGTTTAACTCATAGAATCATCTATTGTAATGTCCTTCCTGTTAAAGACTACTTCAGCTTCAATTGCAATAATACTAGAGCAACTAATAGATTTAAACTTAATGTCACCGCTTTAATCTAGATTGCAGAAAATATGATTTCTGTAACAGAATCATCAGTGCTTGGAATACTTTATCTGACTCTGTGGTCTCCTCCCATAATCCTAAAAGCTTTATCCAAAAACTCTCTACTATTGACCTCACCCCATTCCTAAGAGGACCATAAGGGGCGTGCATAAGCGCACAAACATGCCTACCGTTCCTGTCCTATTGTTTTTCTTTCCTACTTCCTATATATATATATATGCTTATACCTCCTTATATTTACTCATATATGTGTTTATATATTATATAATCTTTTTGTATGATACCTACATATATTGTTATGACAAAACTAAATAAATAAAATAAAATAAATAAAATAAATTCCCCCTCCCCCCCAAAAAAATGTGTCTGTGTGGAAGACCCTGTAGGAATCATCCATTAACAAGTTTTTGTTAAAGACAACATTCCAAGACACTTTGGAAAATAGGAGCACCTGGTTGGCTTTGGTTGGTCTTAAGAATTAAGTGGGATCAGTTCTGATTAGAATTTGGACCCTTGGAAAGCCAGGACTGGAGGTTAGATTGGGAAGTTGAAACAACATCTCAGAAAAAAAAAACAATACCAAATCACTTTCATAAAACTACTTAGGTATGTTCAATAGGAATCAAGCTTGACTTGAAACAATTTTACTTCAGTATTATGCAAGCAAATGTACAATCATAATTTCCCTTCCTCCCTCCCCAATCCCACTCCATAGGGATGTCCCAAACACACTATGAAAACATCCTCAACTTTGTGGAATACATTTGGGGGAGCAATAGCAGGCCCCAAGCTGGCAAGGAAGGCTCTGATCTGCTAGCAAGGCAGCAGACCTTGGATTCTGTGGGGCTTCTCCCAATTAACTGAAACAGTTAATAGGTATTCAGGAATATGAGAAGTTCCAATTAATAGATTTATTGTAGTAGTACCAGGGTCTGAAGGGGAAACAAGAGAGGATGTGGAAAGTAAAGGCTAGAGTGGTCCAAGTGGTGGTAAGAGCACCCAGGGCTCTGGCTCCTAATCTGGGAGAGTAGATCCAGCAGATCCAAAACAACATTAGAGCTCTCTGTCCGGAAGAGTACACTGCTAGGAACAGCTAAGATCCTGCACAGGATCCTCAAACTCCCAGGCTTCTGAAAGAAGACCCAAGATGGAGGAAGACACAGACCACCCATAAGGGTAAGAAGAGAATTTTATATCTATATTTCTATATATTCAACCTAGCAAAAGTATACAAAACAAAATAAAAAGATAGAAAGTAAAAAAAAAATTGATTTTTTTTTTAAAAAAATATTCTGACAGATTTTGGCTCTCCTCAGCTCCTATTCACTATAATGTATGCTCAGAAAAGTCTGCATGTGACGGAAATTGTGCCGTTGTACAGGAAATTGCTCAACTGTTTCGCATTAAACTGATTCTGTAGCTTATAAATTTACACAACATCCTCCTTGTGGTCTTTTAAGATTAGCAAAGTCTGCTTTATATTAGGAGGTATATTAAATTTTTCAGCTCAACTGCATTAAATAAAATATACTGGTGACAGGCAGGAGGGAATGAAGCTTATACACCCCATATGTGTCTGAAGTACTAGGGGGAAAGTACATTATTAAAACAGCCTCACCAAACTGTGGAAAAATACTAGGTAGGAGATGCTGATATAGTCTTAATAGCTGAAACTATATTATACAGCATACAGTACTAATGAATTCTCTGCACATGAAACTTGCCCTTAGATGTCTTTTTAGGACAACATTGAAGAAGACTGAGAGATGGGGGAAGTGAATGTCTCCATCATCTGATTCAACATGGGATGGTTATACTCTAGAGAGCTATCTTTCCTGTCTGATTTTATTGACAACTATGGAGAAACCCAGCAGCATGGTGTTCCATAGCAATGCTTTAGAGAAACTCAGTGGGTCATAATCAGGAAGAGGAGATAAATTCAACTGCATTATACTTTAATATTACCTAAGTGAATTTGCAATTCTCAAAGACATAAATGAAGCAGCATTCCAATATCTATCATATTTATTATTTTACTCCTCCCTAAATTTTCTGATGCAATTCTCAGATCAAAACACACAGTTACAAAATCCACCTATTACAGAAATTTCTAATAAAAAGTGTGCACGTTAGGGAAATGGCTTTTGAAAATGGTTACATTTGGGTTAAATGCTTATAGACGTATATGAATACGTAATAAGGATACACAGGCAAATGTGTGTCAGTTTTCTTTTGCTTGTTTTTTGCTTTCCTTTTTTTTAATGGTATTTGCAAATGAAACAGACAGAAATACATATAATTCCTGGCCAACGTCTTATCATTTTTACAACAATGAAAGGAACATTTTTATCTCGTATTCCTGTAATCCAAAATTGGGCCAATATAATATATTTTCTGCTTTAAATCCATCTTCTTATTCCAAAATTGTTCTATACTCTGAGGGTGGAAAGTTTGTACATACAAAACATCCCAGAAAATGAGGAACTGGATCTAGCTTCTTTCTTGAGAAGAAGTCATAAAATAATAAACAGACATTGAAATTTCTATTTTTGACTTGAGAGGAACCATTGATATTTGAAAGTGGTTTTTCATTAATTAGAACAGTAGCTCATCTACCCCAAAATTATCTATGTTTTGAGAGACCACAGCCCTTCAAAGGTTTTGGAAGTTATTATACAGCATACAGTACTAATGAATTCTCTGCACATGAAACTTGCCCTTAGATGTCTTTTTAGGACAACATTGAAGAAGACTGAGAGATGGGGGAAGTGAATGTCTCCATCATCTGATTCAACATGGGATGGTTATACTCTAGAGAGCTATCTTTCCTGTCTGATTTTATTGACAACTATGGAGAAACCCAGCAGCATGGTGTTCCATAGCAATGCTGTAGAGAAACTCAGTGGGCCATAATCAGGAAGAGGAGATAAATTCAACTGCATTATACTTTAATATTACCTAAGTGAATTTGCAATTATCAAAGACATAAATGAAGCAGCATTGCAATATCTATCATATTTATTATTTTACTCCTCCCTAAATTTTCTGATGCAATTCTCAGATCAAAACACACAGTTACAAAATCCACCTATTACAGAAATTTCTAATAAAAAGTGTGCACGTTAGGGAAATGGCTTTTGAAAATGGTTACATTTGGGTTAAATGCTTATAGACGTATATGAATACGTAATAAGGATACACAGGCAAATGTGTGTCAGTTTTCTTTTGCTTGTTTTTTGCTTTCCTTTTTTTTAATGGTATTTGCAAATGAAACAGACAGAAATACATATAATTCCTGGCCAACGTCTTATCATTTTTACAACAATGAAAGGAACATTTTTATCTCGTATTCCTGTAATCCAAAATTGGGCCAATATAATATATTTTCTGCTTTAAATCCATCTTCTTATTCCAAAATTGTTCTATACTCTGAGGGTGGAAAGTTTGTACATACAAAACATCCCAGAAAATGAGGAACTGGATCTAGCTTCTTTCTTGAGAAGAAGTCATAAAATAATAAACAGACATTGAAATTTCTATTTTTGACTTGAGAGGAACCATTGATATTTGAAAGTGGTTTTTCATTAATTAGAACAGTAGCTCATCTACCCCAAAATTATCTATGTTTTGAGAGACCACAGCCCTTCAAAGGTTTTGGAAGTTCTCATCCAGCAGAGAAAGGCAACCTAGGAGCTTCTGCATACAAACCAGAGGTTTCTTTAGGCAAATGTTTCTGGCAAAAAAGATGAGCAAAGACCCATCTGAGAGATGTCAGTACTACTAATGTAAGTGTTTTAACATGAGAATCTGACAGATAGGAAACACATTGGCAGGGCAATGTTCTGACAGACGTTCAGTATCAGGAACACTTGTCTATATTCACAAATTCCTCTCTGACTTCTGTGTTATTTGGAAAGGAATAAAAGGAGATCCAGATATATTTCCCAGATATTTCTTCCAAAAATTGGGAGTGCAGACTCTACAGGATCCAAAATTGTTTGGAGAATCAGTGAAGGTATAGGTCATGCTTCTTTAGAACTTTAATGAATGCACGAAAGTCAAAGAGATGGAGTCAAGCAAAAACAAGATCGTTTCATGTGTGTATATAGATACACAGACACAAACACACACAAACACACACACACACTTGAATCCAAACACAAATGCAACATTGAAGGAAGAGGTAGAAAAGAAACCTCTATACCTATTAAATATTAGCTTTGTATCCTGAAGCCTAAAACTAAAGATCTCTCCTTGGGCAATAATGATTTTGTAATGATTTTCAGGTTGAGGATTCTGAAATCTTACTATTTTCTATTCATAAATAGATTGAGGAAAAATTATTTAAATGCAGACATGTAGCTATCTTTTATACACTGAGAGCTGCAAATATGTATATTTCCTGTAATAGGCTAATGTATTAAAAGTCAATGTGTTACATTTTATTTTTTTTTAAAAAAATGGAGCTGTAAATGTGCTTCACAATGAGTAAGTGTATTAATTATGAGAAAAATAAGTCAGATAATGTTTCCTGCTCAGTTTCCTTTGAATTTCAATGAATACAATTTTACTTTAAAATTAAGGAACTTTTTATGTATCTGGCAATGAATAAATGAACTAATTAGAGATAATAAATATATTTTATTGAAATCCAAATGATTATACTTGTCATTGGCCCATGGTGGTGGATTGTATGTCTTTGAATTGTGCCTCTCTTTGTGAATTAATTATACATTTTTCTTATTACTAACTTAAATATCCTGTTTTTGCAAACATTCATGAGTTGAATCTCATACTTAAAGTTCCCCTTCACTTATATTATTGAATCTGTCTATAATTCTATAGGAATATATATAGGAATCTTGCTATAGGAATCTTGGGGGCAAGTGATCATGCAATATTGGAATTCAACATTATGCAAACACAAGTAGTAGAACAAAGTCAAACTAAAGTCTTGGAAATCAAGAGAGCTAATTTCAATAAACTCAGAGAGAGCTTGAGAAGGATTCCATGGATGAGAATCTTCAAGGGGAAAACAACTCAAGAAGCTTGGGAAATTTTGAAAAGTGAGATTAAAAAAGCCCAGGCTAGCACAATATCAATGAAAAAGAAAAATAATAGATCTCAAAAGAAACCAGCATGGATGCATAAAGAACTATCTGACAAATTGAAAGACAAAAAGGACAAATATAAAAAGTGGAAAGAGGGGCAAATAACTAAGGCAGAATATCAGCAAATAGCCCAAGCCTGTAAAGATTCAGTGAGGAAAGCTAAGGCTCACAATGAACAAAGGCTAGCAACAAAAGTAAAAAATAACAAAAAAAGCTTCCTCCAATATGTTAAAAACAAGAAAAAAGTCAAGGAAACAATTGGCCCATTGCTGGGAGAAAGTGGCAAGAAGATGACAAGCAACAGGGAGAAAGCAGATCTACTTAACCCATATTTTGCATCTGTCTTTACACAAAAGGAAAAAACAATCCAACCTATCAAAAACAGCACCATAAAAAACAGATTAGGAACACAAGTTAAAATAGGGGAAAAAATGGTAGGTGAACATCTGTCTACCCTAGACGAGTTCAAATCACCAGGACCGGATGGATTACACCCTAGAGTTCTGAAGGAACTGGCAGACGAAATCTCAGAACCACTGAACTATATCTTTCAAAGATCCTGGAGCACAGGGGAGCTGCCAGGGGACTGGAAAAGAGCTGATGTTGTTCCCATCTTCAAAAAAGGAGAAAAAACAGATCCAGGAAACTGCAGACCTATCAGCCTAACCTCAATACCAGGGAAGATTCTGGAAAAGGTAATCAAGCAATGAATCACCGAACACCTAGAAGCAAACAAAGTAATAACCAAAAGCCAACATGGGTTTGTCAAAAACAGATCATGCCAGACTAATCTTATCGCATTCTTTGACAAAATGACAAAATTAGTGGACCAGAGGAATGCTGTCAATATAATTTACTTGGACTTCAGTAAAGGATTTGATAAAGTAGACCGTAAACTACTACTAGATAAAGTAGAAAAATGTGGGTTAGACAGCACCACCACCAGATGGATTCGTAACTGGCTGACCAACTGCACTCAACATGTAGTCCTCAATGGAACTACATCCACATGGAGGGAAGTATGCAGTGGAGTACCCCAAGGCTCTGTTTTAGGCCCAGTACTCTTCAACATCTTCATCAATGACTTGGATGAGGAGATAGATGGGGAACTCATCAAATTTGCAGATGACACCAAGCTGGCAGGAATAGCCAAAACTCCAGAAGAAAGGTTCAAGATACAGAAAGATCTTGACAGACTTGAACATTGGGCACTATTTAACAAAATGAAATTCAACAGTGAAAAAATTAAGGTTCTACATTTAAGCAAAAAAAATAATAATAATGCACAGGTACCATATATGTGGTACCTTGCTCAATAGTAGTAACTGTGAGAAGGATCTTGAAGTCCTAGTGGACAACCATTTAGATATGAGCCAGCAGTGTGCAGCAGCTGCCAAAAAAGCCAACACAGTTCTCGGCTGCATAAACAGAGGGATAGAATCAAGATCATGTGAAGTGTTAATACCACTTTATAATGCCTTGGTAAGGCCACACTTGGAATATTGCATTCAGTTTTGATCACCACAATGTAAAAAGGATGTTGAGACTCTAGAAAGAGTGCAGAGAAGAGCAACAAAGATGATTAGGGGACTGGAGGCTAAAACATACAAAGAACGGTTGCAGGAACTGGATATGTCTAGTTTAATAAAAAGAAGGGGAGACATGATAGCAGTGTTCCACTATCTCAAAGGTTGCCACAAAGAAGAGGGAGTCAAACTATTCTCCAAGGCATCTGAGGGTAGAACAAGAAGCAATGGGTGGAAACTAATCAAGGAGAGAAGCAACCTAGAACTAAGGAGAAATTTCCTGACAGTTAGAATTAATCAGTGGAACAACTTGCCTGCAGAAGTTGTAAATGCTCCAACACTGGAATTTTTTTTTTAATTGAAAAAGTTTTTACAAAAATTCCCCCCCTTTCCCCTCCCCACTCCATCCCTCCCCTCCCTCCAAAACCACCCTTCTCCTCCCCGCCCCCAACACTGGAAATTTTTAAGAAAATGTTGGATAGCCATTTGTCTGAAATGGTGTAGGGTTTCCTGCCTGGGCAGGGGGTTGGACTAGAAGACCTCCAAGGTCCCTTCCAAGTCTGATATTATTATTATTATTATTATTATTATTATTATTATTATTATTATTATTATTATTATTATTATTATTATTATTATTATTATAAAAGGTAAAGGGTTCTTTATGCAGTTATGTCCAACTCTAGGAGACGGTGCTCATCTCCATTTCTTGACCAAAGGAGCCAGCGTTCTCCAAAGATATTTTCTATGGTCATATGGCCAGCATGGCTATACATCAAAGATGCACAGAACACTGTTACCTTCCCACCAAAGCAGTACCTATTAATCTACTCACATTTTGCATGCTTTTCAACTGCTAGGAAGGCAGGAGCTGAGGCAAGAACAGGAACTCACCCTGTTGTGTGGCCCTTGGATCTTGAACCTGGTCTGCCAGTTTTCCAGCTGACAAGCTCAGCATCTTTAACCACTGAAACATCGTGCCCTCTTTTGAATCTGTCTATATGTTGTGGTAATTGATGCATTTGATAAAGTTTAAGATATCTTTAAATTTTTCAAGACAACATGGAATTATAAAATGAATGTGAATTTATTTAAATTTCATGCTATAAAAAAGAAATGAGAATGAATGGGACCATTCTGCAAATCAGTAAAACTGGCCAATCACGCCTTGGAACATAGCATTCGATAAAACCATCATTTATATTCTGCTTTTTTGGGATTTACTTTTCCAGTTGTCCCAAAATGTTGAATGAAGCTATCTCTTTTGGACTATCCTACCATTTGGCAAAGTGACACAGATGTTTCTGTGCATCAAAAGCATGGTACTTATATCATCATCAGAAATGGGTTTTTTCTCAGAGTTGTTGCCAAAGTAACTCCAATTTATTTATTTTATTTATTTATTTATTTTGTCGAATACATATTAAATAATATATATAAGCATGAATTGAATACATAAAATGAATACAATTAAAGGGAACATTAGCACAGGGACGGTAGGCACGCTGGTGCTCTTATGCATGCCCCTTACAGACCTCTTAGGAATGGGGTGAGGTCAACAGTAGACAGTCTTAGGTTAAAGTTTTGGGGATTTTGGGATGAGACCACAGAGTCTGGTAGTGCATTCCAGGCATTAACAACTCTGCTACTGAAATCATATTTTCTGCAATCGAGATTGGAGCGGTTCACTTTAAGTTTGTATCTATTGTGTGCTCAGGTATTGTTGTGGTTGAAGCTGAAGTAGTCATTGACAGGAAGGACATTGTAGCAGATGATTTTATAAGCTATGCTTAGGTCATACCGAAAGTGGCATAGTTTTAAATTTTCTAAACCAAGAATTTCAAGTTTGGTGGCATAAGGTATTTTCTTGCGAGCAGAGGAGCGGAGGACTCTTCTTGTGAAATATTTCTGGATGTGCTCAATTGTATTAATGTCCAATCTTCAGTGTGGGTTCCAGGCAGATGAGCTGTATTCGAGAATTGGTCTAGCAAATGTTTTGTATGCTCTGGTTAGTAGTGTAATCTTACCGGAGAAGAAGCTATGCAAGATTTGGTTTACAACTCTTAATGCCTTTTTGGCAATGTTGTTACAGAGGGCTTTGGCACTTAGATCATTTGATATGAGTACTCCAAGATCCTTGACAGAGTGAGGGTCATCTACAAGGTCATGTCCACCTAGCTTGTATTGTGTGTTCTGATTCTTTTTGCCAATGTGTAAGACAGAACATTTGTTGGTTGAGATTTGGAGTTGCCAATTTCTGAAGGGTAGCAGCATTGTTGGTAGTGTTGAATAGTTTAACATCATCAGCGAAGAGAATGCAGTTACTTATAATATGATCACAAAGGTCATTTATGTATAATATGAAGAGTGTTGGTCCTAGAACGCTGCCTTGGGGGACACCGCTATTAACAGGTGCAGGATTTGATAGGGCGCTGCCTATTTTGACCACTTGTTGCCTGTTTGACAGGAATGCAGGATTTCCTTCAGGACTGGAAGGGTACTGACTTCCATGGAGTAAATAGCAAACTGCAGACAGTGAATGAGCTTTGTAATTCACCTCCAGACAAGAAGAGGATTTGAGATCACCCACAAGTGCTCCTTACAGTTGCTCCCTATAAGACAATAGTTTCTCAGGTTAGTTACTCTGGGAAATTCCAGAACAGCCATTTAACAAAAAGAATAATCAGTGCTTTCACAATGACACTGGTTTGCATGCCATCTTTTCTAATCACGTTTGTAATTTCTTGGTAACTGCTTTTCAGCTTTACAAACCTTTAGATCTACAGATTTTATGGCACCATATTTTAGAATAAACAGCAAAAGGGTAATTAGAACTTTCTTTGGAAAGTTACATATGGACTAAAAGTCCAGATGGATTGGAAATTAGACTTTGGGGTTAATTATATGCTTTCCATGGGAACATGCTTTTCTTTTGAATTTTCTTTTAACAAATGATAGGATGAGACTTTAAAAGTTGGACACGAGAGGAAGCCAGATGAAGTTAAAGATTAGAATTAAAGGAGAAACACTTAAATCTGACCCACTAATACAGAACGAATTAGTAATATTTTAACATTGGACACATTGAAAGATGTTTTTGAACAATGGACCCAACATTAAGCATGTCTGCCTCTATACATAGATTAAGTTTTTAAAAAGAAGAACAAGTTTTACTTGATAAGATTGAGACTGATCAGAAAGTGTCTTTTTTTTAAAAAAAATGGTATAAGAATGGAATGAAAGGAGATGCTACATTGAACATACAAAAGGAACTGGCTGCTGTCTTAATAATTAAAAGGGATATACAAACAATAAATCCAGAGACTGACCAGAGTAATTTTCTTATATTGGATTTACAAAAGAGGCTTGTTACAGCTTTGAATAATTTTGTGAAAAGAGACAAAGAAAAAAATGAAAATAATTTCATGTTCTAGGACAGGGGTCAGCAACCTGTGGCTCTGGAGCCGCATGTGGCTCTTTCATCCCTCTGCTATGGCTCCCTGTCGCCAGTCAGCTCCACAATTGATTGGGCTTTTAGTTAGGATAGGTGGAGGAAAAAGGATGCCACACTAGTAGGAGACTTTATTGTGGGGGAACTGGACTTCCAGTTTGCTCCAGAATTGAATGGGGGGGGCTTCCAGTTAGGATCTTTGTGGTTTTTTGAATGTTTAAGGTTGCCGACCCCTGTTCTAGGACATTATTTGATGGGACAAAAGTTCAAGATTGATAAAAATAAAAGGAAGGAATATAAAGTTGGTTCTTATTATCAAGATTAAAATGGTTGTGCTGTTATCTTTTTAAACTCTTAATGAACATTTGCTGATTAGGATTGAAACAAAAAGGCTTTAAGGATTTGTTTATCAATAACAGATGGGATATAAGTAGAGATCATTTCATATTTTAAGAGAAGGTGATAAATTACTAAAATTGTTTATGCTTGTTGTAATAAAGGGGAAACAATTTATTTATACATTTTTTTCTTTGCTATTATTTCTTTTTTCTTTTTCTGTCTATTATTTTTATTTCCTACACTTTTTCTTCTTTTAGTTTGTTTTTATCTTTGCAATTATATTTTTTAATGAAATTACTATTGAAAAACAAACTTTTTTTAAAAAAATGATTGGAAGGGTAGCATTTACAATTCCTCCTCAGGATAATCCCAGATCAATCTTGTAATATTTAGACATCCAAGTATTGTTTTTTAGCTCTTCTGCACTTTGAAAGCTACAATTATATCTCAGAAGTCCCTTTCTTTTTTAACATAGTTTTTTCCAATCTGTTTCCTTGCTATTTTATAGTAAAGCTATAGCCTCCTTCAAGTTGATGTTGACATCTGGTGACATTATGTACCAGCAGGCCAGCCTCTTATTCAGGTACAAGCAAGCCAACCAAAAGGTAACCAAGCTTAGAGCATCAAGAACGCCATAGACCATGGGTGTCAAACTCACCGCTTCACATTGCTGTCACATGAGATTTCATGGCATTTTTCCCATTCGTGGAGCTGAGGTGGGCGTGGCCTGTGTGTGATGCATCCGGCCCACAGGCCACCAGTTTGACACCCCGGCCATAGACCAACCTTGCTTAATTTTTGAACCCAAACAAGGTTGGCCAAGTATTACATCTAGTAAACTTACTTTCATAATTCTATATAGATTTTAAAGGTCCTCTGATCTGCTTTCCTGGCTGATTGCTTTTTGTTTTTCATTATCTTGCCTATAAAGAGATATTAATTCTGGACAGATGCAATCATGTATCTTCAGTGTTGGCCCTTTGTCATATTATGCAAATGCCAAGATCCATTTACAGTTTTCCTACTGACCCTTCCCTCATTGCCATGATAAAAAAGAGATTCAGCACCCTGTGAGTATGGCATATCGCTACATGAGGCACTTCATCAACGGCCTTCTTATTCATGACAGATAATGAAGTCATTAATATCATGCTGCTGCCATTCTACTTTATATCTATCCTGCTGGCCTGAGCTGAATGCCATTGGCTATGAAAGCTCTTCCTTCCAGCTCTGGCTTCTGTTCATGGTTCTATGCTATCCTTCATATCCTGGAAAAAGGAACAGAGCAGGCATATTCTAGAAATCTTTATATTCCTAACTATGTACTGCACCCATGTGTACACCTCTTCTCTATACTATACACTACTGCTCTATGGCTAAAAAGTAATACAGAATAAACATTTGGATGGAATTTTGCTCTGGTTCTCTTGCTCTATCTGTAAACTTCTTTCTTTTGATTTTTTCACAATTAAATGTCCCCACAGTTATTACTACACTGTGCCTAAGTAATTGTTTCCAAAAGAGAAGGACCACTTTATGGTGTGGCAAATAAGATGTGAAGTTTATTCTATTCGTGTAGGAAGTCCCAGGTTCAATGCTAGATAGCCCCTGGATGTCTGACAGCTCAGAAGGCTTCTTCCATTCAAAGTGGAAAATGCTTCACTAGGAGGATAAAGGAGTTTCACTTCTACAAAGTGGCACATTTTATTCCTAACTGGAAGTCAAAAGTTTAGAAGAAGATGCCTTCTAGAAGATATGTTAGGTTTACAAAATAGAGAATAAAGAGTTGGAAGGGACCTTGGGGGTCTTCTAATACAATTCCCTGTCCAAACAGAAGACCCTATAACATTCTCTAAAAATGGCTGTCCAATCTCTATTTAAAAACCTCCAGTGATGGAGCACTCACAATTTCTGGAGGCAAGCTGTCCCACTAATGAAGGGTTCTCCCCGTCAGGAAATTTCTTGTTAGTTCTAGGTTGGATTTCTCTTCGATAAGTTTCCATCTGTTACTTCTTGTCTTGATCTTAAGTGCTTTGGAGCAGGGGTCTCCAACCTTGGTCCCTTTAAGACTTGTGGACTTCAACTCCCAGAGTTCCTCAGCCAGCTTTGCTGGCTGAGGGACTCTGGGAGTTGAAGTCCACAAGTCTTAAAGGGACCAAGGTTGGAGACCCCTGCTTTGGAGTATACATTGTATCCCTCTTCTTTGTGTAGATTTAGAATCTTCATTCATTATAATTTTCAATATAAATGAAGAGAATCATAAAACTGGGAATCTGATATTTACATTAACCCTATTTTTTATTCAATAAGGAAATATCTTTATTCATATGTTAATAAAACTGTTCTCCAATTTTATGGTATATAATTTCTGCCAATGATTATCCACTTCTGTTGCAAAAGGAAAAACTGGCAGCATGATCAGCACAATCCAAAGAAACTACAGACGGAAGAAGCATCCTTTAAAATGAGCTGCCCGGTGTTTGCTTATGTTTATTTCCAGGAAATATTACTGTCATTTTTGAAGGGATTTATTTCTGAATTTTGAGCTTTCTTGCACATGACTGCAGTGAAATATTATGAATAGATACTAATTTTGAATTAAAACCTGAATCTAAAAAAAAAACCCCTGCATATATCAGATTCAATGAGAATGTCAGAACACTGCTATATAAACGTGCTGATGGCATTCAAAACTACTGTGTATCCCTCTCTATAACTGAATCCTTATCTGTCCCTATTGTGGAACAAATGTGTCCTTGTGATGTTGCCTTTCCATCATCCCTAGTCCACTGAAGTCATCTTTAATTTATACAGTTGTGTTTTCCCACTTTTTCTGACACTCACTGTGCCATTGACATGATTGGCTATGCTTCATTAATGGTGTGGTTGCTGATTAAATCAAGGGCTGGAACTGCCCAGGTCCTAATTGCCACTTTAGTCTGGGCACACAGCTCTCCTCTCCCCAGTTGTTCGGATCTGCCCTTCAGGATCTTTTGCCATAGGTTGCAGGAGAAACCAAACACCTGGCCTCTGCTGAAGCTTCCACCTGCAAAGGGGATGCTTCCAAAGTGTTTATCTGGCCTTTTGTGGGCTCCTTATAAACATGGATTTAATGCCGCCGCACAGAAGGTTGATTTAATATGAGAAGGAGAGCCATGTTCATCTAGCTGTGTGTTGTTCATTCTACCACCATGGGGAACATTACGGTTTTCTGCTGCTTCTGCCAATAAGAGTCTTCATGTGACCAATCCTTTTTATGACTTAGAATGGCAGGGAGCACAGTTCTATTTCACCAATACCATTCTGACTCCATGGCTGTTCGTGTACTTCTGGTTATGAGGGCGGACTTGGACTTGCTGCCAGCATTGGACACAGGTGTGCCTCTCACTATTATTCATTCCTTTATGTTTCATCCAATACTATTCCTCATGGCTGTGACTTATAAATCATACTCCTTGCTGACACTAGTTTAGTGCCTAGTTTAGTGGAACATTAGAGCCATGTTCAGGAATAACACGACAAGCTGCAAACATGGGGCATTTGACAGGAAATTAAATACACTACATTGTACAATTCCATTCCACCCCATGTTAGGGAGAATGATTGGTGGTTGCTTTCCAACCAGTAGATGACACAAGGAAGGAGGGAAAATGAAGCTTGAAGTACCACCAATCATGTCCTTGACTCGTCCCACATTAAATCAATAAAGACACCACTTGTCACCAACGTCATTTTCTGTGTAAGAACAAAACATGGCAAGCAGGAGAGCAAATATTACCTTCATATTCTTTTCTGCTAGCTTAAGAATTGGTGGATGCTACTATATTTTTTTTTATTTTGTCACAACAGTATACACAAGCATCAACATAAAATGACTACATATCATATAAGCATATATATGAGCAAAAGTATGCAATAACCATATTAATTTGATATAATGAAGGGAAACAATAGGACAGGAATGGTAGGCACTTTTGTGCTCTTATGCACGCCCCTTATAGTCCTCTTAGGAATGGAGTGAGGTCAATAGTAGACAGTTTTTGGTTAAAGCTTTTGGGATTTTGAGAAGAGACCACAGAGTCAGGTAGTGTGTTCCAAGTGTTAATAACTCTGTTGCAGAAGTCATATTTTCTGCAATCAAGATTGAAGCGGTTAACATTAAGTTTAAATCTATTGTTTGCTCTTGCGATTGTTTGATTATTGTGATTGAAGCTGAAGTAGTCTTCAACAGGAAGGACATTGCAATAGATGATTCTATGAGTTAAACACAGGTCCTGTCGAAGACGGCGGAGTTCTAAGTTTTCTAAACCCAAGATTTCAAATGTGGCGGTATAAGGTATTTTGTTGTTTTCAGAGGAGCGGAGAACTTTTCTTGTAAAATATTTGTGGACACGTTCAATTGTGTTGATGTCAGAAATATGGTATGGGTTCCAGAAAGATGAGCTGTATTCAAGAATAGGTCTAGCAAATGTTTTGTATGCTCTGGTTAGTAGTGTAGAGTTTTTGGAAAAGAAGCTACACAAAATTAGGTTTACAACTCTTAGAGCCTTTTTTTGCTATGTAGTTGCAGTGGGCTTTGGCACTTAGATCATTTGATATGAAAACTCCAAGGTCTTTAACAGGGTGGAGTATATGTGGGTATATGTGGGGTATATATGGGTATATGTGGGCTATGTATGATATTTGTCTATTCTCTCTTTATTTCTCTCTCTCTTCCTGTAGTCAGAGCTTGGGAAATCATCCTGCTCAAAAGATGTGCAGCAGAAATATCTGCTCTTCATGTTTCATGTAGTTTTGTTAACTACTCAAATTATGCCCCACTTGGAATAAATTGAGGCTGTGGGTGCAAGTTGCTTTCCCAAAACATTTTCCACAGAAAATCTAGCTTGTAGGCAAATGGTATTTCTTGCAGATCTTCCAATGCACCATTACTGCTATTTTGTCATGCTATTGTGGGTAGTAAGTTTGTACAATTTTCTTACAGCTGCAAATTAGGTGGTCCACTGTTTCTTCAGCTTCTTTGCAGAGACAACATTTGCTATCTGTTTCTCTCTTCTTCTGAATTTTGGCTTTATAGACAAATTCCTTGTGTATCCAAGACAAATTCCTTGTGTGTCCGATCACACTTGGCCAATAAAAAAAAATTCTATTCTATTATATGCATTTATTCTTAAGGCATGGTCATGTGCAGCCAGAATTATCCCCTCTGTCTCTTTCTTCCATTTTCCTGCTCTTAGCAATTGTAAAGTCTTGTTATTATCTGCTTTGCCTGCTAGTATTTTTTCCATACTTTGGCCTGCTAGTATTGCTTTGCCTGCTAGTATTTTTTCCATACTTTGGCCTCTGCCATTACTATTTTAGCTTTGATGTCTTCTTTACAAAGCTAAGGAGGGGAAGATAGAAATTCAGCTTTTAGGCCTATAGAGTGACACAGATGAGATTCACTTTGCCAAAGTGCCTAAAGAAACCAACACAGATGTTCTACTCCTTTCAGATACCCTTGAGCATTGCAACCTATATAGAAAAAGGGTATGACTTGTGTTGTGATACTCCAACCCAGTTACAGCACTTGGAAGTCCCATAGTCTCTCGTCCCCCACCCAAGTTGCACCTACACTGAGTTTGTCGATTAGAAAGGTCAGCAGTTCGGCGGTTCAAATCCCTAGTACAGGCCTCCTGCATGAGCAGGGGATTGGACTAGATGACCTCCAAGGTCCCTTCCAACTCTGTTACTTCTCTGTACAAATCATTTCAGACCAATCTCTTTTGTCTTCTTTTTCCTCTGCTGGTTCAAGGTTGGCAAATTTGGAATCTCTGTAGTTATTTATTTATTTATTTATTAAATTCAGATGACCAGCCATCTCCAATGCATGACTTAACCAATCAAACTGAAGAACTTCATCACATCTTTAGTGGTTTATAGTATGGCCATTTTTCACAGTCCTGTGTAGTTGGTTAATCCAGGATGTACTTCACCCAGGACTACCAAAGATGGCTTCACTTCTCTCAGTTTCTTCCCAAGCTATGAATTCCATAGGCAAACTATGACCAGAACTCCAAGGCAAGTGAGGTGAAGCAGCATAGAAATTTTATTTTTTTAGAAAAATATCTATTTACACAATTTGTGTAGCTGCTGACTTCAGATATGTGACTCTGAGTGACATATCACAATATTTAAAAACAACAAGAAAAATATAAAAATACATATGAATAAAAAACAACAGATACAACAACATTAAAACAACTACTGAAACTTAATCCAACATAAACATAATGATATAGTCAGTTATGAATCTCACAATACATCCCATTCAGCATAACCACTGCCAAAGCCCATCGCCACTGCTAAACAGACCCTCAAGCATGGCATCCAAGGGCAATGAGAGATAAAGCATAATTTAAGTCCACAAAAGACATATAAGAGTTGGAAGAGGCTCAGACAGGCATTTCCCTGATTTCTCTGGAACATAAGAAGAGATAGGAAATGTAGCACAGATTTGCAAATGTTGCTATCTGTTATTACCAATAGCCAATGTCAGTGAACATAGTTTTAGCCTTCTTCTGGAGTTGAATTCCTCATCTGGTCTATTTAGTGGAGCTGACAGGATCATTGAACCGTTTAGTGTTGGCTCATTGTGTGGAATTATGAATAAGAGGAAGTTTAGATAAGAAATATAATGGGCCTTATAAGTCAGATGAGATAAATTGTTTCCCACAATTTTAGCAACTTTTTGGCTCCATTAAAATAAGGAGTGGACAATACTAGACTTCTGTGTATATATGCATAGACATTATTTATGTATGTGAATTTACCTCTACTTCTCTGCCTCTCCATATTATTCCATCTTCTAACATTCTATTTGTTGCAGTCTTCTGCCACCAAATTCTGTCAGGGTTTTTTTTTACTCTTACCAATCAAAATTTGACACATATCCAGAGAGGGGGAGAGAGATAGAGGGCTACTGAAAATTTAATGCAAGCACTGATAGAAAGTAGTAAGCAGGGGTGCATGAAATGTGTCTACTTAATGCCATGAAAGAAGTGCATTCTGCTGTAACACTTCAATTAGGTTGAGAAAAGTGGCATCCACACTTATGCTGTGTGTGCCCAGAATCTGCTTTTGTTGTTCATCATGTGATATTAATTAATCAGTTAATAGTGAGCCGTTCAAAGAGCAGGTCGGTGAAAACTTGGTCCAAGGGAAATGCCCTGATGAAGTTCTGTATGATCTGAGCGGGTTTGTTCAAAAGTGATCTTTCATCAAGAGAATTGGCCTTTTAAAATCCCACAGAACAGAAACATATGCATTTAAAATAAGCAGAAGAGAGTGATTTGTATTTGAAAAAAGGTGTGCAGATAATGTATGTTAGCAGTAGGCATCTATTGTTATTACAGACTATGAACACCAATGGGGATATTTAGACAATCCTGGATGGATTTAGATAGATGACAGAATTGAATCCTGACCCTCTAATATTGGCAGTAAACCTCACCTTATGATTTTTGCAACAATGCCCGCATCCCTAGAGATGACAAAAAGGATTAATTTATTTCTTATATGGAAAAGAAGAGGATTATCATGGTTTACGGCAAATGTTCGGCAAAATAGTTCTGAATCAGTGAGAGATCATCCGGGTAAGAATGGTATTTATTTCCCTTGTTCTATAATAGCATCTTGTGCAATGGGTGGGAGGATAATTTGCCACATGTCACCTCTCCAGGAATAAGAAGTGATTGAACAGACAACTGCAAAAGGAGGAAATCAGGACCTTCCTGATGTTGCTGGACTTCAATTTCATGCTAGATGAAACTAACAAGAATTGAAATTCAGCAATATCTAACAGACTACAAGATGGACTACAAGACCCATGGAGTCTAGTTGCACCAAAAAAGAAAGGGAAGGGAAGAGAAGGGAAGGGAAAGAAAAGAAGGGAAGGGAAGGGAAGGGAAGGGAAGGGAAGGGAAGGGAAGGGAAGGGAAGGGAAGGGAAGGGAAAAAATAAGAGGCTTCATGTAATTTAATTCAATTGGCACTGCATATGCAATAACCAAAGCCTGTCTGATCATTTTCTTTATTTTGAAAAGGGAGATCAAAGTTAAGAGAATGAAAATCATCCAAGTTAATATCAGTTTACAGAAGTGCAATTAATATCCAAGGTTGTTTATCTACATTTTGACACTATTAAATAAAAAGTAGATACTAAACCATGCACAACATGACATGAATTGATTTTCTTTTTAAACCTCTGTGTTTTTAATTTTACATTATGGACATCGATTGGCACTTCTAATAGGGCAATTAATAAGAAAAGAAAGAAAGAAAAAACTAATTCTTTTTTTACATATTTATAATAAGCAAGAATATTTGTTATTTAATGTTATTAATTTGCATGCAGCATTGACTCCATGTAAATATCTGAATTAATGTTTCATGAGGGAAATTGTTTGAAAAGTGGAAAATACTTGGTTGTTATATAGTTGCTATGTAACCCATTGCTATAAGTTACTGGTTCCCAGTTAAGATAAATTTCTTTCTCAACTTATCTCGTCCTATTTTTTCACCTTCCAGAGTCATGACATCAGAGTCATGACATCATAACTCCCAATTGCTGCTTTTTAATGATAACTGTACAATAGTTTTATCCCTAGATACTAATATCTCCAAAGGAGACCAAGCAGATTCATGATCTCATAAACCCTGATATTAGTTCTCATCTTATTGGATAACAGACTTGTTCTGATTTGTTAACTTCTGAGTAATTAAGACAATTGCCAAACTAAACACCATCTTAATTATTACCGACATGGAAAAGGAGATTGCAGGTAACAAGGAAGAATTTGCGGCAGATGGTTAAAGGGAATAAAATGATAATTTATTAAACGTCCATGTCCCTTGACACTGAATGATTCTGTCCCAATGATTGTGATGACCATTGAGATGTTAAGGAGAGGTTCTATTCTCATCATCAGTCCCATCATCACAGGGACTGTTGTGGTTGAACATATAGATTTGTGTCAGTCGCAAAACCATATGTGGGAATTTCACCTATTCTTATCAGTCTGAGAAACTGTGGAAACTACCTTATTGTCAGGGTCCAAGTACAGAGAAGAGCCTGAAATTCAATTAAGTCCGATCTTTATTTGATTACTCCTAATAGATAGAAACTTGACAAACAAAAGCTAAAACCTTCTAAACTACTAGAACTACTACTATCCTGACATGTTCTAGAGCAGGGGTCTCCAACCTTGGCAACTTTAAGCCTGGTGGACTTAAAGTTGCCAAGGTTGGAGCAAAGCTGGCTGGGGAATTCTGGGAGTTGAAGTCCACCAGGCTTAAAGTTGCCAAGGTTGAAAACCCCTATTCTAGAGTGCAATTACCTGGAACCTCTTTCTGCCTCCATCATCTATCTCAGCACTGCACAACATCTGAATCTCTTTCTGGGAAGCAGTTGGCAAAATCCTGCCCCTTTCTGCTGCAGGTACATATTCCATCACACTTATTTTGATAACATTTCAGGGAGGAATAAATACATTTACCTCTTGGGTAAATAATATTTTATTTGATTTTGTGCTACTTAACTTTATATAGTGTTTGCAAGATTGAAAGTGGATACCTAGCTGTTTAATGCCCTTGGTTTGTTCTCTCTGAATCCTATTTTTCAAGCCTTCTTGGGATGCACAAAGAATATGCTGATGATATCATCAGCATACTAAAGAGCTGAAATAAAATTTTGGTAGTTGGATTTCAATGTCTTCCAGAGCTTAAATTATGAAAAACATAACTCTTTCAATCCTCTATTGCCTGGAAGAAACAGTTGAAAGTGGTCATCAACAACTGCAGATGCAATTTTACATTTTGTGAGAAGCAGGTATAGTAATCGTAGACCTTCTGCTATTACCATTCTTAAAACCAAAATGATTAGCCTTCTACACCCTAACTCCTAGATTTGCTCTTATAAAAATATAAGGCCTATCAAAGCAGTGTGATGAAAATTTTAGAGATTTTGTCTCCAAATACCTTGGAATGTTTCCAGTTCTTTTTAAAGATTGGAATCAGGACTTTCTCCCTAAAGAGCTCATATGAGGCCATGTCAGTTCAGGTTCTGGACTAAATTGATCTTCACAGAAAGATCTTTGATTTCTGTGACCTCCTTGGATAACTTTTGTTCAACCTGGGAAAAGGCATATTGATCTAGACCTCAAATAACATGAACTCACAGATATTATTTAATCTTTATAAGGCATGAGCAAACTAATGTAGAGCTCAATATGTTCAGTATATCTCATAGAAGATCTTTCACCCTGACAAAATTTAATGCCTTGTCTTCTTAGCTAATAGAGGATAGATACAATACCACCTTAGTAGGGTCCTTCCAAATGGAAAATAATATATTTTATTGCTTTGCTCTAACACAGCATGCAGATTTAATAATCCCTTTATTATCAAATGGTTAGTCTATAGCCATGATGGCGAATCTATGGCATGCGTGTCACAGGTGGAACGCAGAGTCATACTGAGGGGCACGCGAGCATTGCCCTAGTTCAGCTCCGGCATACATGTCAGCAAACGGGCCATTTCCATCCCCCGAAGGGCCTCCGGTGGGGTGGGGAAGGCCATTTTTGCCCTCCCCAGGCTCCAAGAAAGCCTCTGGAACCTGGGGAGGACAAAAAACAGGCCTACCGTGCCATCGTGTGCCAAAAGCAGGAGGAGCTCAGGTGGTGGGGCATATTGAATTGTGGGTGTGGGCACATGTGCACGTGACCCCCCACGCTCCCCCTGCTTTTGGTATGTGATGGCAAAAAGGTCTCCATCACTGATCTATAGTAATGAGGGAAAGCATTGCCTTCCATTGGCCAACACAATTCATCACATATCTCAGATGTTAGCCGTGTTTTATGTAATTGCCATTGTTATTAGGAAACTAACAATTTAGAGCTTTCTGTTGTTAGAAGATATTAGAACATAGAATTACAATAGAGCTGGAAGGGATCTCGGAAGTCTTCTAATCCAATCCTCTGCAGGAACCCCTATACCATTTCAGTCAAATGCTTGTCCAGTCTATTAAATATCTTTATATTTGCTTTCTTATGCTAATGATAATGGGAATGTGGTTTTTTTGTTTTAATTTCTTTTCTTTACTGCCTAGATTCCATGTTTTGCATTTTATTATTGAGTTATATATTTGTTCGCTGTATTTTCTTTTATCTTGACAGTTCTTGAACTTCCATTATAGTCTGAGGTAATAAAGACACTGAGCTTGTCGATCAGAAAGGTTGGCAGTTTGGCGGTTCAAATCCCTAGTACAGGTCTCCTGCATGAGCAGGGGGTTGGACTAGATGACCTCCAAGGTCCCTTCCAACTCTGTTACTCTTAACTGTCGAGTACTGTAGATTACAAGAATACAAGAGGTACTACTGTATCTCTTGCCATCATTATTAAGCTTCCATAGCTGCCCACACTTTTTTAAAAAAAGAATGCTACATGCTGACAATTTATTTGAAGTATGACAAGCCAGAGATGTTGGACACCAGTCAAATGGCAATAATACAACAACAGCATATTCCTTCAATGCAGAAGTCCAAAGATCATCAACATCATCTATTAAAAAATTAGCTGAAATTCTCTTTATCCTAGGAGAATTTTTAAAAAACACATCAGATCGAATAAAAACTCATAGGGGAAAAATGCAAGTGGATTTTTCTTCAAGACATTGGTTTCTACAATGAAGAGCCATCAACTATAGGAAAGCTGCCTAAAGACATGGCTCTTTCTTGGTCCAAAGACTTTTGTCTTTATACGCAAACATAGATGGAAAACTTTTGGTCTGACATAACTTTCTCAATTCATATTTTTACTTTGCTCCTTTCAGCATTCAGAGCCATTCATATTCTGGCATAGGATTGATTTTCCCCATCATGCTTGACTTAGATGCTTCTTAATATATCTACTTCTTACAATAGGTAAACAATTGTCATGGTCAATCATTACATCAACCCTGAAAGCCTCACTATGTTTTGTAGCAGCATAGTAGGAGTAAAGCAGTCAAGCAGGATAAATTTGTTTAAATTTTAAATGAATCTAATTTAAATAAATAATATTTATTTCTTCTATTTATTATATACTGTATCACCAGAATCTAAAGACTCTTGACAGTTTAGGGTAAAAAGCACAAAACAATACAGATAGAACAAATAAAAATGCAATGAAACAAAAAGTTAATTTGGCTACTATTTGAGTAATCAATGCATTCTTCAAGTGTCTGAATGAATGCCCCAGAGAAGAAGGCTGAGACTTGCTCTGTTATCTCTGAGAGTTAAAGATATCAGACAATAGATTTAAGTTAGAGCTGGACATTTCAACTTAATGTTAAGAAAAAAAATTCTCAAGAATTAATAGGTAGACCACAAAACCAAGAACCTGTGCGAAGACAAGATTCTTTTGGTGGTATATTCAGGCATACCTACCTACCCTGGAAGCTTATATTTGGATTCCTTATCAAAGGTAAACATTCCAACTTCCTTCAATTGTCAGCATGAAATCTGGTTCTCTTTCAACTTGGTTGCTATTTTCTGAGCTTTATCCAATTTCTCTGAAAGTAAAGATACTTTGAATTTTTAATATCACTTAGCAGCTGATACATCAATTCTCTCCTTTCCCTTTTATCATAGGTATAATAAAAGTATATTTATGTTTTATGATTTTATAGTTTTTAACATTGTAAGCCACCCAGAGTCCCACCAAAGTGAGATGGATGGTAAACAAATGTATATATATATAATGTATATATATTATATGAAGCCCCCTTTTTGTTCTTTGTATCCTTTGCCAACTTCAGCTTATTCTAACACAGTCACTACAATTTTTGTCTAAATTTATATTGCCAGTTAGCCTGTTCCTCTTTGTAGCTTGAGTGGTCACACAGGAACTTCTAGTATCTTGCATTTCTTTTCCTTATTGAAATGGTATGTAGTTGTCCTTTTTTTCTATGTATTATCACTCGTGTTGAACTTCTTCTTCCAATAGTTTCTCCAGACATGGAGTCCAATTTATTATTGTTCCACTGACATCTGGTTTTTTGAAATCCTAGAAATTTAGTTCAACTGCATCCAGCTTTAGTTTCTTTTAAAATCAAGAATTCCAGGATTACAAGGGACTTCCTCAAGACTTCCTTATTGGAAAGTGCCAAGTCAAGCTTCATTGATTATACTGTGTTTTTTTAAACCCTCTGAAGGAAAAAAACATCTACAATTCAGATTAAAAAAATTCTGGAACATTCAGTGATGGATATCAGGCTAAATAAATCCCCTCACATATTTATGAACCTTTGAAAAATCTGTATTTTCTTTCAAGAAGGTATAATCCAGTCATCATCATCATCATTATCATCATATATACTAATTTTTAAAAGATTTCCAGTATTTAAAAGAGAAACTTTCTATATGTGTTTATATGCTATATAATCTTTTTGTATGATACCTACATATATTGTTGTGACAAAATAAATAAATAAATAAATAAATAAATAAATAAATAAATAAATAAATAAATAAACTCAAGCATTCTTTCTTTGTTTTTTTGAAGTTCCACTCTGAATGGAAGTTCCATAAGAAATAACTATGACCCCAAAAGCAAAAACCTTCCTTTAAAGAGATATTAATTTCCTATGATGTTAAAATGAAGTTCTTTTTAAAAATACATATTTTAAGTTTATTGGACACATTGGACATTTAAACGAGGTTGGTTGCAATCACTTTGGAAGTGGAAATGTAATTTGGGAGTTATAATGTTAACTCATATAAATTTAACTATTTATTTTCCCCATCAGTTAATTTTCACTAGAAAAGAAAAGAAAAAGTAAAATATTGCAAAGTGAATTAGTATCACGAAGACTAGATGTAATAGAAACTTCCAAAACAATAATTGTTAGGTTCGGGCAATAACGAGGCAGGAGACCAGATGAGTAACAACAGCTCTTTAGTTTATAGTGAACCCAGCAAACGCAACGGTAAAAAACCCCTCCTTATATACAGTTCAGCTGGAGGCTTCAGCCAATTAGCAACGTGCTATTTCCCGCTCTCTTTTCCCTCCAAAACCCTTAAAGATACATTACATTCCTCCCCTCCCAGAAAACTTTTTACCCCTATTTACATAAAATGAATAATTATTTTTCTACGTAGTCACGTAAGTACGCAGGGCGTCTCCTAGCTCTCTCGGACCTGCGCAGTTCATTTCCTGGGAGTGAGTCGAGCTGACCGGAGGGACTGTTCGTTCCTCTCAGCTCCTCCTCCAGGCCATCCGGCCTTGGATTACTTGCAGCGTCGTTCCTGCTTTCCTTCGGAGGGACCGGTTGGTGTCGCTGGAACTCAGATAAGTCCTGCGGTTTTGTCAGGTTTGAGTTAGCTGTGGATTCAATCAGTTGATAGTCAGGGCCTGTTTCGTCTGTTTCTAGACTTGTGGCTGTTCTTTTTCTTAACTGGTCTATGTGGCGTTTCCAAACCCGGCCATCCTCTATTTCTACGAGATATGATTTTGGCCCAGTTGTTTCTAGTATTGTTCCTTTTTGCCAGTTTGGGCCTTCACCATAATTGTGTGCCCATACGGAACTCCCTACTGTTAATTCTCTTGTTTTGCCCGGTGTTGTTTTGTACCTGTCTGGTGTATAGTTCGGGTTTAACCGGTCTAACGGGCATCTAAGCTTTCTCCCCATCAGTAGCTCGGCTGGGCTGCGGCCAGTCGCTACACAAGGGGTTCTGTGTTGTACCGCTAAGAAGGTGTCAATTTTTAATTGCCAATCCCCGGGTCTGAGTCTGGACAATGCTTCTTTCGCACTCCGGACGAAACGCTCTGCAAGGCCGTTCGTCGCAGGGTGGAAAGGCGCCGAGAGGACATGCCGGATGCCCTCCTCCGCCAAGTACCCCTCAAAAAGGGTCGCCGTGAACTGTGGCCCGTTGTCTGAAACGAGTGTGTCTGGTAACCCGTGTGTTACAAAAAGGTGCCGCAGGACTGAAATTACAGCCTCTGCGGTCATGGATTTCATTAGAATGATTTCCAGCCATTTGGAAAATGCGTCTACCACCACTAAGAATGTTTGGCCGTGGAAAGGGCCGGCAAAATCGATATGGATTCGGGACCATGGGCCCTGGGGTTTCTCCCACTCTCGGATTGGGGCCGTTGGTGGTAGTGGTCTGGATTCCTGGCATGCTTGGCATTTCCCAACCCTATCGCTAATCTCCATGTCCATCAAGGGCCACCACACATAGCTCCTGGCTAAACCCTTCATTCTCACGATTCCAGGATGGCCTTCGTGCAGAAGTTCCAGAACTTTTTTCCGCAATTTCTCTGGGACCACCACTCTATCCCTCCAGAGCAAACACCCCTTGCACCGACAATTCCCAGCGCTTTTTACATATTCCTAAACGCTCACCCAGCGCAGCGGGCCATCCTCTTGCACCCAACCCATTACAGTCCTTAATGTAATGTCCTTGTAAGCCGAGCCACCTCCTTGGAAGTGACTGGACCAGAGTCCAAAGAGTCAATTAACAAGGCGGGTGTGCCGGAGTGGGGTCTTCGATAGTCGCTGGTAAAGGGCATCTGCTCAAGGCGTCTGCATGCCTAACTCCTTTCCTGGCCGATGTAGCAGTTTGTAAGAATATGCAGCCAGAAAGATAGTCCATCGGGTCAATCTGGGCGAAAGTGCCACGGGCGTTGGGCGATCGCCAGCCAGCAACCCTAGTAAGGGTCTATGGTCTGTGACGATTTCAAGTCGCGACCAAAACATATTCATGGAACTTCTTTACCCGGAGACTATGGCCAAGGCTTCCTATCCAACTGACTATAGTTCCTTTCAGCTGAGGACATTGTTCGGGAGTAAACGCTATAGGGGCTTCTGTGCCATTTGGCAGCCTGTGGCTGAGCACAGCCCCACCCGTAGGGGATGCATCACAAACTAGCACCAATGGTAGTGTGCTATTGTATTGGATCAATAGGCTATCACTAGACAGGAGGTTTTTATTGCTTGAATGCTCTAGCTTCCGCCTTTCCCCAAGACCATGCAGCATTTTTCCTAGTAATTTGTGTAGCGGCTCGGCTATGGTAGCCTTGTTTTTTAAAAGACCGCGTAAAATTTACCAGACCCAAAACGCCTGCAACTCTGTTTTGTTTTGGGGTGCTGGGGCCTTTCTGATTGCCCTAACCTTGCTCTCAGTGGGTGGATCCTCCTGTCTATCCGTAGCCCAGGAATTCTACGGATCCTACCCCGATCTGGCACTTGTTTAATTTGACTTTTAGACCGGCGGACGGAAAATACTTAAAACTTTTCTCAGTCGCACCCCAAGTTCTTCCATATTGTCGGCGGATACCAGTCGTCATCAAAGTACGGTACCACCCAGGGAGCCTGCAGAAGCCGCTCCATTAAATTTTGAAATAATCCTGGTGCCACACTGACCCCAAATTGTAACCTGGTGCATTTGAAAGCACCCTGTGCGTTACGATTGTTTGTGCTTCGCCGTGCTGCTATCTACGGGTAACTGCTGATAGGCTTGGGCCAAATCTAGTTTGGCAAAACCTGCCCCTGCCCTAACGAGTGTAGCAAATGTTGCACCACTGGGACGGGGTAAGCGCTCTTTTGCAAAGCTTTGTTTAGCGTCGCCTTGTAATCGGCGCAAATCCTGACCAACCCGTCTGGTTTCACTGGGGTGACTATCGGCGTCTCCCACTTTGCATGGTCGACTGGCACTAGTATCCCCTGGCTTACTAGTTTATCCAGTTCCTGGTCAATCTTGGGCTTCAGGCGAAGGAACCCTCCTAGCCTTTAAACGGATAGGGGCAACTTGAGGTCTAGGTTGAAAGAGATAGGGGTCCCCTTGTACTTGCCCAGGCAGTCTTTGAAAACGTCCTCGAACTCTTTCATGAGTTCGTCCTTGAGGTTGACTTCATTTCGGAAGACTCCGGTCACTCCCATGCCCAATGCCCGGAACCAGTCTAGTCCCAACAAACTCGGCAGAGTCCCATCGTCGATGGTGATGGGCAGAGTTTTTTCGATCTGTCCATACTTGGTGTGGACGGTCGTCGCCCCTCCGGCAGGGATCCTGTTCCTTGATAGTCCTGCACTCGTAGCTTTTGTGGCCGCAGTTTGCGTTTCGCGATAGCCGGCAAGTTTTTTTTCTAAGTTGCTCCAGGACATGATCGTAATTGAAGATCCAGTATCCACTTCCATTCGGCACGGCACTCCTTCGATGAGTGTTTTAATAAAGATTTTTTTTTCTAGGCGCGTTGATGCCTGGCCCACTCTCACGGCGGTCTGATTCAACCGCGCCTTTTTCCTTGACCAATCCCGGGCGTTTCGCGGTTCCCGCGCTTTGATTGGTCGGTTTGAATTTTGGCGGGAAGGTTGGGGCGCTCGGCAGGCTTCGCGATGTGCCCTTTTTTCACATCGCCGACACGTGGCATCCTTAAATTTGCAATGTTGCCGTTGGTGTTGGCCCCGCAACTCGCGCGTCGCCCGGTCTTCCTCTCCGGCCTCCCGGTGTGGAAGACTTCTTCCTCTTCCTCCTCTTCCGACTCGGCCTGGACTTCCTCGTTGTGGACGGGGTTGTTTTCGCTGCCGCCCTGGCGCGACCGGCTTTTGTAGTGTTTCTGCCGCTTGGGTAGACATCTCGTGAGCCCTTGCCTCGTCCAGGCGATTGCGGCGTTAGGTTGCTTCTGGACAGCAGCCGCCGCAAACGGATGTCCCTGACCCGCAAATTAGCTGGTCGAGCAACGCGTCTTCCAAGTCTCGGTACTCACAATGGTTCGCGGCTTTCCTCGGTGCTGCCATGTACACACTGATGGACTCGCCCTCTTGCTGCATCGCTGCCTTAATTCGAACCGTTGAGCGAACTTGGAAGGCGTTGGTGCATAGTGGGCTTTCAAAACAGTCTGCAGAGTTTGCCACGGTACCGCCTGTACGGCGTTGGCTCAAGCGATTCTGCGGTGTCGAAAACCTCGGGACCGCAGTGACTTAGGAAATACGCCCGTTTCCTGTTGTCCGAGACTCCTTGGAGCTCGTTGGCTTCGAGGAAACACTCGAAGCGAGCCATGTATGACCCCCATTTTTCTTTGGCTGGGTCGAATGGCGCTGGCGGTGTATAGCTGGACATCGTTGCTAACCGCCCTTATTTTGCTGGGTTCGTTCCTGGTGCTCTTTTGCCCCGAGATCCCACCTTCGTCACCAGTGTTAGATTCGGGCAATAACGAGGCAGGAGACCAGATGAGTAACAACAGCTCTTTAGTTTATAGTGAACCCAGCAACCGCAACGGTAAAAAACCCCTCCTTATATACAGTTCAGCTGGAGGCTTCAGCCAATTAGCAACGTGCTATTTCCCGCTCTATTTTCCCTCCAAAACCCTTAAAGATACATTACAATAATAGTTTAAAAAGCGAAGTGGCACTATATAGTACTGTATGAAATGGAAGAAAATTCTGTTTTTTTTAAAAAAAAGCAATTCCATTAAATGCTTTTCAAACACCTGCTTCCACAATTGATCTACCAGGGCTGCAAGAATAACTATAGTTAGGTTATATCCCATCTTGTCATTTATCAATCAGAAACATCTCTTGTTCAAACCACAGCATGTTGAGCTGAGGAGCCTGTTCTTATTGAATGATAACAACAGTGAATTTGCATTCATGTTTGTATGTGTGTGGTGTGCTACATGTGCCAGAAAGCGTTAAGCAAAAATCCTGTTCTGCCAATATTCGGGACTGATTAAAAGAAAAGAAACTGGGATTGTATGAACATGGCATTTGCAATTTGCATATCTACCAGCTACTTCAGTCTTTCCCAACCCTTTGGGTCTGAAGCTCCCATAATTAGCCAGCAGTTACCATATACGCAAGATTACTCTGGCTGCAGAAATCTTCTGCTGTATTGTCTAGCACAGCCTGTTTAAGATTGAATTTAATCCAAATTAAAAATGTATCATACCAACATAGAAATAAACAGTGATGATGGTTCAAGAAAGAAAAATAAATTGTGGTAGCTTCACATTGCTAACTCTATTTGGGTCTTATTGAAAGCAAGGAATAAATACGCATTCAGACATGGTTAAGAGTTTTCACACTGATTTCAATAGGACCAAAATAAAATTTGATCAGCTTTCCCAAATCTTGACAACCTGAGCACATGTGGACAGCATTGATGGATGAATGGGAGGTGCCTTTAGCTTCAGCATATCAAAACATTAGGGTTTACTGGGTTGGGAAAGAATAACAACTCTCAGAGCTGCAATACTATTATTATAGTATTGAATAATAATAAAACTCACGGAATTACAATACTGTTACAAAGTCTCAATCTAGAATTGTTTTTTGCCTAAGGAAGAAAAACAGGTTTGTCAAAAAGCAGGGGTATCAAACTTGGGCCAGATGCTTCATGCTTCCAGATGCTTGGGCCACGCCCAACTCCAGTTTAGCAAAGGGGAAAAAGTTTGTCAGGTAAGTTGTTTGTTTTATATTGACTAAAGGAAAAAGAAAATCAGATGGAAAGAAAAGGAGAAGTTTCTTTTCTCAAGGACAGATATAAGATTTTTTTCCCCAGTTTGCTCCCATTAGAACATTTAACAAGACCTTTATCACACAAAGTGATCCACTCTTTTTCTTCTCTACTGAGTATTAAATGAATGACTTAACCACATTCTGGACTCTTCCAATATACCTTTAAAGGTCACTTTACATAAAACATTACTCAGTTGGATCAGGTTGACACAGTCTGCAAAATATTTGAAAACTTTAATTAGTTTAATCTGGCATATCTCATGCTCACACATTCTCCCTGCATTAGGGTAGGATACAATTTAAACTTAAAAGCTAAATAAATGTAAACAAATGATAGCTAAATTATCATTAAATGACTGAGCTAAAACTCCTTCTCTTCAGTTTTTCTGTGGTAGAAAAATGTACAATTTGGGAAAGTCTATTGACTGGAAAATAAAATAATAGTAGTAATTAAAAGGCCATTTGCAGTGAGAACTTTTCCAGCAAATAAGAAGCCACCGAGTTCAACAAAATCTTTAAGAATGTAGTGTTGGATCTTACAGATATAATCTGGATAGCGTGTGAGCATGCACCAAATAGACTAGCAGTCTTAGGTAGCCAAACAACTACTCTCTATTGACACTGTAGTCTCCTGGCTAATGAACCATCACCATATTCTAAATACATAAATAAAATCTGTCTCAACATCTCATGAAAGTGAGTTATTTCTTCCCATGATTTGGAGATGCTATTTCTATTTAACCATCCTAAGATTCTGATTAATTTTTTGCAGAGATGTTACATGGGCTCAAGTTCAGTTCCTCATCTATAACTTCATAAGTTCACAAGTACTTTTTTTAACCAGACATCCTCTATTTGACAACTATTTGCTTGATTTCTTTTTTTCTAAATGAAGAACTTTGTCTTGGTCTCTTCTAGCATTCATGCAGCCCATATTTAACATCAGAATTTTTTAAAAAATCAAAATTGATTTTTATAGTGTATACATAAAAAGAAGATTCTGTTTTAACAAGTTTTAAAGCATTCAAGTTTGAAATGGGTTTTTAATCTATGGATTATTATTAATGTTTTATGAGAAATTATAAAATTCTGGTAAAACGAATTTTATCTACATACACACACACAGGATAAAGTTGATCTATTTAATGAAATAAATAATTGTGAGAAAAAGTATGACCTTAATTCAATAGTTGCCTTAAAACAATTACTATGGGACAAATAACAGAATGGAAAATAACATTATTAGGATTTTGTTATATATGCAATATTTCTGAGGTGAAGCAATTAATATTGACTAGACAACCTGTGTCCCACTGGGCAGGGATATTGCCTTACCTAGAATGTGATGAGAAACACAATGAGCTTGGATAGATTGCTATTGTTTTAATTTTAAATTATGGAAGAAAACATAATTTTACTAAAAGCATATTTTCTATGTTAATCAACTGCATTCTGTAGAATGTATTGTTTCAAGCTTTTCAGTTTGCAATATTTCAATGTTGCATTATTTCATCTTCCTGCCTGTAAATTACCTTAACTAAATAGATGAGATAATCATTTAAAATAAATACATGAAGAATGCTAAAACAATTGGATGGGGAACTTAGACTTGCATATTTTAGTATTGTCAAAAACTCAGAACCCAAAGAACATAAGCTATGTTTTTTTGGGGTGTGTGTGTATGTTTAATCAAGGGGTCTGAAATATAAATGAAATAAAACTGCAGCAGCTTTAGATCAAAGGCAGAGGATAGATGGGAATTTGCTCACCTAAGTTTCTAAGGGAACAGTCAGAATTAAGTCGGATAAACAGAACAAGAGTTTTCTGGCTTTAGTCATTTTTATTCCCACTATAGAATCCAGAATAATTGTAGCGAATGGGTTAAGCTGATAGAAGTATTTGATGCATTGTTGTGGCAGCTTTCATACCTAGTATAAATGTGCCTGATAAGTCATGAGCTGAAGAAGAAATGCCATCAAAGCATCTTTGAACTTTTTGATAGGCCCAGGAGATTCAGTCCTTTAATAGTTATTCAGCTATTTTCTGATTGGTAATTCAGGAGAAGAACCAGGTTAATACTTTCACTAAAAGAAGAATGAATTAGAGATGGGTGATTTAAGATTAATTTCAAAAGCAATCAGCTGGGAATTGGACTTCAGAGTGCTCTGATTTTTGCAAAGAGAAAAAAAGAGTTTGGGAGATGTTAATTTCCATTGTGTCCAAAAACAGATAACAAGGCTTCCTTATTGTTAAAAGCAAGGTTATATGTATTGAGTCTACAGAATTGCTTTTCTTCAGCAGACAATGGAGAAAATCATACACATTTCCTAAACCAATAATATGACTTCCGTTACTCCCACAGTGGTGGGATGCTGTTGTAAGGGAACAGAGAGCTAGGGTGGGAAAAACATTTGAAATGAATGAGGAGATTGATCCTGAAAAGACCGATACTTCCATCAACAGGTATTATTATAAAGTCCATGGTTACTTCAAGGGACTTTATAATAAATGCATCTTTTTTGATCGTGCAGTAAAAGGACTGAAGCCATAGAACAGGGGTGTGAAATTTGCATCATCATGGCAGTGTCACGAGGTGTGTCAGGACTTTTTCCCCCTTCGCTAAACCAGACATGGGTGTGGCCAGCACTTGACACATCCGGCCCATGGGCTGGGAGTTTGACACCCTTGCCATAGAACAGGGGTCTCCAACCTTGGTCCCTTTAAGACTTGTGGACTTCAACTCCCAGAGTTCATCAGCCAGCTTTGCTGGCTGAGGGACTCTGGGAGTCGAAGTCCACAAGTCTACAAGTCCACAAGTCCACAAGTTCGTAAGTCCACAAGTCTTAAAGGGACCAAGGTTGGAGACCCCTGCTTTAGTGTGGGTAGGGGACTGAATTGGTTTTGATTCTTGGTAATTGCCTGGACAAGACCCTGCAAATTTCTTGATAAGATTTGAGAAGTGATTTATAGAGAAAACAATTGGCCCAAGATCACCTAACTGGTTTTGTTTTCTAAGGCCAGATTGAACTCAGAGTGTTCTAGTTTCTAGCCTGTTGCCTTAATCATTACAATACACCAAATTGTCTCTCAATATATTATTTAATCTGATATAAAATCAAGAAAAGCAGCAAGGAAAAAAACCTAGGGCAGAATCAAGCAATAAAATGGTAAACATATATTGTCTGCAAAGAACTGAGCTTCACCAGACTTTGCACAGACATTCCTAAATAATTGACTTACTTCTTAATGTTCCACCTTTTCTCTAAGACAGGGGTCCACAAGTCTTAAAGGGACCAAGGTTGGAGACCCCTGCTCTAAGAGGTATCTCTCATTTTACCCTCATGGCAAATTTAGGAGATTGAAGGAGAAAAGATATTCCCCCAAATCATTTTGCAACCTCTACAGCTGAAAGAACACTTGTCTTTAACCATTGCACTACTCTGATCGATGATAAAATACTCCTGTATGTACAGTATATTTGATTTTAATTGCATATTGCTAATTTTTGGACAATTTCTCTTCAGAGTGGATGGTGGGTCCTCATATACTAGATTTACTTCAGAATTTTTTTACAAAGTGGACTACTCCCAGGAGGGGATTTGTCTACTTTGTCTCAGTTTGCAGCTAAACTTTTCTCCAGAAAATATGAGGCTACATTGTCTCATTTACTTCCATGTGGGAATAAACAAATTGCTTTAATTTGCGTTTCCCAGAATATAATTGGATAAAATGTGCACATCAAATTATCTTTTATAAGTGGATACAGTCTGCCAAATATCAAACAAGTACATACTTCTACATTTAGGCCTCTTAATTTTTATTTTTTAAGGGTTGCTTTGAAAGGTTGTTGTACTTGAAAGAATTAGACAACCTTTGCAAGCATGGCTACATCCTTCCAAAAGGATGAATCTCGCCAAGTTTAATACAGATAAATTCAAGGCAGATTATGTAATGGACATTTTTTTAAAATGATATGAGGAAAATGAATTAACTTTTTCCTTATATCTTGGGAATTAAGTATGAAACAGGTGTAGTTCAGTGGGTTTCCACCTGTGGTCCATGAAAGTAGCACTGAAGAACTGCTGTGTGAGTCCCAAAATAATTTAAAATAAAAAGCTTCTCAGGCAAAACAAAACTTGTCTTTCACTTTCATGAAAAGTCTTGCCCAAAATTTCACAGATTTGTGACCTTTAGATTTTGACTTTTTAAAAATTACTTCTTTTCTTATTCAGGATCCTGGTTATCTGGGCAAGTCACATATGACACTGTGCTGGTAGATATTGCACTACTGACTCATGGCTTAACATGGTAATTATAAAAACAGGTGACATTTACATAGTCTGTTTCAAACTGTTTCAACTTCTACCCTCAAAATGATGCTATAGAGCACTGCACACCAGAACAACTAAACACAAGAACAGTTTTTTTCCCGAACACCATCACTCTGCTAAACAAATAATTCCTTCAACACTGTCAAACTATTTACTAAATCTGCACTACTATTAATCTTCTCATCGTTCCTATCACCCATCTCCTTCCACTTATGACTGTAACTTTGTTGCTTGTATCCTTACGATTTATTGATTGCTTCCTGATTGCTTATTTGTAGCTTATGACTATCATTAAGTGTTGTAAGTGTTGTATCTTGATGAAGGTATCTTTTCTTTTATGTACACTGAGAGCATATGCACAAAGACAAATTCCTTGTGTGTCCAGTCACACTTGGCCAATAAAATTCTATTCTATTCTATTCTATTCTATTCTATTCTATTCTATTCTAGTTGCTTCATAAAGGAAAAATACATAGTTTGATCACCTTACCATTAGGCAAAATGGGTTATCCACTTCAAGTGGTAAATTCTGGAAATGTGTAAACAGCAGCTAGATGCTCAACTACATTGGACTGCCATCCTCAGTTGGACTGGTGACTACAATCCTGTGATAATAATGTTCAGTCAGTGATAAAGTGTTCACAATTATCCCAAACAGCTCAAATTTCTTTTTTTTAAAAAAGAAAAAAAGAAAACCTCAAAGCCTGCCCAGACCAACCCCTACACTGCTTATTTGGTATAGACAGAAAAGCTGTCTATTCATTTGCTTAATAACACCTATGGATGAAGCTGCTACAAAAGGTATTTCATCCACTAGTAAATATGATCATAACACTTGTCTTACATTCTCCAATTCTTCAAGAAAAGTACAAATACTAAATGGCTAAGCACACTGGAAGAGAGGGGAGAAACAAGCAACTGAATGTTCCTCCTTATGATGATTTTTCATATTTATTTCTGTATTTCAACTTTTCAGTATCTATATTCCTTATTCTTTGCTATCAAGTTGAAAATGCAAAGTGAAGGTATGTTTATAATTAAACTTTCACCTAAAAAGTACACAGGTCTTACATTCAGAACAGCATTTAGTTTGAAAATGAACAGCGTTGTTTGATTTTTGTTTTTAATTACTGTTTTACTTTCCCTGAGCTTTTTCATTTTTGACAAGGCCGTTGTTGTTTTTGCTAAGTCCATGATTTAGCATTTTTTCACTTTTTGAGAGCATATAAGAAAAGAGAAGGGAAAAACAAAATTGAAGGTATATAAGTAAGTAGGAAGTGCCAAATAGTTGTGATGAATCTGTTGCTGTTTCTTGTTACAGTAAAATCTGATTTTATCAAACTAACTACGGGAAGTGGGATAAGTGAGAGTATATGCAATGATTTTCTTCATTTGCATGTCATCATTATCTGATTCATTCTATGTCATGCCCATGCATAAATTGATGTTTCTCTATAATAGTTTACTGTAGGTACATTTGATTATTTAAACAATATTCCTTACTTCTGAGCATCTTGATTTATAAATGTCCTCCTTTCTCCAGTTCACTGTCCTTTCTTATGATAAATGGCCATTCTGGAATTGAGAGAGGAGCCATTTTGTTGTTCATCTACTGCAGCAAAATACCTTAAATACTGGGTTTTTTTCCTGTTCAGTGTTATCAACTGATTTTTTTTACCTCAACATTTTCTCAAAGCAATGGGATTGGGAGCCTGGATAAATCTAACTCTGCTGGAAACCAGCACTCTTAGTCAAAAAGAAAGAAGGCAAAGCCAAACAGTTTTCCCTCATTGATATCTATTTCCCTCCCAAAGTAAGGTGCATGGAAGTTTCAGGGGCTGTTTACCCTCATCAACTACAAGTACAAACTAGCTGATGTGGAAAAAAGACACTTCTTTTTAAGTCCATAGTCTCAATCTTCAAGAGTGACAGACGAAAATAAATTGTGAATATGAGACTGCTTATAAATTCCTTGTTGTGCTTCTTGAAAACATTCACCACACAGTTTTCAATGTTCTTTATAATCATTTACCATTCTTCCTTAAACCTGTCATCTTCAGACTACAATTTTATCCCAATTCACAATATGTTGAATTATACTCTCCCAAGTACTAAAACTGCAGAGTGTAGAAGTGAAATAAAAATTCAAAACCAAGATGACACCAAAAGATTTATCTCTCAAGGTTGTGGAGATTTTTGGCTTTGTTTTGAATACCCGGGAGTCTAAAACAATAAATAGAAATATGCCAAAATAAAAATGTGAAATGTACCTGCTTCTCTTTTATGGCATTGTATTTTTGGGGACCTCAGAAGCCCCACCTTCTAATTGAAAGGCACAATCTATGGTAGCATTGACCTCATGTGAAATTGTGATTTAACAGTATCATCCAAACCATCTTGGATAGTCAGGGAATAGGAAGAGGTGGGAGAAGAACCCTACTGATGGCAGTGAGGGGGAGAGGTCAAGCATCTTCCAGCATCTTCTGCTATTAACAATGTCACTAATCATGATCAAATTACAGGTAATTGAGTATTTGCTGGATTTTAAACTTCCTTTGTTCCTCTTGTAGACCACTCCATCAACAAGATAATGGAGCCAGCAAATTTAATTGCTTCCTACTGTTTCATTGGTGGATTTCTTAAACTAACGAACAAGAACAATTGGAAATTTGCTGACTTCTTGTAGACAGACATACCACTTATTGCCACCCTGATTTCATCTTTAAGGAAACTGGCAACTATTTTAAAATCTGTATACTTAACATTATTTTGAAAGCTAAACAAGCATTGATTTACTCATATAAACAGAGCTATGTGTAAAAGTGAAAATATGACATTGAACTATTAAGTTTTAATCAAATGTTAGAACCATAATGTTGTAACATACCAGTTAGGCCAATACCTTCTAGGAGACTGTCAATAACCCTGTGACAAATCAGAGAAATCTCTGCAAACACTCTAGAACAGGGATGGTCAACCTTTGATGGCTTTGGGCCATCATACCCCAGAACCTCAGTCAGTAGGAGGAGGATGCAAACGAATTAAACATGCCATATCTGGGGAGCAAAATATCCAGTGACTCCTATTGCACACTAATCCAGTCATTGCCATCGTTAAATTGACATCATTTCACTAGGATTATCTCTCAGTAATTGCTTCATTGAGTTCTTCTAAGCTTCTGTTTCTGTATTCATTGATAGTATCTCAGTGCTTTGTTTTGTCTCAGATTTTTTTCCTTCAATTTTTTCAAACATCAAGGTCTTCTTCAGTGACTCTTGCCTTTGTGTTAAGTGTTCAAAATACTTAAGCTTCTAGCTTCATTATCATTTTTCCCAGGGAATTGTCTGGGTTTACTACATAGTCAATACATGGTAACAACAAACACCCCCTACCCCCCCAAAAAAAAGAGTTTTGTTTTTTCTTTTTTCTTTTGATCTCATGGGTGTCTGGTTTATAACCCAGATATGATAGTCCTCGAATTAATGAAGATGAGCTTCTTGCTTTTGTTTTTTCTGCATTTTTGAGAGGTCATTAAGTTTATTTTCTTTTTTATAATAATATTATTAAATATTAAAATTAAAAATATAAGAATGCAAAGTAAAGAAAATGAAAGAATGAAAAGAAAAAAGAAAGTACCGAAAAGCAGAAAAATTCTACATATGAGTATTCACATTAATTTGTCCAGTCAGTCTTCCATAATATAGTCACTTGGCTGCATGATATACATGCATCAGGATTGGATATAAAGGATCACACAGATAAAGTATGTAATCTTTTGTGTACAATTCTCCACTGCATTCTCATTTTATATGCTCTTTTTGAAGACAGAAATTCATTAAAAAATTCAGAGAAGCATATACCACTCATAAGACAATGATCCTCTGATCTGCATTGCTGTTTAAGAAGTGTCTATTTGATTTTGCTTTACTTAAAAATGCAGAACATGTGAATGATCTCTTTCCATAGTCTTTCCATCCCTTTTAATAGGTTAAAGCCGGTGTGGGTTTTTTGTGTTTTTTTTAAAATGGAGCACAGCAGGGGAGAACCTTTTTAAGAGGTGCTGCAAATGTTAAAAGGATTATAGCAACAAAGGGAACTTGGCTATAAAACACAGCAATTAGACTACTGAAAAATAGTGAGGTAGTGAGGCTGAAGGAACAAAGCAATAGAAAAAAACATGTTATATAAACTTTAGTGCTTTTACGTTCAGCAACATGCAAGGCACTCTCGGGAATATGCCTTACACTGTCAATCATGTAAGGGCTTACCTTTCCTTCCTTTCATTCTGGGGGTGATATTTTGTGAGGGACACTTTGAGTATTCCTTTTGCCCCTCCAATGGAATCTCTTCCCCTTTTCTTGGTTAAAATGTGCTGAATTTTCCTACTGAAACAAAGTTCAGTAGTATTTCATATTATTTACATTGTTTTGTTATGTGTGGACTAATTTGACTCAGTTGCCAAATCTGCTATATAACCACACACTCAAAATGAAACAAGAATATTAGATAATCAAGGAGACATTAATTTATTTGAAGTCTCTGGCTTCTCCAATGCTCTTAATGTGAGTAATATGACATGAAATTAAAATTATTGTCACATGCCACTTATCTCTAGTTCCAAGTCCAATGATGTAAAATTATAGTAAATTAATACAGTTGTAAAACATGAACCAACAAAGTACATTCAGGATGAGTTTGGCTCTAGATTCCCATTAACATGCTGAAGAGCACCTTTATGTGCAATACTGTTTTAATTTTCTCTCAAACAGTCCAATCCATATTGAGGATACAGATAGAAACCCAAGTTCAGTTTCACTCAGCAGACCACAAATGCTGTAGTTTTAAAAATCTGGCTTATTTGATAGCAAATATGTACTTTTTGGGAACTGCTAATTCTAATCTTATACATTGTACTGTGTTGTGGTCCTGCTTAGTCCCTAATCTTAATCTTGTATTTCTTAAATTAAGATTATTTGTTTTATGAAGCAAGGACATGCAAAAGTGTACTGATGTTAAAAGATCTAAACTATAATTCTTAAGACAATAATGGCTGCAATATAGTGCTGAGTTTGAGTCTCCTATAACCGTGATGGCAAACCTATGCACACGTGCCACAGGTGGCACGCAGAGCCATATCTGTGGGCACGCGAGTGTTGCCTTAGCTCAGCTCCAGCATGCATGCATGCACTGGCCAGCTGATTTTCGGGCCTTTCAGGCCCACTGGAAGTCAGGAAACAGGCTGTTTCCAGCCTCTGGAGGGCATCCGGGGTGGGGAGAGACATTTTCACCCTCCCCAGGCTCCTAGAAAGCCTCTGGACCCTGGAGAGGGCAAAAAAATGAGCCTACCAGGCCCACTGTGCCATTGCGTGCCAAAAGCGGGGGAGGGGGAGCGCAGGGGAGGGTCACGCACACATGCACGGGGGGCAGAGCCCATTGAATTATGGGTGTGGGCATGCGTGTGCATGACTCCCCCATGCTCCCCCCATTTTTGGCACGCAATGGCAAAAAGCTTAGCCATCACTGTCCTATAACTCTAGAATAAAGTCAAATCAGTCTCCATATATCTAAACATGAGAAAGGTAAACTATAAAATAGACTTACATCCTTGAGTCTTACATACCTGACTGTTCTTGCTTGCTTGCTTTTTCAAGTTCAGCACAAATGTCTGAAGAAGAGAGATTTTCTTGCATTTCCTGGAATGCAAAATGGATCACAACTGTACAGGGCATTATTCTGGCACCTGACACAAAATCCTTCTTTGAATTACTCTGAATGTGTGGAATCCAAGGAGAAGGAGGGCAGAAAATAATGGTAGTGGGGATAGAAAGCAGTATCGTCTTCTTTCTCCATTCAATGCTCCAACATATAATAGCATAAAAATATGGAAATCGGTGTTATAGCGTAGTAAAACATGACAAGGATATGCTTGTTAGTAAAAGCTAAAGTGAAAAGTTCTTTGACCATTCAGTGTGAAATTCTATAAAAGTTTCTGTAAGAATATTCAACTTCAAATGATCATAGGCATCATGTACTCAAACAAAATACCATATCACGATTCTTCTTCATAGGACCTTTGTAGGCATGCAGATCCTTTAGAAGGTCTTTATAGAGAGCTCAACTCCTGCGCATGCGTCAAGATGGCGCGGTGACGATCTTCGCGGTGCGGTCCGCGGCTTTTCCAGGGGGTCTGGGACCGAGAGGGGGTCTTTTTTTAGCCCTCCGGTCCCAGACCCTTCCGGCGGAACATCAGAGGAGGCGTTGGGCTGGGGCCCGCCGAGCTCGCCGAGCCGCGAGCCTCGGAACAGCTGATAGGCGCGGCGGCGGGCTCGGCGGTTTTCCTCAGCGTCTCCCCGGGGCGGTGGCTGTTTGGCGGTAGGCCCGGCGGCTTGGCGGCTCCCCTGGTGGTTCTTTGGACGTTTCTCGGTGGCGGCTTTGTCCTGCCCTGCCCTGCCCTGCCTCTGCCCTGCCCTGCCCTGCCCTGACTCAGCGGCTCTGCCCCGGCTCTATGGCGGCTCTGCCCCGGCTCTATGGCGGTTCAACCCCGATGTTGGCTACGGTCTGCCTGGGCCTGCGGGAAGATCGGCGGCCCAGTGACGGCCCAATGGCGGCTCTGCGGCTCTGCGGTCCGGCGGCCTTGCGGTGGCTCAGTGGCCCCCTCGGCCCGGCAGCTCCCTCGGCGCCTCCCCACCTTCCTTGGGGTGGTGGCCGTGGCCATGGCGGGCGCTGCGGGCCTTTGGGTCTGGCGGCGGTGGCGGCGGCGGCGGCCCCCCCCAGGGGCTAGGGTTTTTTTTTCCAACAGTGCTGGATGGGACTTGGCCGGACTTTTCTCCCTTGGAGCCTGGCGTTTTCCTCGGCTTACCCTTGGACTTCTGTCGGGGCCTGCTGGGCCTCTGGCTGGGGTGATGGCCACGGCGACCGCGCTTGGCTTCCGGGTATCGGCGGCGATGGCAGCGGCGGCAGGTGGCCCCCCACTCCCGAGGACTGAGGGTTTTCGAACAATGCCTGAGAACGGTCTTTCCATCAATTCCATCAATGCCAGGGAGGAGGAGAGACGAGAAGATCGATCGCTGAGTGGTAGTGGCGGAGGGTCAGATGTAGCCATCTGGAGGGTTTCGCCCCTCGGAGGAGGACTCGGAGGTGTGGCTGGCCCTCTTTTAGACCCTCGGCAGCTCGGCCTAGGATTGTTCAATCTGGCCTGGAGTGTCGGAGCAACTGGGTATGGAGCCCCTGACATCAAGGCCTATATTGACTTTAACACCAATTGATTGACTTGATGGAGAATGGCTAGTCATCTGTACCTGGGGCAAGTGAGACCGTTTGGGTTTGGGGACAGAATAACGGCCCCATGGAGCCCTGGAAGTCCACGGTTCATCTCGCCAGCCAGGGAGCCTAACCTTGCTATAATAACCGCGCTACAATAACACCTTGACATTTTCACCGGCCTGGATGGACTGCTGACCGTTTTGTATTTGTATTTTTATTTACCTATGCGAAGATTTTCAACCGCGGACCTTCTTGCCCTGCGAGACTCCCCTCTCTCGCAGGTCTGGCCCTCCACATTATCGAGGGCACATCTTGAGGACGGGTTTTGGAACCCCGAGAGATGGCATGCGAAATCTAGGAGGCTTAGGGGATTTTTAATGAACTCTTTTAGTCGTTTTTTATTGGGGGATTTTAAGGGAAATTTTAAGGGGGGGAGGGAAAGGGCGGGAGCTGGGGGTAGCCCGTCGAGGGTGGGGCCAGTCACTGCGCATGTTTGCGGCGGAGTGTTATTAGGTCCGAAGGTTCCGGGGGAGGGTGATGTTCCAGGTGACAATTGTGGTTCCATCTGTGTGGTTAGTGGGAGAGGCAGATATGGCGGAGGGGGGGGGCCGTATCGAGACCTGGGAGCACGTGTTCGATGTCTGAAGGCGATCACGTGCTCCGGCCCCTCAGTTCCTACCCGTTCCTCAGGAGGCCATGATCCTCAGAGCTTGGATCTTCGGCTGATGTTATGTAATGCCCGGTCCGTGGTTAATAAAGCTCCCCTGATCTGTGATCTTATTCAGGGGGAGTCCGCGGACCTTATGGGCATTACGGAGACCTGGTTGGGCCCGGAGGGGGGGGTGCCCCTTGTTGAGTTGTGCCCTCCAGGTTTCCGAGCATTTCATCAGCCGAGGGCCCAAGGTAGGGGTGGGGGGGTGGCGGTTGTTATTAAGGAAGATCTAGAGCCGAGGGAGGCCACTGTTCCTCAGATTGCCGGCTGTGAATCCCTCTATGTGAGGTGGGGCCATAGGAATCAGTTGGGCTTGTTGATCGCGTACCTGGCTCCTTGCTGCGTGACCACAGCCCTGCCCGAGCTGTTGGAGGTACTCGCTGCTGTGGCGGTTGAGACCCCCAGACTTATAGTCATGGGGGATTTCAACTTGCCATCAGTTGGCTTGGCATCGACGGCAGCTCGGGAGTTCCAGGCTTCCATGACGGCCTTGGACCTGATTCGAGTAAATGATGGCCCTACGCACATGGGGGGAGGCATGCTGGATCTGATTTATATCTCTGGACAGTGGTTAAATGATCTGGTATTAGACGATTTAGTAACAGAACCAATGTCATGGTCGGATCATTTTCTCCTTCGCCTAGACTTCCGAACCGCCATTCACCACCGCAGGGAGACGGAACCTATACGGTGGTTCCGTCCCAGGCGCCTGATGGACCCTGAGAGGTTCCAGACGGAGCTTGGGCCATTCCCTGAGGATCTGGCCCACGGCACGACTGAGGAACTGGTCGTGGCCTGGGAGCGGGCCACGGCCGGGGCCCTGGACCGTGTCGCGCCTTTGCGGCCTCTGACCCGGCGTAGATCTCGTTCCGGCCCTTGGTTCCCCGGGGGGCGGAGGGAGATGAAAGGCCGGAGAAGACGCCTAGAGAGCACCTGGAGGTCCAGTCGCTCCGAAGTTGATCGGACACTAGTTAGGACCTATTCTAGGACCTACCTAGTGGCAATGAGGGAAGCGAGGCGCTCCTACGCCTCCACCCTCATTGCGTCGGCAGATAACCGCCCGGCCGCCCTGTTTCGGGTGACCCGCTCTCTCCTACATCAGGAGGTGCGGGATGGCCCGACGAGCCGAGGAGTTTAGTGGTTATCTATACGATAAAATCGCTCAGCTGAGGGACGGTCTGGACCGAATTTGGGATGATCCAAGCGAGGGAGAGGAGGCACGTCTTGTTGAGCACATTTGGGATGAGTTTGACCCTGTGGCTCCCGAGGACGTGGACAGGCTGTTGGGGAGGCTTCACGGCACGACATGTTTACTGGACCCGTGTCCTTCCTGGCTGGTACTGGCCACTCAGGCGGTGACACGAGGCTGGCTCCAGAGGATTATCAACGCTTCTTTGTTGGATGGGGTTTTCCCTGCCGCCTTGAAAGAGGCGGTGGTGAGACCCCTCCTTAAGAAGCCCTCTTTGGACCCAGCTATTTTGGGTAATTATCGTCCAGTCTCCAACCTTCGCTTTGTTGCGAAGGTTGTAGAGAGTGCCGTGGCGCGACAGCTGCCCCAACACCTGGATGAAGATGTCTATCTAGACCCGCTCCAGTCCGCCTTCCGACCCGGATACAGCACGGAGACAGCTTTGGTCGCATTGGTGGATGATCTCTGGAGGGCCAGGGACAGGGGATATTCCTCTGCCCTGGTCCTATTAGACCTCTCAGCGGCGTTCGATACCATCGATCATGGTATCCTGCTGCGCCGGTTGGGGGGATTGGGAGTGGGAGGCACCGTATATCGGTGGTTCTCCTCCTATCTCTCTGACCGGTCGCAGACGGTGTTGACAGGGGGGCAGAGGTCGACCGCGAGGGGCCTCACTTGTGGGGTCCCACAGGGGTCGATTCTCTCGCCCCTGCTGTTCAACATCTACATGAAGCCGTTGGGTGAGATCATCAGTGGTTTTGGGGTGAGATACCAGCAGTACGCTGACGACACTCAGCTGTACTTTTCCACCCCAGACCACCCCAATGAAGTTGTCGAAGTGCTGTCCCGGTGTTTGGAAGCTGTACGGGTCTGGATGGGGAGAAACAGGCTCAAGCTTAATCCCCCCAAGACGGAGTGGCTGTGGATGCCGGCACCCCGATTCAGTCAGCTGCAGCCGCGGCTGGCTGTTGGAGGCGAGTTATTGGCCCCAAAGGATAGGGTGCGCAACTTGGGTGTCCTCCTGGATGATCGGCTGTCGTTTGAAGACCATTTGACGGCCGCTCCAGGAGGGCCTTCCACCAGGTTCGCCTGGTTCGCAGTTGCGCCTTCCTTGATCGGGATGCCTTATGCACAGTCACTCATGCGCCTGCTACCTCTCGCTTGGATTACTGTAATGCTCTCACATGGGGCTCCCTTGAAGTGCGCTCGGAGGCTTCAGTTAGTCCAGAATGCAGCTGCTGGGTTATAGAGGAGCTACGCGTAGCTCCCATGTAACACCGCTCCTGCGCAGACTGCACTGGCTACCTGTGGCCTTCGGGTGCACTTTAAGGTGTTGGTTATGACCTTTAAATCGCTCCATGGCTTAGGACCTGGGTACTTACGGGACCGCCTGCTGTTACCACACGCCTCCCACCGACCCGTACGCTCCCATAGAGAGGGACTTCTCAGGGTGCCGTCCGCCAAACAATGTCGGCTGGCGGCCCCCCGGGGAAGGGCCTTCTCTGTGGGGGCTCCCACACTCTGGAACGAACTTCCCCCGGGTTTACGCCAAATACCCGACCTTCGGACATTTCGTCGCGAACTCAAGACTCATCTTTTTATCCGCGCAGGGCTGGCTTAAATTGGGATTTTAATGTTTAAATTCATTAATTTTAAACGGGGTTTTCTTAGTATGGTAAATTTTAATTATTGGGCTAATTTAAAATAAGTTTTTTAAATCGTATTTTAAATTTGTATATTGTATTGTCGGTTTTATTATGCCTGTACACCGCCCTGAGTCCTTCGGGAGAAGGGCGGTATAAAAATCAAATAAAATAAATAAATAAATAAATAGAGAATACTGTGATATTGTAATCTGTGGATGGGGAATGAGAGGAAGAATTGTTGCCTAGGACACAATCAAACAAAAGAGGCAGGTGCCCCCATTGGCTTTATAATCAGAGAGAATAGAATAGAATAGAATAGAATAGAATAGAATAGAATAGAATAGAATAGAATAGAATAGAATAGAATAGAACGAAGGATGAATCCTAATTTATCACACAATTAAAAGCGGTTGTGAGAAGTTGTACTTTCAGGCTTGCAAGATTTTGTTAATGTTAATTTTTATAATAAAGTAGAATTAGATCATGTTTCCTTTCTGGCTTACCTGAGAGGGGTTGAAGATAGGAAGGTCTATAAGAAAGGTGGGCATAAAGAGATATGTGACAACATCTTTTCATCCCACCCTTATCTCTCAATATGTGTTTTACAAATTTGATCAAAACCATAATTCATACATTTCTAAAGAAAATCTGAGCAGAACCTTTAACTGACAGATATGGGAGAATGTATCATTGAAGCAATTGATGGTTTAATTCTGTGGGCTGAGCAGCTATTCAAAACCATATTAGTAAAAAGTCTTCCTTCAAATCCAAAAATATTTGATCCCCTACATCTAAAAAACACTTTTGTTTAGATGGAAACTTGTGTTATCTGTAAGGACTCTGACTTGCAATAAGGTTTATTTTCTTTGAAAAGAAACCAACTACCACAACAGAAAAGGAACTAGTTAAGTATCAAGGAGCACATCAATAATGGGAACTGCCTGCAGCCTCTCTGTATGAAACCAATTCCATTTCACATACTTGCAAAGCACACACTTGCCCTGAGTCAAGTAGCAACGTGACACTGGGGAACAACCCTACCCAGTCAAGCGTAGGAGGTCTTCAAAGCAGTCAATGGAATCTACCTTCCTTCCTTTATCTTGATTGTACAAAGAAGTCAGAGAAGTAAGAATGCAGAAGAATGTTTATTTTCCCACTTCAAATCCAGAAACATTAGCTATATATTTTCAGTTGTAGAAAATAACCATTGTCCAAAGTTAATGTTTGGAGGTAGCAGCCTAGCAAGATAATTCTTGCATATTTCATTTTACATTATGGTTGCAAGAGTTAGTGTCCTTGTTTATTGTTTCAAATCTTTTTCTATATGTAACATCACTACTCTTTCCAAATTTTTGATCAATAAAGTAATAATTGTGTTTTTCTCTATAAATGCAGATGGAAGGAAAGTAAGAAAGGGGAGCTTTCTTCAATCATTTATTCTGCCCATGGAAGCATTGCCAATGCCCATCTTCAACTTCTTACAGTAAACCTTGAGATTTTATTTGAATTTGTATCTCTTAGAAATTCATTTTGAAATTCAATTTAAAGTCATTGAAAAATGGTTGGGCTTTACATAACATTAATCGTAATTTTACAGCATTCCATATCGACATATGTATTTTGCTTTTGTAGTTCTCTATTCTATCATTTCTATCTACTACTCAATAGTAGGATAATCACATTACTCCAATACACACACACACACACACACACACACACACACTATAATATTCATTGTTCTTATCTACACATATTCGTGTATATTTACATCTCTTTATTTAATGTTGTTCAGTTACTTTAAGTTTCATCAGTATTAAGTTAAATATTTCTTGTTCTGGTTTCTATTTTTGAGCCAACTGTACATTTTATTCCATATTTCATAATATTCCGAATCCTCTCTCTCTTTCAACTCCGTAGTCATTTTATCCATCTCTGTGCATTTTAGAATTTTACTAATTACTGTTTCATCTGAGAATACATTTTTTTGTTTCCAATTTTTTGTGAATGTGATTCTTGCTGCGGTAGGTATGTGCAGTATAATGTATTAAAGTTTTTTGTTCATTTTCAGGTCCAGTATTCCTAATAAAAACAATGCAGGTTTCAAATCTATTTTTTGCTTTGTAATTTCTTCCAACCATTTTTGAATTTTACACCAATACTTCCTTGTGATTGGACATGTCCACCACATATAGTAGAATATTCCGGATTTATGGTTGCAACTCCAACAATTAGGTGATAAATTGGGATACATCTTGGCCAATCTCGCTGGTGGAAAATGTCATCTATAAAATATTTTATAGAGATTTTCTTTGTAGGCAACTGCTGTTGTGAGTTTGTAGTTCCTTTCCCGTAGTTTGTCCCACTGTTCTAATTCTATGCTGTGGCTGAAATTCCTTCCCCAACTAATCATCGTTTATTTTACAATTTCCTCCTCCATTTTATATCTTAGTAGAAATTTGTATAATTTTGTAATCATTTTTCCTTTTGTTCCTAGTAAAATTTTATCCAACTCCAATTGTTTTTCATATATGCCAAATTGTTTTTCATCCTTTTTTAGTCCTGTTTTGATTTGTAGGCAGGGACACCATTCTATATTTTTTCCTTGTGTTTTCAACATTTGCACTGATTTTAATTCTCCTTTCTTGTTTAAAATTTCTGAGTATCTTATCATCTTACTGAGGTCTATTGTATTTGGGTGTGTCATTGCCTCCATTGTCAATTACCAATTTGGGTTTTTTTTATAGTGGGGTTTTACTCAGACATTATATATAATAATAATAATAATAATAATAATAATAATAATAATAATAATAATAATAATAATAATAATAATAATAATAATAATAATAATAATAATAATAATAATAATAATAATTTTATTTATAGACCGCCCTTCTCCCAAAGGACTCAGGGCGGTGTACAGCCACAAATAAAATATAGAAAGAAAACAACAATACAAAACTAAAAACAACCCTTAAAAAACCTATATAATATGGCTACTTATAGATAAAAATATTACCCTCTAAAATTTACTAAAAAATTTAAAACCCATAAATCAATTTGATAATATAAAATTTAAGCGAGTCCAGCAAGATGAAATAAGTAGGTTTTGAGTTCGCGGCGGAAGGTCCTAAGGTCAGGTATTTGTCGGAGTCCAGGGGGAAGCTCGTTCCATAGGGTAGGAGCCCCCACGGAGAAGGCCCTCCCCCTGGGGGCCGCTAGCCGACATTGCTTGGCTGACGGCACCCTGAGAAGCCCCTCTCTGTGAGAGCGCACTGGTCATTGGGAGATAGACGTTGGCAGTAGACGGTCCTGTAAGTATCCCGGTCCTAAGCATGGAGCGCTTTAAAGGTAGTAACTAACACCTTGAAGTGCACCCGGAAGACCACAGGCAGCCAGTGCAGTCTGCGCAGGATAGGTGTTACATGGGAGCTCCTAACCGCTCCCTCAATAACCCGTGCAGCCGCATTCTGGACTAGCTGGAGTCTCTGGGTGCTCTTCAAGGGGAGCCCCATGTAGAGAGCATTGCAATAGTCCAGACGAGAGGTAACGAGAGCATGAGTGACCATGCATAGAGCATCCCGGTCCAGGAAGGGGTGCAACTGGCGGATCAGGCGAACCTGATAAAAAGCTCTCCTGGAGACGGCTGTCAAATGGTCTTCAAAAGACAGCCGCCCATCCAGGAGCATGCCCAAGTTGCGCACCCTTTCCATTGGGGCCAATGACTCGCCCCCAGCAGACAGCCGCGGCTGCAGCTGACTATACCGGGGTGCCGGCATCCACAGCCACTCCGTCTTGGAGGGATTAAGTTTGAGCCTGTTCCTCCCCATCCAGACCCGTACGGCCTCCAGACACCAGGACAGTACTTCAATAGCTTCGTTGGGGTGGCCTGGGGTGGAAAAGTACAGCTGCGTGTCATCAGCGTACAGTTGGTATCTCACCCCAAAACCACTGATGATCTCACCCAGTGGCTTCATGTAGATGTTGAACAGGAGAGGTGAGAGAATTGATCCCTGTGGCACCCCACACATGAGGCGCCTCGGAGTTGATCTCTGCCCCCATGTCAACACCGTCTGTGTCCGGTCAGAGAGGTAGGAGGAGAACTACCGATAAACAGTGCCTCCCACTCCCAACCCCTCCAACCGGCGCAGCAAGATACCATGGTCAATGGTATCAAAAGCCACTGAGAGGTCTAATAGGACCAGGGCAGAGGAGTAACCCTTATCCCTGGCCCTCCAGAGATCATCCACCAACGCGACCAAAGCCGTCTCCGTACTGTACCCGGGCCGGAAGCCGGACTGGAACAGGTCTAGATATACAGTTTCATCCAGGTACTGGGGTAGCTGGCGTGCCACCACACTCTCTACAACCTTCGCCGTAAAGCGAAGGTTGGAGACCGGACGATAATTTCCTAAAACAGCCAGGTCCAGGGAAGGCTTCTTGAGGAGAGGTCTCACCACCGCCTCTTTCAAGGCAGCGGGAAAGATCCCCTCCCGCAGATAAGCATTAATAATCCCTGAGCCAGCTCGTGTCACCTCCTGTGTGGCCAGCACCAACCAGGAGGGCATGGGTCCAGTAAACATGTGGTGGCATTCAGTCTTCCCAGCAACCTGTCCATGTCCTCGGAGTCACAGGGTCAAAATCATCCCAAAACCACCTCAACAAGACGGGTCTCGAACTCGTCTGGATCTACCCAATTTTGATCCAATCCGTCCCGAAGCTGAACGATTTTATCGTATAGATAACCGTTAAACTCCTCAGCATGCCCTTGTAGGGGGTCCTCCCGCCCCTCCTGTTGAAGGAGAGAACGGGTCACCCGAAACAGGGCGGCTGGGCGGTTATCTGTTGACGCAATGAGGGAGGAAACGTAGGAACGTTTCGCATCCCTCAGTGCCACTAGGTAGGTCCTGCTATAGGACCTAACTAGTGTCCGGTCAGCCTCAGAACAGCTGGATCTCCATCTCCCTCAGCTCCTCGGAGAACCAAGGAGCTGGTTGAGATCGACGCCGGTCAGAGGTAGGAGGAGAACTACCGATAAACAGTGCCTCCCACTCCCAACCCCTCCAACCGGCGCAGCAAGATACCATGGTCGATGGTATCAAAAGCCACTGAGAGGTCTAATAGGACCAGGGCAGAGGAGTAACCCTTATCCCTGGCCCTCCAGAGATCATCCACCAACGCGACCAAAGCCGTCTCCGTACTGTACCCGGGCCGGAAGCCGGACTGGAACAGATCTAGATATACAGTTTCATCCAGGTACTGGGGTAGCTGGCGTGCCACCACACTCTCTACAACCTTCGCCGTAAAGCGAAGGTTGGAGACCGGACGATAATTTCCTAAAACAGCCAGGTCCAGGGAAGGCTTCTTGAGGAGAGGTCTCACCACCGCCTCTTTCAAGGCAGCGGGAAAGATCCCCTCCCGCAGATAAGCATTAATAATCCCCTGGAGCCAGCCTCGTGTCACCTCCTGTGTGGCCAGCACCAACCAGGAGGGGCATGGGTCCAGTAAACATGTGGTGGCATTCAGTCTTCCCAGCAACCTGTCCATGTCCTCGGGAGTCACAGGGTCAAAATCATCCCAAACCACCTCAACAAGACGGGTCTCGGAACTCTCGTCTGGATCTACCCAATTTTGATCCAATCCGTCCCGAAGCTGAACGATTTTATCGTATAGATAACCGTTAAACTCCTCAGCATGCCCTTGTAGGGGGTCCTCCCGCCCCTCCTGTTGAAGGAGAGAACGGGTCACCCGAAACAGGGCGGCTGGGCGGTTATCTGTTGACGCAATGAGGGAGGAAAGCGTGGGGCGTTCGCATCCTCAGTGCCACTAGGTAGGTCCTGCTATAGGACCTAACTAGTGTCCGGTCAGCCTCAGAACAGCTGGATCTCCATCTCCCTCAGCTCCTCGGAGAACCAAGGAGCTGGTTGAGATCGACGCCGGGTCAGAGGCCTCAAAGGCACGGCACAGTCCAAAGCTCCAGCCGCAGCCTGTTCCCAGGCCGCGACTAGCTCTTCAGTTGTGCCGTGGGCCAGGTTCTCGGGAAACGGCCCAAGCTCCATCAGGAACCTCTCAGGGTCCATAGAGAATTCCTTATTATATGCCTCTGAAAATATGAATGTTTTTTATTTTTACCTTCCCATAGAAACCAACCTAGTCAGAGATTGTGTCCTTCTAATGCTAGTATTCTTTTGTTTTTGTGTTGAATCCAATCTCTTAACCATGTCAGCACTGCTGCCTGGTAGTAGAGCTCCCAGTCCAGGAGGCTAAAACCTCTGTGATTTCTACTGTCTTGTAACAGCTTAAATTTAATGCAAGGTTTTTTACCTGCCCATATAAATTTGGATATTATTTTGTTTATTTGTTCGAACAAATTCTTCTCTAATTTTACCGATATCATTTGAAAAAGGTATAGCGATTCTGGTAATATGTTCATTTTAATTGTTGAATGTTATGTAATGTTCAAAATGTTATGTCTTGACATGTTTTGTTTTTATATATGAGTGATTGTTTTTTGTGTTGTTTTTAAAGACAAACTGTTTAATAAAAAATATTTTTTTTTAAAAAAAATGGCTGGGCTTGCTCCCTAAGGCTAGAGAAATACAGATATACAAGTTTTCAAATCCAAAACTACTTGGATGGTGCCTTGGTGAGCCTTCTAAGATTTCTGAAATTCTGATCCATTTGTTTTAAATCAATCATGATTCAAAGTGGTTCTCTATTAGACTTGGACAACAGAGAGCTCATTCGACCCTATGATTTACTCAATTCTGAGTCACTCTCTCTTAACCCAACCTGTCTCAAAAGTATTATTAAATGTATTAAAATATGGTAAGGGAAAATCCCCTGATTATCACCCTGAATTCCTAGAGAAAACAAGAGATTGAAAAAACAGTAATAAGTAAACTAATGAATAAATCAATAAATACAGCCCTATTTGATTTAGTGGGTTTTTTAAAAATCACGATGAAGCTTGAATCTAATTCAAAATGTTTCTTTTTCTCATATCTACCAATTTATGATTTATTAGCTAATATGTAGTTAAAGGAAGATTTTAACCAAGGATTTGCTAGCTTAAAATGCATACACTTGCAGCTCAAACTAACGCATATTTACTCAAGAAATAATTCTTAATTTTGGTGGCAATCACAAGTAAGGAGCAGTTGATTGCACTTTTATGATTAAGCTAGAGGTCAGAAAAGCCTGAAAAGCCTTAATCTAATGTTCTATGGTACTCAGCAGATTTCCCAAAATTTACCATAAGTGACATTTCACACACAATTCTCAATATTGGAAATGTTAAACACTATTTTGAAAAAAAAATATTGTAAGAACACAATATATCCTATAACAGCAGGAATGGGATATTTAGAATCTTGCTCTGGAGTATGATCTAGTTGAGCTAGATCAACTATCAACTCTTCCCAATGACTAGCAGCATTGGCACTTAGGTTAGTTAGCTTTTCTGTTTAGGTGCTAATGCAAACATTTTATCTCAACACGCTAGATCAAGGGTGGGTAAATGTAACGATCCAAATATTGCTAAGCAACAACTCTCAGCTTCTTTCTATATTGCATCTGTAAAGATCACAGGCTGAACAATCCAGCTACAGGAAAAACTCTTTTGAATTTTGCCAAACCAGTCGGATATCAGAATCTGTACAATCCATAATTCCAGGACCTAGTGCTCTGGTTTTTTTTGGTTGTTTTTGTTTTGTTTTGTTTTGTTTATTTATTTAATTTTTTCATAATAATATACACAAGCATCACACAAAAAGATTATATAATATATAAACATATAACAAGGAAGTATAAGCATATATATACATATACATATACATATATATATATATATGAAAAGAAACAATAGGACAGGAACGGTAGGCACGTTTGTGCTCTTATGCACACCCCTTAAAGTCCTTTTAGGAATGGGGTGAGGTCAACAGTGGATAGATTTTGGTTAAAGCTTTTGGGGTTATGAGAAGAGACCACAGAGTCAAGTAATGCATTCCAAACACAGATGATTCTGTTACAGAAGTCATATTTTCTGCAATCCAAATTGGACCGGTTGACATTAAGTTTAAATCTATTGGTAGCTCTTGTATTATTGCAGTTGAAACTGAAGTAGTCTTTAACAGGAAGGACATTACAATAGATGATTCTATGAGCTAAACCCAGGTCCTGTTGAAGGCGACGGAGTTCCAAGTTTTCTAAACCCAGGATTTCAAGTCTGGTGAGATAAGGTATTTTGTTGGTTATGGAGGAGTGGAGAACTCTTCTCGTAAAATACTTCTGGACACGCTCAACTGTATTGATGTCAGAAATGTGGTATGGGTTCCAGACAGGTGAGCTTTTAATCAAGAATTGGCCTAGCAAATGTTTTATATGCTCTGGTCAGTAGCGTGATGTTTTTGGAAAAGAAGCTACGTAAGATTAGGTTAACAACTCTTAGAGCCTTTTTTGCTATGTAGTTGCAGTGGGCTTTGGCACTTAGATCATTAGATATGAAAACTCCAAGGTCTTTGACAGGGTGGGGGTCATCTGTAAGGTTTTCTATTTTCTAATGGACCAACAGAGATTCCACCAGGAGATGTTGTCATCATGAAATGAATGAGTAGAACTAGAAAGAGTGCAGAGAAGAGCAACAAAGATGATTAGGGGACTGGAGGCTAAAACATATAAAGAATGATTGCTGGAACTGGGTATGTCTACTCTGATGAAAAGAAGGACTAGAGGAGACATAATAGCAGTGTTCCAATATCTCAGGGGTTGCCACAAAGAAGAGGAATTCAAACTATTCCTCAAAGCACCTGAGGGTAGGACAAGAAGCAATGGGTGGAAACTAATTAAGGAGAGAAGCAATTTAGAAGTAAAAAGAAATTTCCTGACAGTTAGAACAATTAATCAGTGGAACAACTTGCCTCCAGAGGTTGTAAATGCTTCAACACTGGAAGTTTTTAAGAAGAGATTGGATAACCATTTGTCTGAAGTGGTGCAGAGTTTCCTGATTAAGCAGGGGGTTGGACTAGTAGACCTCCAAGGTGCCTTCCAACTCTGTTATTCTATTCTATTTCAATCTAAGTTATATAAAGGCAAAGGACAATATGTAGAAAGTTTTATGAGACACCTTGCAGCAAATACTGTGGATCGGTAGGTCTCCACCTCTAAAAGTATTTTCTCTAACGTTATCAAGAATAAAAAAGGCCAATGCTGAAATTGGCTCAATACAATTTTTAATTTACTTTATCCCTCAATTTACCTGAACCCATCCTGAATTTAAACAGATTTCTCAACTACTTAACTAATAGGCCATAATATTACTTGACAGGAATGAGTAGTACTGGAGGAAGAAGACAAATAAGACCTTTCAAAACAAACTAAAGGAAACAGCAAAATAAAATTAATACTTCACGGTACTTGTTCTTCCCTGAAGATTATTAAAATAAAAGATGAGACCAGCTCTAAATTCTCTCAGCATGATTTTGCCTAAAAAGACCCCCTACTTCAATAACCAGTATAGTCATTAGAGACTGTATCATTATTTTCTTTTTGATCCTAATCATGAAGACTTTGGAAAATGAATATCTATTCATTTTCCTAAGGAGAGATACCTATCAAAAGTGAAATAGATATAAACCTCTGCCGATGTGATCTCTTTCTCCTCACTTTGAGAGTTGGATGTGGACAAACAAACAACAACAACAACAACAAAACAAAATGTAACTCTTTGGCTGTATTGAAGGATATTTATGAACAATGGACCCCACTGTTAAATTTAAAAGTGTTTGCCATTATAGACAGATTGTGTTTAAAAGATACTAATGTGAAGGTGGGCTTAAAAATGACAAGCTTAGTAATGATATGGAAAAAGATGTTACATTGTACATATATAAGTGAAACTAGTTGATGTATTAATAATCATAAGGGATATACAAATAACAAACCCAAAAAATGATCTGGATAACTTTCCTATGTTGGATTTAAAAAAGAAACTTAAGTTTTGAAGGATTCTGTGAGAAGGGACAAAGAAAAAAATGAAAAGGAATCAAGTTCCAGGGCAGTATTTGAAGGGATTAAAGATCAAGATTGCTAAAAGGAAGGAATATGAAGCTGGTTTCTTTGATCAAGTGTAAAATAAAAGATGAGACCAGCTCTAAATTCTCTCAGCATGATTTTGCCTAAAAAGACCCCCTACTTCAATAACCAGTATAGTCATTAGAGACTGTATCATTATTTTCTTTTTGATCCTAATCATGAAGACTTTGGAAAATGAATATCTATTCATTTTCCTAAGGAGAGATACCTATCAAAAGTGAAATAGATATAAACCTCTGCCGATGTGATCTCTTTCTCCTCACTTTGAGAGTTGGATGTGGACAAACAAACAACAACAACAACAAAACAAAATGTAACTCTTTGGCTGTATTGAAGGATATTTATGAACAATGGACCCCACTGTTAAATTTAAAAGTGTTTGCCATTATAGACAGATTGTGTTTAAAAGATACTAATGTGAAGGTTGGCTTAAAAATGACAAGCTTAGTAATGATATGGAAAAAGATGTTACATTGTACATATATAAGTGAAACTAGTTGATGTATTAATAATCATAAGGGATATACAAATAACAAACCCAAAAAATGATCTGGATAACTTTCCTATGTTGGATTTAAAAAAGAAACTTACGTTTTGAAGGATTCTGTGAGAAGGGACAAAGAAAAAAATGAAAAGGAATCAAGTTCCAGGGCAGTATTTGAAGGGATTAAAGATCAAGATTGCTAAAAGGAAGGAATATGAAGCTGGTTTCTTTGATCAAGTGTAAAATAAAGATGTTATTTCTGGAAACCTTTAATGGAGTTTAGCTGATCAGGACCAAATGAGACTTTAAAGATTTGTTTATAGATAAAAGATGGGATATGGAAATGCATGTATTTTAAGAGAAGGGGATAAGTTATATTTGTAATAAATAAATTTATTTATATATTTCATTTCTTTTTCTTTAGTACATTCTTATTTTTTCTATGTTTTCTTTCTTTTGTATTTTTCTTTTTATTCTTTCATTTATTTAGTTTGTATTAGTTCTTGCCTTTTAAAGTACAATGTTTAATAAAACTGTTATAAAATATCATCACAGATTATAAAGTTCTGTATGTCAAGGTTATTCACTGCAGCTATGCCTACTTCTGCAGACAATATTTGCTTTTCAAACTCCCTACCATTATAAATATTAATGAAGCATGTTTAGAAGCCATTTTGATTAGCAATTTCATTAGCTTTGAATAGACAAAAATAAGTTAATGTCAACATTACATTTAAGTTTATCTTGCAAGCTATCATAGTTTTAAAAAAAGTAACATGAAGCCTTTAATTAAAAAGGCCAACGCATTAACTGTTTTTTTTAAAAAAAAAACTTCTATATTTTTGACCTACTTATTTCATTTCACAAAATAGGGCTAATCGAGTTAGGAAGTATTGTTTGCTTCTGAAGCACATTAAAAAGCACATTTACTAGATTTAATGTTAATAAGAAAAGTGTACAGGGAGGGACATATCAACAGGGAATTGAATATTAGAAACCCACAGAATGCATCATTAGCAAACATTTGTGAAATCAATGGCAAGTGTGGCTATTATTTATTAGGGAGTGGTGGCATCTTTAAGATTTAAATGATGCAGTTAAAAAACGAACAGCGATAGGTGCAAGGATTTCATATTGACTTGTCAGTACCAAACTTACAATAACATGGTTAAAAGAACATAGAGTCTAGAGAGAGTGTTAGTTAAATATGTGATGTATGCAGAAACCAGTCCATGACAAACCTTACGCCCAAGGAAGGCGTAGATTGACATACAGTTGTTTCTGCACATACAAAGGAGGTTTCAATCGATTGATGGCAACCGGTTCGACAAAACACAGAGAACGAGAGTTCCTGTGGCTCAGCAAAACTTTGAACACAAAATATTTGAATCGACTTAGTGATCAGTAGCTAGTATATGTCTTGCAACAGCAGAAGAAGGGATTGTGTGGCCAGGAACTCATCAGAATGAAGGAGCACTTTCCGAAATGAGTTCAGACAGAAATAGGCTGAGATAATACTGAGTAATCCAACAGCAAACCATGGTGCCAAAATGCCTTCTTCTGCTATTGCGAGACATATACCAGCTATGGGTCGCCAAGTTGATTCAAACACTGTTGAAAGATTTGCTGTGCCACAGGAACTCTTATTTTCTGCATTTCACCAAAGTGGTTGCCATCAATTGATTGATGCTTCCTTTATGTGCACAGAAACAACTGTACATCAATCCATGCCTTCTGTGGACATAAGTTTTGTGATGGGCTGGTTTCTGCATATGTCACATGTTTAACTAACACTCTCGCTAGACCTATTTACTATGACGCTTTTAACCATGTTATTGTAAGTTTGGTACTGGTGAGTCAATACAAAATGCTTCCATCTACTAGTGTTCGTTTTTTTTAACTGCATTGTTTAAATTATTCAAGGGGACTAACTGTTTTAAAACTTTAAGATTCTTTAGATTTGCTGAATCTGGAACCCACACCTCATTTTGGACATTAATACAATTGAGTGTGTCCAGAAATAATTTACAAGAAGAGTTCTCCACTCCTCTGAATACAACAAAATACCTTATACCATCAGACTTGAAATCCTGGGCTTAGAAAATTTAGAACTCCGCCGCCTTCAGCATGACCTGAGCTTAACTCATAGAATCATCTGTTATAATGTCCTTCCTGTTGAAGACTACTTCAGCTTCAATCACAACAATACACGAACACACAATAGATTTAAGCTTAATATGAACCGCCTCCAATCTTGATTGCAGAAAATATGACTTCAGTAACAGAGTTGTTAATGCCTGGAATGCACTACCTGACTCTGGTCTCTTCCCAAAATCCCCAAAACTTTAACTAAAGACTATCTACTATTGACCTCACCCCATTCCTAACAGGTCTGTAAGGGGTGTGCATAAGAGCACCAACGTGCCTACTGTTCCTGTCCTAATGTTCCCCTTGATTGTATCCAACTTGTATAATTATTTAATGCTTATACCTATATATATATGCTTATATGTCATATAGTTATTTCATGCTTATGCTTATATATACCGTTGTGACAAATAAAATTAAAAAAATAAAAAATAAATAAAAACTTAACTCTGCTAAGCTCCAGCAACACAACCAGTTGTGTGGGATAGAGGTATATTGGATAGTAGAGGTTACCTACCTCTGAAATAGCATCTGAAGGATATGAAGAAGGGATCACATAGACTGTGATCCTAAACACATTAGGAAACAACTACAATGAATAAACATGCTTAAAATTATTCTCCATGTGGAAGGGTATCACGAGGAACCAAAGATAGGAAAGTAAACTCATATTCAATTATTTGTAAGAAAGCTTAATTCAATCAAAGAATACAGCTAAAAACTGTAGCTTGCTCTTCTACTTCCTCTGGGCCGATCTAGATAGGAGAAAAAACCAGACAAAGATGGCAACTTTCAATGTTCTTTAATGCTCTTTCCTTTCTCCACTGATACTTGGCCTACCAATTACTTCCATGAGAGAAAGATGCTTCTCTCAGCAGGTGACAAACCACAAGGGCAAGTGGTAGGCCTTTAGGGGGAAATGCAGACAGCAGTGAGGACCAGAGATGCTTGACTGACTCAGGGATTTGTGTGTGACTGACCTGAATGGAACAAAATACTGCCCAAAATATTGAGGAGCTCTATTGCTAAACATACCTATTAGTTGATAAGGCACACCAATCATAAGAAGATATTTTTCTGTATTACAAGGTAGGATTATACCTCACAATGAAGTACACATTGATTTGCAGTGGGACTAGGGATTGGCCGAAGACAGATCTATTGCACAAATTAAAGAAACCACATTAAGCCTCCCCCTTAACTTTGCCTATTACACATCTTGCTTGTAGCATGTGAGATTCTACGCCAGCTGAAAGTAAAGTCCCAGAACAGCTTGAAGTTCCTTCAAACAACTTAGGTCTAATCCCCAGAGCCCTTCAAAAATCCTTGCCCAACTGTAATGTTTCATGTGACTAAAGGAGGAAAATAGGATTGAGTTCAAATGCGTGTTAAACTGCAGCCCAGGAATTCAGTGACCATTTCAGTTTTAAGGATAGATTTTGACCCATTAAAAAAATATGTGCGCTATTATCTAAGGTCCTGTGTCTAGCAGGAATAAAACGTGTCTTAAAATCTTGTCTGTAAAGCTACCTAAATATGTGTATCCCCTACATCTGTATATAAAAATGTTATATACATAACACTTATGCAATAATTAGCAGCATATGCGGATTTCTACCAGACTATAATAATTTTCCTTTCTTCCCATTATCCATGATTAACAGTTATGAAATTCAGGTTGGTAGATTAGGATAACCTGAATTCATATGCTTATTCTGAATTCTTATCCTAAAAGCAAAAGTATACAGTTTGGGAAGGATGCTGATCTTTGACTGGCTCATTGTGGGTCATGCTTTAAAATCATGGGTGAGGGCCAGACAAACGATAAATTGGATTTGAATTAATTTTCCTTTAAATGCAAGTAAATGAAAAGCAAATGAATTACTTTAATTCAATATTAATGTCTTCCTTGTATTTTGTGGTTTCCCCCTTTTTTTTTTCTTCTTTCTTTCTTTTTTTTGTTTTGTTACATTAGCAATTACAATTTGGGGGCATTTTGAAAAGATGATCCTCAAAGTCTTTAAGTTATCCTCTCTGGCTTAGGTTTTCTCATTTCCTCTTTTAAGAATAAAATGAAATGACCTCATGTCCATTACTCTTAGATTTATGGGAGAAGGATACAAATGATGTATCACATAAAAAGCTCAATGCCAGGCTTAAATTTTTGTGAGCAGGAAAGTGAATTAGAGCAGAGACAATGTGAATACACAAAGCGGTGTTCTAGCAAGGTAAATGAAAAAGCAGCCTTTTTGCAATTCCACTTTTTTGCCCTTAACCCAGTGGGTTTGACAACTCTTTAACATCTGTAATTTTGTGCATGTTTAAAACAAAACCATGCCTACTCTCCCATCAATTTAAGCACACTGCACCACACCAAATACATGCTGAATTTCAATTAAAACAGCATGTACTTTCCAGTAGCTGCTTTCCAATAGCTGCCTTTGATTTCATGCTTTTGTGGGTCTAATGCTTCTCCCTGCTGCAGCTTAATTAGAGAGGGCAGAATGTTCTAACAGTGAAAGACAAAGGAAGAGGTTGACATTAGCAATTGTTTCCTCATGTTTGTCAATCCCTCCGTGCATGCTCTATGGCTAAGGAAAAATAGCCGAGTATAAGACAATTGGCCAGAACTGGTTGAAAAGGTGAAGGGAAAGAAGCACATTTTCACTCCAACTACTTCTGGCTTGGAAAGGATGACAAAGGTAAGAACAGATTAAACAATGCTGAGGAGACTGGTAGAGGGAGGCTCTCAAACTTCAACAATAGAAGGGTCAGTCACAGCTTTGGTTTCTGTCCCTGAAGTCTTCACCTTTAAGGACCTCAGAGACAGAACTTAAGGTGTGCAAGAACTTCTGCTCGACTTGAGAGAACTTTTGGTAACTAGGTGGAAGATAGATAGATAGATAGATAGATAGATAGATAGATAGATAGATAGATAGATAGATAGATAGATAGATAGATATTAGATATAGATATATAATGATTTTCAGTTAATAATGTGATAATGTGATACGTACATATACATAATCTCTCTCTCTCAAATGAAATATACATATAAATCTTTACCTATGTACAAGTTTATATTACATTGATGAACCTAGATCAGGAGTGTCAAACTCGTGGCCAGTAGACTGGATGTGTCACGCACTGGCCACGCTGACCCCCAGTTTAGCGAATAGGAAAAAAGTCCCGATATGTCATGTGACGACAACATGATGTCACAAGTTTGACACCCGTGATCTAGCTGAATACATAAATAGATAATACTTTGATAATTGATGATAGAGAAAGGAAGAGAAAGAGAGAGAGACAATAGTAGATTTTTCAAACTTCACATCTTTAAATATGTTAACTATACTTCTGAGAATTTCTAGCCGCTAAGGCCAGTAATTGAAAAAATATTTCATTGAGTAGTATTATTCTCAATTTGCAGATAGAAATATTGCATATTGCATGAAGAAACGAGAAGTGAAATATTAGAAAGACGCTGAAATATAAAGACTCAGTTCCCCTCCACAAAGAAATCATATCTTTGTATCATGTATTTAAATCATGCCAGTACTGGATGGCCTTTTGTAAGATGCTTTTCTTTTGCATACCTGTAAAACACAGGAAAAAAATTAAGTTAGAAAAAACAACAACCAGGTGTCTTTCACTGGGAAAACTAACTATCCCTTACTTATTAAAGAGCACTGTAGGTTTTCTGAAAGATCCTCACAGTTTTCAGTGCTTCTCTGAGAAACTTCACTGGTTCTGGAAAAATAGATTGAAAATCTAAATTAATGTGATGCAGCATTTCTTAGATTTGTCATTCTTCTCAATCCTTTGGGGGAAAATGGGAAATCTATTGAGATAGGACATACATCATCTCTCTCATCAAATTTGTTACAGCTCCAAAATCTATTTTCCAAGAAGCAATAAGTTTCTTAGAATAGCACTGAAACGTTATCTCAGTGCTGGCCACATAGCACCAGGGAGAAGCTAGTAAGCTAGAAAAGAGACCAGCAAGACATAAACGAGATGAATTTAATGAATGCATGGAGGATGAATTCTTGATTTTTGTGAAGTCTTAGGGGGGCTCTGTTTGCTGCAATCTGGACCTCTGATGAAATTACCTGCTGAAAATACAGTCTTGGCTACCACCAAGCTTAGAAACAAATTTAAAGGGGAGGTTTAAAATATTTTAGCTTGTACAATCTGGGATTGAAAACCAGTAGTTTCTAGGTTTGCATGTGATGACATTTGTCTGTCTGAGGAAATGAAATAAACAGTGCATTTCTCAAGGCAGAGTTTATAGCACTTAAAATGGGTCACATTATTTTGCCACCTGAGATGGGAAAAATACCGACAACTATTTTTCCTCCCACTGGCGAATGTATAACATTAAAAATGGAAATAACAGCTAACTCTCTGCCCTTTCAGGAAGCCTACAAGCAGCAGGGTAAGGGAATTATCCTATTCTGTTGAATAAGACCAGTGAACAGATTTGGAAGGAACATGACATCAGCTACTTTCTTATTGTTTTGTTACTTTTAAAGTTTTAGGTATTTGTATCTTTTGTTGACATTTATTCCTTCTTGTTTTAAGCTTAGTGGATAAGCTTGTGCAATTGCTTGTTTGTTGTCTTTCAGGACACTGCAATTTAAGCATTTATCTCTGGTAAATTATCTCAGCTCTGTCATCTTATTTAGAACATTTGGCTTTTAGATCTTTCACACTCCAGACTCCTCCATAGACTTTCACTCAGTGAAACAAATATTATCAGTCATTGAGAAAAGAGAACAGTCTCTGGCAATATCCCTGTCTGTAAAATAGAATTCATCATTTTACAGGTTATAAAAGTCCATCCTCAAAACATTTACAATAAAAGCCTGATAGTGCATCAGATTCAGGTGCTTTTCCTGATTTAACCCTTTTTATAGCTTCAAAAACTTCCCTTGTTGTTATAGATCAATTCAAAATGTGTCCTGATTTCTCTGTAATCCTTAGTAGATGTTCATCTCTTTTCTTTAAAAAAAGAAGAAGCATTTCATCAGTATTATTCCAACTTGTATAAAAAGACATGCTATTATTTTCAAGCAAATAGCCGCATTATCCATTAATACATTATCTAACACTTGAAGTTTCAGATCCATTTCTTTTTGCTTTTCTTTTTCTTAATTTGTAAGGTAACCATTTCCTTGTTTTATTTACAAATTCAAAATGTCTTTGCTTTACATAATTCATTTTTATTTCTATTTCTTACTGTTAAAATTGATAGCTGTTGCTGTAAAAGTTTAATTTGCTGAGAGATACTTATCTTCTCTGGGAATTTAATTATTCTTCTTTTCTTTTTACCTCATCCAAAATAGATAATGTTTTCTCTTGCCTCTTTTTTTGAGTTCAGTATAATACTATATAAAATAGCCTCTAATAAGCTTTTTTTACATGCCAAACCATTCTTTTCTTTTCTTTTTTAATTTTTTTATTACTTTTTTCCAACAAACAAAAAAAGAAAATACATTATTACACCCTTGTGCTATACATTAAAAAAAGGAAGATTTGGGTCTTCGGATATATCCTCATGATTGCCAAAATCCACGTTCTCGAGGTACAGGTACCGAAGCGTCCAATGTTCCAAGCGCATAGTCCACAAATGGTTTCCAAGTCTTCCAGAAAATATCTTCTTTATACACACCATTTCTAATTTTAATATCACATGTCATTTTATCATTTAAAGCCAATTTCCACATTTCAGAATTCCACTCTTCTATTCTAAAAATCACATCTAATTTCCAATATCTAGCTATTATAATTCTACCTATTATAATCATAATTCTAATCAATTCTTTTTCATATTTTGTTAATTCTATTTCCTTAATTACCAACAATAATATAGTTTCCACTCTCAATATTATTACTTTCCCCATCATTTCAAATATCATTTTCTCCAATTGTTGCCAAAACTTTTTAACCTTATCACATTTATACCACATATGTTCATAAGTCCCCAATTCCATCTCACATCTCCAACATTTTTTACTAATTTTTTTATCCATTTGTGACAATCTTACTGGAGTCAAATACCATTTCCAAACAACTTTATAATTATGCTCTTTAATCCTTATAGATAAAGTTCTCATAATTCTACTATTCCAATTCACATTCCAATCTGACTCTGGTATTTCAATATTAAGATCTTTTTCCCAATTTGTCCTCATCACTCTTTGTAATTTTTCATCAGAATTTATAATCTTATAAACCCTACTAACGAGTCCCTTTAGCCCAATTTCATCTTTCATAATCCGAGATACTAAATATTCAAATTCAGTTTCACATCTATTTATCGAATAATTTTCCCGTAATTTTTTCGTCCATTGTTCTATCTGTATTTTTCAAACCAACTTAACCCTAATTTTTCAATAATTTCTTTATTCCTCCTTTCATTTTCCATAACTTTTATCCAATCTCTAATAATTTCTATATTTTCCTCTTTAATCACTTCATTACGTTTATATTATTTTAATCGGCCAAATTCCAATTGTCTCCCCCAAAAAGATTATATCCGGAATTAAAATCTTAACAAATTTATTCCACATTTTACTTAATCCCTTTAACCAATAACTTCTAATTACACATTTTGAGTTTGCTTTATCTAAAAACCACCTTGATCCAAATTTCTCTATATCCCTTAACTCTAAGTCTCTCCAATAGTTATCTTCACCTTTAAATATTTTTACCACTATCCGGATACCATACGCACAGTAATAATTAAATAATTTGGGGATTCCTAATCCACCTTCCTTTTGATTTTGATACCACATTTTCTTCACTAATCTAGGTCTTTTGCCACCATTACAAAATTTATCCAATTTTTTCTGATATCCTTCAATATCTTTCTCTGTCAAATTTAGCGGTAGCATCTCGAATAATGGGGGCGTGGCCATGACCGTGGTGGGGTAAGGACCTTTCCTTCACTTCACAGGGCTTATTAATGAAGATTTATGAGGATTTATGCTGTTCGGAATGCACTGTTATGGATGAAAGTTAATAAATCATGAAGTGAAAGTGTTAATAGCCCAGCAGACTGAATTTAAAACTGGTAGGTCATCTGAAACTGTTTGAATTAAGGAGTTTTTACAGCGTGGGGGTGACCGAGCCGACTGGCAGACACGATAAGTTTGGAATAAATTATTGTCTTTTGCTTTTCCTATTATAATTATCGTGTTCTGTGTTAAAAAAAATTTTTTATTGCTGAGGCTAAGGAGTGAATATTAAAGACTGAATTTGTTAATGAGAAGAATTTAACTGAAGAGAAACTGATCTTTTATGTTGGACTGACTGGCAGCAATAGGATTTTACTGGGCGGATAATTTTTTCTTTATTTTTTTTTCTTTTGAGAGGAAATTAATAGCTTGTTTATATCACAGAAAACAAAAAAAGGACTTTGTTTTGAAATTTAAGCTGGTTTTTTTTTCTTTCTCCTTTGTTGACGTGGAGAAAAAATGGCGCTGATTAATGTTTAAAAGCTGTGAGGTTCTGTGTTTCTTTGTGGAGTGACTATGAGTCATAAGCTACTGAGAGATAACGAGTGCAAATAAGCCGCTTCGCTTCAATTAAAAGACTGCCGTCCCTTGATCTTCATCAAGACCCTCTGTAAAATTGGTTTGGAATCCTAGTTTGGAAAAAATTTTAGGTTTTTTCAAAATGACTCAACAACTTTCAGAAACGCAGCAACTTGCTGCAGCTTTAAATAAAATTGGGGAAAAAATAGCAGGACTATCAGAGCGTATGGATAATATGACATTGGAACTGACATCCGAAATGCAAAATTTAAAGCAAGAGATGAATGAAAACTTTGCAAACAAAAGAGGAAATGACAATTATTAAAGATGAAATGGAGCAGATGCATGTACATGAGGTAAAAGTAGATCGGCAAATTGGTGAAATATTTTATAAAAATGAGCAGCAAGATAAGAGAATTTGTCTTTTGGAAGAAGAGATGAGGAAATATAATTTTGTTATCAGAGGAATCTCGGAAGAAAAGGAGGATAAATTGAAACAGCAGGTTCTGAAATGGATTAATGATTTGGATACGCAACTTACGTTCACAATAGCAGACCTGGCAAGTGTTTTTAGAATTGGATATAGAAGGCAAAATGGTTCTAACAGGAATGTGCTTGTCAGGTTTGCAAATCTTGGTGATAAGTTGGAAGTTATGGCCAAGGTGAGAGAGTTGGGAGATGCTTTGAAGTTTGAAGGGAAGACTATTCAAGTCTTCCCGGATATATCAAGAGAAGAAAGGGCATGGAGATTTTTTTTAAAACCAATTACAAAAGTTTTGAGAGATAATGGAATTAAATACAATTGGAGGCCACCACAACAATTGAAATTTTTTTATAAAGGAAGGATGCGTACAATCACCCCAGATATAGATGCATTATTATATTTACGGGAGCTTGGACTGATTGAGATGGAGGATTTAATGGAGATAAAAGATCAAATGCTTAAGATGGGTGGAACATACGCGGAAACATCAATCCCAGAAGAAGAAAAAGGGGCTATTGGAGGGCAAGACTCTAAAGGGTTAAAGAGGAAAGAAATATCACCTGTGTTGGTTGAACAGAAGAAGAGTCGTGAGGATACAGCAGGAGAAGAAGCAGATAAGAGTCTTGGAAAATACGAAGCTGAATGCGGGTCATCGCTATCTTTTTTTTTGAGTGATGAATTTAAATAGACAGCCCGAAAGAAGTGGCCCGGGCATTGGCACGTCCCCTCTCCCCCATTCTCTTTATAGAGGCGAAACCGATGAGGATGTGGGGGAAGAAGATTATTTGTATTTTATTGTTTGTCTTGTTTTTTTGTTTTGTTTTTTGTTTTCTTATCGTTGTTTATATGTTAAATGTAGGTTATATGGTAGTTTAATGTTGGGTTGTGGGCACAGAAAGGAAGATGCGGGATAGGATTAAAAATTTATATTTTAAATGGGAGTTATAAAATAATGTCATGGAATGTGAAGGGTACAGGAATCAGATTAAAAGAAGAAGATTGGAATTTAAGATTAAAAGGGATTTACCAGACATTTTATTTTTACAAGAAACCCATCAGAAATCTGAAGATTCAAATAGAATGTATATAAAAGGTATGCAAATATATGAAAAGCATTTGGAACTTCAAAAGCTAGAGGAGTTGCAACACTGATATCAGATAGGGTGTACTTTGAAAACATAAGGTAATTTTGGATGAAGATGGAAGATATGTAATAATTGTTGGAAATCTTAATGAGGAAAAAGTGACACTTGTTAATTTATATTTACCGAATGAAAACAAAGAGAATTTCTTGAAAAAATAACAAAAATTTTGGAGAATGAAAGTGTAGGGAAAGTAATTGTGGCTGGGGATTTTAATTTAATCAGAGATAAAATAGACAGTACTAATCCCACCCGCTGTGGAGGAGCAAATAAAATGGGGATTTTAAATATGTGGATGCTTCGAAACGGCGTGGTTGATGTGTGGAGAGAGGTTAAAGGAATTGAGAGTATACACTTTTTTCTCTAAGATATATAATACATATTCTAGAATTGATTATATTTTTCTTTCTAAAGATTTGTTGAATAATGTGGATAAGGTAGATGTGGGAATTTTTAAAGATTCTGATCATGCAGAAGTTATGGTGGATTTAGATTTTAATTTTGAGAAAAAAAGAAGCTATTGGAGATATGACGAGAAATTGTATAAAAATGAAAAGGATAAAAAATGGATACTTAAAAAATTGGAGGAAAGTTGGAGATTAAATGATAACGGGGAGGTTAAATTTGAAATTGTTTGGGATGCGATGAAAGCGGTGTTTAGAGGAGAGTATTAAATTATCAAGTAGGAAATATAAAAATTATAAAATTAAAATGGAAAGAGATAAAATCAGATTAAAGAATTGGAAAATCAATTTTGCTTACTAAAGAAAAAAAATTCTTCAGGAGCTTAATATGTTAAGAAATAAAATGATAGAAGAAGATACAGAGTTAGTAAAAGAAATTTGAGATTTTTAAATAGGAATTTTTGAATTTAGTAATAGAAATTCTAAATTATTGGCAAAGATGGCGAAAGATAAAAGAGAGAAGAGAGAAATTGGAGTTTTGATAGATGATAGAGGTATAAGATGTTATAAAATTAGAGAAATGTGAAGTGGTTAGAAATTTTTTCAGAATCTATATTCAAAGAAACCAATTAATCGGGAAAATTGCAAAGCTATTTAGAAAAGTATGTGGTGAAAATTGATCAAACATATAAGGAATTGATGGAAGAAGATATAACACAAGATGAGATTAATGGAATAATACAAAATTAAAATTAGGAAAGCTCCAGGTGAGGATGGATTACCTGTTGAGTTTTATAAAGAATTTAAAGAATTAATAATACCAAGATTGCAAAAATTATTCAATGGAATATTACATGGTGGAAGTACCTTCGTCATGGAATAGAACGGTGATATCCCTAATTCCTAAACCAGATAAAGATTTAGAAAGGATTGAGTCCTATCGCCCATTTCTTTAATTAATCAGGATGCAAAGATATTTACTGCTATTATAAGTAATAGATTAAATAGATTTATAGATAGATATATAAGTTATAATCAAGTAGGTTTTGTGAAGGGTAGATACATGAGTGATATTGTTAGAAGAGTATTAAATATTATAGATGTAGCTGAATATAATGGTGATAAAATTGGTATAGTATCATTGGATATTTTAAAGCTTTTGATTCTGTACAATGGGAAACTATTAAAGTTATGGTGGACTTAGATTTTAATTTTGAGAAAAAAAGAAGCTATTGGAGATATGACGAGAAATTGTATAAAAATGAAAAGGATAAAAAATGGATACTTAAAAATTGGAGGAAAGTTGGAGATTAAATGATAACGGGAGGTTAAATTTGAAATTGTTTGGGATGCGATGAAAGCGGTGTTTAGAGGAGAGTATTAAATTATCAAGTAGGAAATATAAAAATTATAAAATTAAAATGGAAAGAGATAAAATCAGATTAAAGAATTGGAAAATCAATTTTGCTTACTAAAGAAAAAAAATTCTTCAGGAGCTTAATATGTTAAGAAATAAAATGATAGAAGAAGATACAGAGTTAGTAAAAGAAATTTGAGATTTTAAATAGGAATTTTTGAATTTAGTAATAGAAATTCTAAATTATTTTATAAAAGATAAAAGAGAGAAGAGAGAAATTGGAGTTTTGATAGATGATAGAGGTATAAGATGTTATAAAAATTAGAGAAATGTGAAGTGGTTAGAAATTTTTTCAGAATCTATATTCAAAGAAACCAATTAATCGGGAAAATTGCAAAGCTATTTAGAAAAGTATGTGGTGAAAATTGATCAAACATATAAGGAATTGATGGAAGAAGATATAACACAAGATGAGATTAATGGAATAATACAAAATTAAAATTAGGAAAGCTCCAGGTGAGGATGGATTACCTGTTGAGTTTTATAAAGAATTTAAAGAATTAATAATACCAAGATTGCAAAAATTATTCAATGGAATATTACATGGTGGGAAGTACCTTCGTCATGGAATAGAACGGTGATATCCCTAATTCCTAAACCAGATAAAGATTTAGAAAGGATTGAGTCCTATCGCCCATTTCTTTAATTAATCAGGATGCAAAGATATTTACTGCTATTATAAGTAATAGATTAAATAGATTTATAGATAGATATATAAGTTATAATCAAGTAGGTTTTGTGAAGGGTAGATACATGAGTGATATTGTTAGAAGAGTATTAAATATTATAGATGTAGCTGAATATAATGGTGATAAAATTGGTATAGTATCATTGGATATTTTAAAGCTTTTGATTCTGTACAATGGGAAACTATTAAAGTAATTGTGGAGGCTTTAGGCTTTGGTAATAAGTTTATACATGTTATTTCAAAATTGTACCAAAAGAGCAGTGCAAGAGTGAAGGTGAATGGAATATTAACTGAAGAGATAAAATTAGAAGCTGGTACGAGACAAGGATGTCCCCTGTCCCCAACATTATTTTTATTGGCTATGGAAATATTGACAAAAATGATAGAAAAAGATGAAGAATTAGAAGGATATAAGGGGTATAAGATAAATTTGTATGTGGATGATACTTTAATTATTTTGAAAAATGTAGAGAAAGATCTGAAAAAGATATATAAGCATTTGATAGAATTTGAGGAAATGACAGGATTGAAAGTAAATTGGTCAAAGTCAGAATTATTGATGGATAGTAATGGTAATGAGTCTGAGAATATGCAAGAGCAATTTGGGATAAGGATTAAAAGCATTGAAATATTTGGGTATAGTGCTTTCACTTAAGGTTAAAGAATTGAAAAAACTTAATTATGATGTGGTGATTAACGAAATTGAGAAGAAGATAGATAAATATAAAATTTTAAAGTTGTCTTGGTTTGGTAGAATTGCAATGTGTAAGATGATGTTGCTGCCCAAGTTCAACTTTTTATTCGAGATGCTACCACTAAATTTGACAGAGAAAGATATTGAAGGATATCAGAAAAAACTGGATAAATTTGTAACGGTGGCAAAAGACCTAGATTAGTGAAGAAAATGTGGTATCAAAATCAAAAGGAAGGTGGATTAGGAATCCCCAAATTATTTAATTATTACTGTGCGTATGGTATCCGGATAGTGGTAAAAATATTTTAAAGGTGAAGATAACTATTGGAGAGACTTAGAGTTAAGGGATATAGAAATTTGGATCAAGGTGGTTTTAGATAAAGCAAATTTAAAATGTAAGTAGAAGTTATTGGTTAAAGGATTAAGTAAAATGTGGAATAAATTTGTTAAAATTTTAATTCGGATATAATCTTTAGAGACAATTGGAATTGGCCGATTAAAAATAATATAAAACGAATGAAGTGATTAAAGAGGAAAATATAGAAATTATTAGAGATTGGATAAAAGTTATGGAAATGAAAGGAGGAATAAAGAAATTATTGAAAAATTAGGGTTAAGTTGGTTTGAAAAATACAGATAGAAAATGGACAAAAAACTAAGGAAAATTATTCGATAAATAGATGTGAAACTGAATTTGAATATTTAGTATCTCGGATTATGAAAGATGAAATTGGGCTAAAGGGACTCGTTAGTAGGGTTTATAAGATTATAAATTCTGATGAAAAATTACAAAGAGTGATGAGGACAAATTGGGAAAAAGATCTTAATATTGAAATACCAGAGTCAGATTGAATGTGAATTGGAAGAGTAGAATTATGAGAACTTTATCTATAAGGATTAAAGAGCACAATTATAAAGTTGTTTGAAATGGTATTTGACTCCAGTAAGATTGTCACAAATGGATAAAAAATTAGTAAAAATGTTGGAGATGTGAGATGGAATTGGGGACTTATGAACATATGTGGTATAATTGTGATAAGGTTAAAAGTTTTGGCAACAATTGGAGAAAATGATATTTGAAATGATGGGGAAAGTAATAACATTGAGAGTGGAAACTATATTATTGTTGGTAATTAAGGAAAATAGAATTAACAAAATATGAAAAAGAATTGATTAGAATTATGATTATAATAGGTAGAATTATAATAGCTAGATATTGGAAACTAGATGTGATTTTAGAATAGAAGAGTGGAATTTGAAAATGTGGAAATTAGCTTTAAATGATAAAATGACATGTGATATTAAAATTAGAAGTGGTGTGTATAAAGAAGATATTTTTGGAAGACTTGAAACCATTTGTGGACTTTCTATTCCTGGAACAAATTCTTCCTCAGTACCTGTACCTCGAGAACGTGGATTTTGGCAATCATGAGGATATATCCAAGACCCAAATCTTCCTTTTATGTATAGCACAAGGGTGTAATAATGTATTTTCTTTTGTTTGTTTGTTGCTAAAAAAAAAAAGCTTTCCCAAATAAATCAATATGCCAAAGTCACCTGTTGACAAACAAGGTTTTGAACTGGAGGCTCCATGCTAGGAAATGCCTGACATTTATACTTAAAGGAAAGAAAACTGAAATCCATGAAAGTTTATGCCATAATTTTAATAATCTTTATGATAAAAAAGAATATTCCTATTTTCACGTTGATTGACCATATATCTAATTTCAAATTCTGTCTAGAACTTTAATATATACTAAATTGGAAGAACAGAAATAAATCAGGATGGTGACTTGCTAAATAAGATTCTTTCCTCCTATTGACAATAATAACCCTGTGAGATCAGTTGAGAGTGACAACTATCTTTGATATAAAAAATTATATATGAATTTCATACCTAAACAGACTAGAACAGGTGCAAACTCCTCATTTCTTGTTTCTTTGTGACAGAACATTAGAGGTAAACATTAGTATTTTGTATTTTCACAGGAAAAAAAGGAAGGCAATGAGCAAAGTCATTCTCTGTAATCTTTACAACCTTTTTAAAATTTTTGCATTATGTAGTAGTTTTAAAGATTCCAAAGTCAGATCACTAAACAAATGTTTAATCACGACTTCCGGTTTGGCTCTGCTGCAGAAAGCAGCTATGATTTAGCTGCTGACTCCTAGTCTGTAAAGCTGTTGGGACATCGTAAATCAGTCCAGACAACATTCTTCTCCTCGAGGAAAAGCTGAGCAATTAGATTTGAGGTTGAGATGCCCTTATCTGGTGGGAAGTTCTCCTTCTATAATCTGATAAGCTCCGGCTAGAAGAGGCACTTGCCTTCGTCATGGCAAACAAACGAAGCATCCAACCGCCACGACAAGAATTGATTTAATACGGATTTAAACGTGGAGAGCAAAACTGGAGTTCTAACATCTGCTTGTAAGAAGATTGTGAAACCCTGAGGATTTATTGGCTGCGAAGATAGGAGAGAAGAAAGCAAATGGCGGTTTTGTGGAATGTGAGCTCTGAAAACGAAAGTAGAAATGCTTACTAACAGCTAGTGTTGAAGTAGAAGAAAGAAGATACATAGAAACATACTGACTAAACGGAAGATATGAGAATTTTATGATTTATATTTTTTCTCTTTTTGGGCTTGACTTGTTATATATATTTTAAATGGCTTTTAAGCAAATAGTGCCAAAAGTGTGTTGAAAAAGAAGATATATAGGAAGATACTGACTAACTGGAAGAAATGAGAATCTTATGATTTATATTTTTTCATCTTCCTTGGGATTATAGACTTAAAAGATAGGGTTTTTTTTGAAATTTTCTTTTAAAATTTTTTCTTCTTTCTTTTTTTTGGTTTATTATTAAGCTATCCTTTTTTTTTTTAAATGGCCTTTAAGCAAATAGTGCCAAAAGTTATTAAAAACTTTGAAATTTCAGCTGAAATTTCTTCAGCTCAGATTCAAAAATAAAAAGAAGAAATCAAAAGGAAGTAAGAAATTTTTACAGGAGTTTTGGAGAGTCATTTTTAGAAATAGATCAAAATTTGATGAAATAGAGAAAGAGATGTTGGATTTTAAGGAAATGGTGGAAGAGCAGAAGAGGGAAATGAAAATGGTAAAGGATGCAATTGCGCAAATATTAAGTTCTTGTATTCAGATGCAGGACGATCTTGCAGAATTTAATAAAACTAATTTAGAGTTGCAAAGGAAAATAGAAGATATTCAAAAAAATCAAAACAATTGGAACTTAGATAATAAGATGGAAGATATAAAGGCAAAGGTAGATAGGGCAGATGAAGAAAGAGTAATATTACAATATAGATTAATGGAATATGCTATAAGGGTGAGGGGGTTGAAACAAAATAGGAAGGAAAATTTAAAGGAGATTTTTACACAAGCCTTTGCACAGATAAAGGGTGTGAAGCCAGAAGATTTTGAGATTAATATTGAAAGAATTTATCGTGTTAATTCTTGGTGGGCAAGACAAAATAGAGTACCTAGGGATGTGGTTATTTATTTTACAACTAAAAAGGTTAGGCATGAAATCTTGCAAGCCTTTTATAAAAATAAATTTCAGATATTGGGACAAGATATAAAATGATGAAGGAAATTCCTCCTAAAATGTTAAGAAACAGAAGAGAATTTGCTTTTTTGGTGGATGAGCTTAAGAAATATCAGATATATTTTAGATGGGAAGTCCCAATGGGTTTGTCACTGAATTTTAGAGGTAGAAAGTATTTTCTTAATTCAGTTATGAAAGCGAGACATTTTTATATTAATGTTTTAAAGAGTGGGAATCCTTTGTTGTTAGATGCTAAGTTAACTGGTTTGGAAATGATGCAAAATAGAATGGGAGAGGGGAGGAATGTTTAAGATGTGAATATGATGATTATGGTTAATTTTTGGAATTGATTTGTTTAGGATATAAATTATAGGATTTTGTTATTTGCTATTTGTATGGTATAAATCTATGGGATGATATTATTCAATTGTGAAGGATGGAAAGTGAAATTTATGAATTTAGATAATGTGGATGTAATGATTTTAACTGCTTACTGTTATATTGTGGATGTAGTTTAAATGATTATTTATTTTAATTGATACGTTTATAGATAGTAAAAGTTATGAAGTTAAGCTGGAAATATTATATTTGAGAGATTTTATTTGAAATGATATTTGATTGATGGAGTAGTATTGGAAGATTGGATATTAAATCTTACGACAATTGAAGAAATATATAAGTGATGAAAATTTGAATTTGAGAAGCTGGATTGTAATTTAAGAAATGGACTTATGAAATTTGAAGGAATATATAAGTGGGGGGAAAAAATTGAACTTTAGAAGATGGACTAATTTTTAAAATGGACTGTAAGAAGAACGGACATTAAATGTTATGGCAACTGAAGAAATATATAAGTGATAAAAATTTGAGTTCGAGAAGATGGACTGTAATTTGAGAAATGGACTTATGAAATTTGAAGGAATATACAAGTGGAAAAAAATTGAATTTGAGAAGATGGATTAATTTTAAAATGAACTGTAAGAAGAAGTAATATGTGAAGTTGGTATTGCTTCTTTTCTTTTTTTTTTATTATTCTTTCCTATCTTTTATTCTTAATGTGAGGATCTAAAGTTTTAAATTTTTAAAGGTGGGAGGTTATGTATATTTTGCATACTTTAGCCTGTGATTGTTGGTTATAATACCGGTATTTGCTCTGGGAAGTCTGGGGGAAGGGGAGGAGGGGAAGGGGAAATGATACATGGATTGGTTATTTATTTTACAACTAAAAAGGTTAGGCATGAAATCTTGCAAGCCTTTTATAAAAATAAATTTCAGATATTGGGACAAGATATAAAATGATGAAGGAAATTCCTCCTAAAATGTTAAGAAACAGAAGAGAATTTGCTTTTTGGTGGATGAGCTTAAGAAATATCAGATATATTTTAGATGGGAAGTCCCAATGGGTTTGTCACTGAATTTTAGAGGTAGAAAGTATTTTCTTAATTCAGTTATGAAAGCGAGACATTTTTATATTAATGTTTTAAAGAGTGGAAATCCTTTGTTGTTAGATGCTAAGTTAACTGGTTTGGAAATGATGCAAAATAGAATGGGAGAGGGGAGGAATGTTTAAGATGTGAATATGATGATTATGGTTAATTTTTGGAATTGATTTGTTTAGGATATAAACTATAGGATTTTGTTATTTGCTATTTGTATGGTATAAATCTATGGGATGATATTATTCAATTGTGAAGGATGGAAAGTGAAATTTATGAATTTAGATAATGTGGATGTAATGATTTTAACTGCTTACTGTTATATTGTGGATGTAGTTTAAATGATTATTTATTTTAATTGATACGTTTATAGATAGTAAAAGTTATGAAGTTAAGCTGGAAATATTATATTTGAGAGATTTTATTTGAAATGATATTTGATTGATGGAGTAGTATTGGAAGATTGGATATTAAATCTTACGACAATTGAAGAAATATATAAGTGATGAAAATTTGAATTTGAGAAGCTGGATTGTAATTTAAGAAATGGACTTATGAAATTTGAAGGAATATATAAGTGGGTGAAAAAAAAAATTGAACTTTAGAAGATGGACTAATTTTTAAAATGGACTGTAAGAAGAACGGACATTAAATGTTATGGCAACTGAAGAAATATATAAGTGATAAAAATTTGAGTTCGAGAAGATGGACTGTAATTTGAGAAATGGATTTATGAAATTTGAAGGAATATACAAGTGGAAAAAAAAAATTGAATTTGAGAAGATGGATTAATTTTAAAATGGACTGTAAGAAGAAGTAATATGTGAAGTTGGTATTGCTTCTTTTTTTTCTTTTTTTTTATTATTCTTTCCTATCTTTTTATTCTTAATGTGAAGGGATCTAAAGTTTTAAATTTTTAAAGGTGGGAGGTTATGTATATTTTGCATACTTTAGCTTGTGATTGTTGGTTATAATACCCGGTATTTGCTCTGGGAAGTCTGGGGGTGAAGGGGGAGGAGGGGAAGGGGAAATGATACATGGATTGATTATTAATGTACAGTAATTTTGAAGATATGAAATTAAAAAAATTAAAATGATATTGGGGATGCTCGACTGCCATTTCAGGAGAAAGTAGGTAGGAAAGAGTAGAGAAGGAGGAGGGAATAAGAAGGTTAGATAGGGTGGAAGAAGGGTGGAAGAAGGAGGAGGAGAAGGAGGAGAGGAAGTAGTAAAGTGAAGGAGATGAAGGATGGGAAAGTAGTAGAGGGTAGAGAGGGAAAGTAGTAGAGGGTAGAGAGGGAGGTTGTGTAGAAAGGAAGTGGCAATCGGGCAGGCCTGAATCAGTTATAAATAAAAATTAATGATTAATGATGGATAATAGTTTGTACATAAATATGATGTTGGAAAATGGAAATAAAAATTATTCAAAAAAAAGAGAGATGAGTGCTGTAGAAGAGGTTTGGGGGGAGGGATGTGTTACACATACATTTCTCTAATATGCTGCATACTTCTGTGGAACTAAACATGGAGCTTCTTTGCGATTTCCTTGAAAGATGGAAAGTTTAACCTTGACCAGTGATGCTAAATACTGCTAACAATATTATTGTCGAATGAAATACCAGACTTCCACACACTAAGGTAAAAACAGAAATTCCGCAATATGCCCATTATGTCCCAATAAAATATTGTGAGATTACTAAAAGACCAATAACAATATATATTAGGGGATGCAGCGGATCAGTGGCTAAGATGCTGAGGTTGTCAATCAGAAAGGTCGGCCATTCAGCAATTCAAATCCCTAGTGCCACGTAATGGAGTAAGCTCCCATTACTTGCCCCAGCTTTTGCCAACCTAGCAGTTCAAAAGCATGTAAAAATACAAGTAGAAAAATAGGGACCACCTAACAGCGTTCCGTGCGCCTTTGGCGTTTAGTCATGCCAGCCACATGATCACGGAATTGTCATCAGACAATGCTGGCTCTTCAGCTTATTTATTTATTTGATCATATTTATATACCGCCCTATCTCCCGAAGGACTCAGGGCGGTTTACAGGCACTTAAAAACACATAAATACAATATAAAAGCAATTAAAAAACTTATTCTAAAAGCCCAGTAATTAAGAATTAAAAAATATAAAAATAAAACCCAATTTAAAACCCATAAATTTAAAATTTAGCTCAGTCCTGCACAATTAAATAAGTATGTTTTAAGCCCGCGGCGGAAGGTCGAAGGTCAGCTGAGAAGTCCGGGGGGTAGTTCGTTCCAGAGGGTGGGAGCCCCCACAGAGAAGGCCCTTCCCCTGGGTGTTGCCAGACGACATTGCCGCGCTGACGGCACCCTGAGGAGACCCTCTCTATGAGAGCGCACGGGTCGGTGAGAGGTATTCGGTAGCAGTAGGCGGTCCCGTAAATAACCCGGCCCAATGCCATGGAGCGCTTTAAAGGTGGTCACCAAAACCTTGAAGCGCACCCGGAAGGCCACAGGTAGCCAGTGCAGTCTGCGCAGGATGGGTGTTATGCGGGAGCCACAAGGGGCTCCATCTATCACTCGCGCAGCCGCATTCTGGACTAACTGCAGCCTCCGGATGCCCTTCAAGGGGAGCCCCATGTAGAGAGCATTGCAGTAATCCAGGCGAGACGTCACGAGTGTGTGAGTGACCGTGCATAGGGCATCCCGGTCCAGAAAGGGGCGCAACTGGTGTACCAGGCGAACCTGGTAGAACGCTCTCCTGGAGACGGCCGTCAAATGATCTTCTAGAGACAGCCGTTCATCCAGGAGGACGCCTAAGTTGCGGACCCTCTCCATCAGGGCCAATGACTCGCCACTGATGGTCAGCCGCGGATTTAGCTGACTGTACCGGGATGCCGGCATCCACAGCCACTCTGTCTTGGAGGGATTGAGCTTGAGCCTGTTTCTCCCCATCCAGACCTGTACGGCCTCCAGACACCGGGACAGCACTTTGATAGCTTCGTTGGGGTGGTCCGGCATAGAAAAGTACAGCTGGGTGTCATCCGCATACAGCTGGTACTTCACACCGAAACCACTGATGATCTCACCCAGCGGCTTCATGTAGATGTTAAACAGAAGGGGCGAGAGGATCGACCCCTGCGGCACCCCACAAGTGAGGCGCCTCGGGGCCGACCTCTGCCCCCCTGTCAACACCGACTGCGACCGGTCGGAGAGATAGGAGGAGAACCACCGATACACGGTGCCTCCCACTCCCAATCCCTCCAACCGGCGCAGCAGGATACCATGGTCGATGGTATCGAAAGCCGCTGAGAGGTCTAATAGGACCAGGGCAGAGGAACAACCCCTGTCCCTGGCCCTCCAGAGATCATCCTGCGACCAAAGCCGCTCCGTGCTGTAACCGGGCCGAAACCGGACTGGAACGGGTCTAGATAGACAGTTTCATCCAGGTGCAAGGGAAACTGATATGCCACCATACTCTCTACAACCTTCGCCGTAGCGAAGGTTGGAGACAGACGATAATTACCTAAAACAGCCGGGTCCAGGGAAGGCTTCTTGAGGAGGGCCTCACCACCGCCTCTTTCAAGGCGGCGGGAAGACACCCTCCACCAAAGAAGCGGTCGTAATCGCCTGAGCCAGCCTCGTGTCACCTCCTGGTGGCCAGCACCAGCCAGGAGGGCACGGGTCCAATAAACACGTGGTGGCATTCAACCTACCCAACAACCTGTCCATGTCCTCGGAGCCACAGGGTCAAACTCATCCCAAACAATGTCACCAAGACCACCCTCGACGTCTCACCTTCACCGCAATCTTGGTCCAGACCATCCCGAAGCTGAACGATTTTATCGTATAGATAACCGTTAAACTCCTCAGCACGCCCCTGCAACGGGTCATCCCGCCCCTGGTGTAGGAGGGAGCGAGTCACCAAACAGGGCGGCTGGGCGGTTATCTGCCGATGCAATGAGGGAGGAGGCGAGCTACGCGCTTCCTCAATGCCACTAGGTAAGTCCTAGTATAGGACTTCACTAGTGTCCGATCAGCTTCGAACGGCTAGACCTCCAGGAACTCTCTAGGCGCCTTCTCCGCGCTTCATCCCTCTCAGCTCCTCGGAGAACCAAGGAGCCGGTTGGGACCTGCGCCGGGTCAGAGGCCGCAAAGGCACGACACGGTCTAAGGCCCCGCCGCTGCCCGTTCCCAGGCCGCAACAAGTTCCTCAGCCGAGCCGTGAGCCAGACCCTCAGGAAATGGCCCAAGCTCCGTCCGGAACCCATCCGGGTCCATCAGGCGCCTGGGACGGGACCAACGTATCGGCTCCGTCTCCCTGCGGTGGTGAATGGCGGTCAGAAAGTCCAGGCGAAGAAGAATAGACCATGACAAAGGTTCAGTGACTATTTCCTTTAAGTCCAGATCTCTCAACCACTGACCAGAGAGAAAAATCAGGTCCAGAGTGCCACCCCCAATGTGAGTAGGGCCATCAACTACTTGGGTCAGGTCCAAGGCCGTCATGGAAGCCGTGAACTCCCGAGCTGCCGTCGATGACGAGCCGGAAGATGGCAGTTAAAGTCCCCATGACTAAAAGTCTGGGGGTCTCAACTGCCACCCCAGCCAGCACCTCCAGGAGCTCGGGCAGGGCAGCTGTCACGCAGCAAGGAGCCAGGTACGTGATCAGCAAACCCATCTGACACCTATGACCCCATCTCACAAAGAGGGATTCGCACCCGGCAATCTGAGGTACAGTGGTCTCCCTCGGCTCTAGACTCTCTCTAATCACAACCGCCACCCCCCCACCCCTACCCTGGGCCCTCGGCTGATGGAATGCATGGAAACCCGGCGGGCACATCTCAACAAGGGGCACGCCCCCTTCAGTGCCCAACCAGGTCTCCGTAATGCCCATAAGGTCCGCGGAACCCCCCTGTATAAGATCACAAACAAGGGGGGCTTTGTTCACCACGGACCGGGCATTGCACAACATCAGCCGGAGGCCCAAGCTCTGAGGATCCTGACCATCCGGGGAACGGGAGAAGTCCAAGGGGTCGGAGCGCGTGATCGCTTTCAAACAGAGATGAGCACTGCCCCCTAGAGTCGGGAATGACTAGCATGTATGTACGAGGGGAACCTTTACTTTTACCTTTACCTAACAATATACATTACACGATGACCTGGAATCCCATTGGCCGAATTTTTCCCTGCTTTGCAATTATCCCATTCATAGAAGTAACTTCAAAGCAGGACAAGTCAAATGGGAGAAATGTCAGAATTCTATATGGATGTCCGGAGACAGGCAAGTTCTTTCTTTTCAAATGAACAAATGAAGAGGGAAGAAAGATTCTCACATACATGGCAAAGGATCTGTTCTACTTTTGCTTGTCTTGTTGCAGGATGGCTCATTCTCATTAAAGTTACTGCAGAATTCTTTTACTTAAATCTTGCCTCTTTCTAAAAGATTTAAAAGAGTCCCAAATGCTAATCTTCCATGTTAATTTAGTGTTATTCTGGAGTACTCACATATTCCAATGATGAACAATAGAAAATATTTTGTAGATTAGGATGGGCTGGTAGAGGCAGAAGAACCTCCAAATGTGACTGTGAAATCATCAGTAGTAACATTGGTGGGTAGAAAGCTAATTCAGAATATAGTTGAAATAGTATTTCTAAAATTGTGTACCATTATCTCCCTCTTCCTCAGAATTATACCTGATACAGCAAAAAAGAACAAAATTTCAGGAAATGGTTTTGTTCCAAAAGGCTAAAAAATTTAATCCAGATGGTTCACTGTAAAGTAGATAGGGAAAAAAAGAAAGCATGACAACAGTGAAAATACAAAGCCAATAATGAAGTATCACGTGTTTTGGCTGATCATCTAAAATGTTTGAAGCAAGATTTAGAATTGTAGGCATGACAATATTAGATATCTTTTAAATATTGTTGGGTTTATTTGTTTAAAGACAGTTGCTGTCATAGTGTTATTCTAAGCAAAGCAGTTTATCATAAACACATAAAGTTTAATTCCTCAAACCAGGTCAAATACTGAATTTCAGTATTTCAGTGATTTCAGTAGGGTTGGGTTTCCCCCTCCTTCCCTCCCCTGCCCCCCTCCCTCCCCCCTCTCTTAAATGGGAGTTTTCAGCGTTGTTAGTCTTTGCCATCTTTCTCAGCTGCTTGAGATTTATTTTACACTTTGCTTGTAGCCAAAGGAAACAATAGGACTACACTTTTCTTTATTTCTGTCAAATCAATGTCTTTCCTTTCTTTGAGACTCTCTGTGTTTAAAATCAATGTGGCCAGGTAAAACTGTGAGGCATCGTTTTCACAGCTGCCAGAAGACACCAAATTCAGTTAATACATCTGTTGCCACATCATGAAAAAGTAGCAATAATCCAGATGGAAAAAGTAGCAGTCATGATAATCATTTTTTTTTCTTTATAAAGAACGCTGCAACAATGAGAATCCAAATAGATGTACACTACTTATCAAGTAATGCTGTTTGGCTGAATTCTTTAATTCTTTAATCAAATTATTATCTCAGAGGCAAACTAGAGAAGAATCTCAGCATCATCCTGATTTTACATGATTTTGGATTGAGGTCTGAACAAAAAGGGGAACCAAGACAAAATACTGGTGATTACCTATAATGCCCTTTATGGCTTTGGCCATTGTTCCATTTGGGACTAGCTTCTTCAGGTAGAATCTGCCTACCTACTTGATCTAACAGGGAGAGGATGCTGCGTAATCCTACAGTGAAAGAGATTGGAGTTGGGCTCCAGAAAGCCATGAGTGGCCCCTGAGGTATAAAACCAGCTGAGTGAGTTTGGACCATTCACTTTCTGTAAGCAGACAGGGGAAGAAGCCACTTCTGAAAAAAAATAAAGAAAACTGCAGGGTTTAATCAAAGCAGATGTCAGGAGTCAAGAGTGACTTGAAGACAATAATAATAATTAAGCATTTAATAGAATAACAGAACTGGAAGGGACTTGGAAGGCTGTTCAAGCAGGAGACCGTATACCATTTCAAACAAGTGGCTGTCCAGTGTCTTCTTAAAAGCCTCCAGTGATGGAGCACCCACAACTTCTGCTGTAACCTGTTAACAAATATTAGAAATCTCTGAGGGCTACACCTATATTGGTCCAGAGATGACTATGCAGTATATGAGGTCTGTGTTCCTGTGATCTAAATAGTGTAAGAACACTTCCGTATCATTCGGTCCTCTCCAAGTCATTGACTATTTGGTTGAAAAACAAGCTAAGGTAGCTAAACAACTCTAAAGTAGCTTAGTGGAAACAATGATCAAGCACAACCTTTCCCCCAAACTTCGACAAAATATAACATTCTTAACTTCTGAATAAAACACACTTTGATCACTCATTTGCTCACTGACTGCAACAAAATGTGCAAAACAGAATATAACCAGCATCATGATCAAGCTGCCAAAATTATAAAGGAACTGAGGAATTCTCATTCAAGAATTCTCAGCTCAGGTGGAACTCTTTCATCCAGCTACACTCAGAGAGCCGAGATGTCAGGTAGAAGGAGTGAGAAGGTAAACAGAGGTGGGTTTCACATATCTTTACCACCGGTTCGCCGCACACCAAAAATGTGAGCATGTCTGCTTTCTGTGCATGCACCAGGCCTTCCACACACATGCTTTGCTTTGCTTGCTCTTGTGAAGTTGCACAAGAGATCTGTAATCAAACCCACTGACACATTGTATTTGGATGGAAGATATTTTTATGTTTGTTTGTTTTTTAAAAAAATAAAATATATATAATAATAATAAAAAAGAAAACATGGCTGAATAGGACAGCATAGCACCAGGGCGGGTGGGCCAGCCCACCTGCGGTCACCACTACCGGTTCACCCAAACCGGTCTGAATTGGCTGAATACCACCAATGAAGGTAAAGAAACTAAGAGGGAATCTTGTATTATCCATTTGTGGCGTGTTCTCTACTGCAGCTTCATGACCATCCTCTTTCCACAAGTTTCTTCTAATCTATACCAGGGGTGAAATGCTACCGGATCAGACCGGATCGGGTGAGTAGGTAGCGGAGTTTGGTTCTGGTTCATCGATCCGGTAGCGATCGCTGGCTGGCCACGCCCCCGAACCAGTCCACGGCCCGCAGTCCAGCCTTCGCAACACCGGAACACCGGGAAGGCAGCTCGCCACCTGCTTGCCCTCGAGTCAGGGGCCAGGGCCCATTCCCAGAGGCCCCGGAGCCGCCGCCTTCCCCAACCGGGTCGGGGAATGCACCATTCCCTGACACCAGCCTTGTCCCGGAGCCGCCGCCCGCTCTTCCTTTGCCACATGGCATATACTTACTTTCTTCCAGCGGCTGGCTGCCGGGAAAGGCAAGCATCCAAAAGTTACCGGAGTTCCTCTCCTTGAATATGCCGCCTTGTTCTATACGCTGGCTGCGCAAGCGCACACCCAACCTGCCACTGATAAATAAATGAAATAAACGGGTGTGCGCTTGCGCAGTCGGTGCATGGAAAACACAGCAATAGCGGCGGCAGATTCAAGGAGAGGGACTCTAACTTTTGGACTCTTGCCTTTCCCGGCAGCCAGCCGCTGGAAGAAAGTAAGTATATGCTGCATGGTGAAGGAAAAGCGGGCGGCGGCTCCGGGACAAGGCTGGTGTCAGGGAATGGTGCATTCCCCAACCCGGTTGAGGAAGCGGCAAGCAGGGTGCGACTCCAGGGCCTCAGGGAATGGGGCGTCCCTGGGCCCCAGCCCCTGACCAAAGGCGAAGGGCGAGCAGGCGGCGAGCGGGCGATGAGTGGGCGGCAGCTCTGAAGAAAGGCCGGAGTTGGGGAATGGTACATTCCCCGACCCCATTGAGGCAGGTGGCGGCTCTGGGGCCTAGGTGAAGGGAGAACAGGTGGCGAGGGAAAGGTAAAAGAATTTTTTTCCCTACTGGGTTCTGTGGGTGTGGCTTGGTGGGGGGGGGGTTGTGACTGAGTGGGCATGGCTGTGAGTGACATTGAGTTGGCCATGCCCACTCAGTCACAGGACACACCCACCCACCAAGCCACGCCCACAAAGTAGGTAGCAAAAAAAATTAGATTTCAACCCTGATCTATACATATGAGGTTGCTTTTTAAAAAAAAAAAATCTTTCCCTTTTCTTTCCAAAGTAATATCTTGAACACTTTTCATTCTCACTTTCCTTTCTTTCTCCAGAAAGCCTCAAGGGAAAAGAAGAGAGGGAAGTAGCAGGATGGAGTCCCTAATTAATATCATTTTTAATGCTGAATTTAATAATCTTCAGGACTGTCTGACTGTGAACCAGGCCCAATATTCCAGTAATTAATGATCATTTCATGCTGTGGTTAACCAAGAAAGGAGCCAAATTTCATGTCCATTCATTGCTTTATTTTTTCAAATCAACTTTGAGGAAAATAATACAAGGAAACTATCTTGTATGGTTCTGAGTCTACTGAAAGTTACTGCTAGGATTGATTGATTGATTGATTGATTACCACTACCACCACTATCAGTACCATCATCATCACATTCAAAATCCTTCACATTTCAATGATTGCCATGCAATGCTGCAGAATATGCTAATATATCTCCATAATACAGATGATGAGAAATTGAAAGTGACATATTCAACATCACTCCACCTCTATGTACTAAAAGAAGGCAAAGTTGGATTAGTTGATTCAACAAAAGGCCTCGGGCATAATGATCCTATTAGCTTTAGCAAGAGAACGTAGGAAAAAGACTTTCCTCCTTTTTGCAATAAAAATAGAGGAAGGCTGATCTATATCTTTCAATTTAGAGCACAGGACTGGCAACATGAAAGGATTCACAGTCTGCTGTTATCTATATCATGCATTATGTGCAACCAGGACAAGGCCCACCAATTTCTTTGACAGAAACAAAATGAAAAGCAGTTGTGGCAGGTGGGGACTCTATTTCAGGAAACAGGGCTGAGTTATTTTGAAAGAAACCAACAGCACCTTGATTCCTGCTCCCACATTTGTATTAAAATTGTATTCATTTTTAGGTATATCTGTATTGATACTTATTCACGTTACATCAGCAAGGGATTTGCTTAAGTAGGCACAAGTCATAGATGACTGCAGTGCATAGACATCAGTTGAATTGGGCTGTGAATCTTCTTGAACAGCACGTAAAAATATATTACTACTAGGGGTGTGTTTGTATGTATGTATATGTGTGCAAATGCACCAGTTACGTTAGCATCATCTGATATACTGCTACTCCAAAATTTCCTCAGGGAGACAAAAAAATAGAGAAGCTAATAAGACAGATGGAACAAAAACATGTCCAGGTGCCATAAGAAACTGTCAGAACAATGAAGAACCTGTATCATTATAAATGGTTTTGTTGTGTGTGCATCTGAATATTCAGTACATCAGCATGACAAAATGAGTTGCTAAAATAAAATGTGACACAGGAAAGGCTTCTCCTTCTCCTCCCCCGGAAGGAGGATGATACAATTTAATTCTTCATTCAATTTAATACAAGCTAATTGAACTATTTATTCATCTAAAATAAATCTTTTCAATTAAGCCATTAAAATAGAAGGCTGATCTATATCTTTCAATTTAGAGCACAGGACTGGCAACATGAAAGGATTCACAGTCTGCTGTTATCTATATCATGCATTATGTGCAACCAGGACAAGGCCCACCAATTTCTTTGACAGAAACAAAATGAAAAGCAGTTGTGGCAGGTGGGGACTCTATTTCAGGAACCAGGGCTGAGTTATTTTGAAAGAAACCAACAGCACCTTGATTCCTGCTCCCACATTTGTATTAAAATTGTATTCATTTTTAGGTATATCTGTATTGATACTTATTCACGTTACATCAGCAAGGGATTTGCTTAAGTAGGCACAAGTCATAGATGACTGCAGTGCATAGACATCAGTTGAATTGGGCTGTGAATCTTCTTGAACAGCACGTAAAAATATATTACTACTAGGGGTGTGTTTGTATGTATGTATATGTGTGCAAATGCACCAGTTACATTAGCATCATCTGATATACTGCTACTCCAAAATTTCCTCAGGGAAACAAAAAAATAGAGAAGCTAATAAGACAGATGGAACAAAAACATGTCCAGGTGCCATAAGAAACTGTCAGAACAATGAAGAACCTGTATCATTATAAATGGTTTTGTTGTGTGTGCATCTGAATATTCAGTACATCAGCATGACAAAATGAGTTGCTAAAATAAAATGTGACACAGGAAAGGCTTCTCCTTCTCCTCCCCCAGAAGGAGGATGATACAATTTAATTCTTCATTCAATTTAATACAAGCTAATTGAACTACTTATTCATCTAAAACAAATCTTTTCAATTAAGCCATTAAAAATAGAATGGACATACGAGGCCAATCACTCATATTCATATTCCACTTTTCATTTCAAGAAATTAAAACTGCCTAAATATATTATCCAGGTGATCTGACTATCATGGACTCACTGGAAGAGTCTTCTTCCAACGATGAAACACAACCACCAACTCTTTCATCAATATTCAGGGTTATAGCAGATAAACTCAATACAGAGGAGAAACTGTAAAGTCAATCTTCCTGGAGGACAAATGAGGAAAATGAAATTGCGTTAATGAAACAGAATCTCCATCTGCTTTGCATGTACTATACATCATGACATTACCCGTACACAAAAGAGATGGAGCTTGCCTCATAATGGCATGTTGTTGTTTTTGAGAAAATTGCTAGATCCTGTGGATATGTGTGCTTCAACCCACTGAATTCTTTCTTATCTCCACAGCATTAGACTACTTGGATATGTGCTAGAAAACAATCCATCTATTTACCTTGATTTTGTTTTTTCAGTTGAACAGTTCGAAGTTATGTTGAACAGTTGGAAGTTATGACTATTCAAACTTATGATTATTACAGTGGTCCTGTGTTCATAGGATCAAAATCTGGGAATTTGGCAGCCTGTCTGAATGTTGCGAACATGAATTCATATGCACTCAACCTTTACCTGCTTATCTCTCCCCATTTCTGCTCTTTTGGCCACTCTGTAGTTTGCCTTCACCCACCGTCATTTCCATACCAGATTACTATCACCGTCTTCTTTCTGCTGCTGATGAGACACACTTACCTGAGGAAACTACTGGCTCTCTGCAAAATATTTATGAGAGCCACCTATCTCCTCATCCATTTTAGCCCTTTTGGCAGCTGTGCAGTCTGCTGCCACTATCTAATGCCACTGCCCCATGTTCACTTTCACCATCTTCTTCCTCCCATTGCTATTGAGGCACACAAATCAGCAGTGGAAAGAAGAAGAACATAGTGAAGATTAATTGGGGGCAGCAGGCAGCAACAAGGATAAGCTGTGGTAAGAAAGTGCAAGGTGGTCAAAAGAGCAGAAATGGGTTGGAGATAAGCAGTTGAACCAGAGATGAGTGCGGCAGGGCAGGAGAAGAGCAAGTTGCTCACCTAATGACCACAACTGAGACAGCTGTCACTAAGCAGTATGGTCATGTTATATTTGGTATAACCACTTTGTTTAGTGATAGAAAATCATCAACTGTAGTTGCATTCTTAGCAGGCTTCCTTAGAAGCAGATTGCATTAAAATGAAAAACATTAAACCAGGTTACAGAGTGATGACCAAGACAGCAAGGTTGGCCTTTTAAAAGTGATTTATTGATCTGAAAGGAAAATTCAAAAAAACAAAACATATGATTGCCAAAATAATAAAGAATATATACAAATATATAATGATAATATATAATATTATACACACATACACACACATTGAGGAAAACTTCAAATTAATGTATGTATATATAGTGTATGTAACAATTAGAGCTAGGTTTTTAAATATTGATATAAATGATCACATAGACTCATATGGGTCAGTCAAGGGGTTAAATCTAAAAATTTTCCCTACCGGTTCTGTGGGCGTGGCTTAATTGGTGGGCGTGGCTTGGTGGTCAGATGACTGGGTGGGCATGGCCAAGAACAATAAATAATAAAAATAATAAACAAAGTATAAAAAACAATAAGAGGTACCAAAAACCAACTTTCACACTTTACACACACAAAACACAACACAACACAACTGACTCACACACAATGTAAAAGCAGCTGCACTTCAACTTCACACAGCCACAAAAAGCTCAAAAACCAACTTTCACACTTTACACACACACACCACAATTGACACACACACACACACATTCACACAAAATGCCACATACAGCTTTCTGAGAATTTGTGTGTTGGTGTAGTTAGAGTGAAACACTACAGAAACACACCAAATCTCAGAAAGCTGCACAAATGTTTTATTTTATTTTATTTTATTATTTTATTTTATTTTATTTTATTATGGACTTCAGTTCCCAGAGTTCCTCAGCCAGCAAAGCCAGCCAGCATTAGTTGATCACTGAGGAAATAGATTAGCGAAGCAATTGATTCTGTCTGGCTGAAAGTGAAACTGGGGCTTTCGGGCTGGAAAAAGAGCCATGCGTTCATTAGTAATCAGGTAAGTGCTTTAGAATCTCTACACTTACTTGTAGAAAACATGTTTTCTACAAGTAAGAGTACAAGTAAGGTTCTGCTGATGAGGAACTCAGGTGAGATCACCAAAGGAGACTTTATTTTATTTTTTTTAAGTTTAAAGGCTCTGCCAATCTCAGCTGAGGGGCGGGATCCTAAAAGGCTTTTTTTTACTTTTAAAGGCATGTTTCGGCTTTAACAGTGTCGACTGGCGGCCCCCAGGGGGAGGGCCTTCTCTGTGGGAGCTCCGACCCTGTGGAACGAACTTCCCCTCGGACTTCGACAATTACCTGACCTTAGGACCTTTCGCCGCGAACTTAAAACTTATTTATTTCGTATGGCTGGACTAGCCTGATTTTTATTTTTATTGGATGGGTTTTTAAAATTTTGTTATTTTACGGGGGAGTACGTTTTTTAACATTTTTGGGCATTTGAATTAGTTTTTTAAGGGATGTTTTTAATTACTGTGTGTATTTATATTTTATCTGCCTGTTCACCGCCCTGAGTCCTTTGGGAGAAGGGCGGTATACAAATTAAAATATTATTATTATTATTATTATTATTATTATTATTATTATTATTATTATTATTATTATTATTATTATTATTATTATTATTAAAAGTAAAAAATAAAACCCTATGCTGATGGTGCGGCTCAGCAGAGGCAGGGGGGGCGGGACCAAGGATTTTTGCTACCGGTCCTCCGAACCAGCAGCCGCCATTGCTACCGGATCACGCGAACCAGGCCGAACAGGGAGCATTTCACCCTGGATCAGTCTTTTCATTACATCAATAGAAGGCCAAGCCAATGGCTGGGAACAGACATATTTATTCAATCCAGCCTTCAGCATCTGGTTGACCTAAAACCTGAGTGAGTGAGTGAGTGAGTGAGTGAGTGAGTGAGTGAGTGAGTGAGTAACAGAATAACACAAGTGGAAGGGATCTTGGAGGTCTTCTAGTCCAACCCACTGCTCAAGGAGGAGACCCTCTACAATTTCCAATAAATGGTTGTCCAATCTCTCCTAAATTCTTCTGTGAAGGAGCACCCACAATTTCTGGAGGCAAGCCATTCCATTGGTTAATTATTCTGTCCTTATTTCTAGGTTGGTTCTCTCCTTGAATAGTTTTCATTCATTGCTTCTTGGATTGCTTTTCAGGTGCTCTGGAAAATAGGTTGACCTCCTCTTACTTGTGACAGCCTCTCAAATATTGGAACATTGCTACCACGTTACCCCTAGTTGTGTGAGAGGTGTAATATACATATGGTAAATATGTGTGTTGATTCCTCAATATAGAAAAAAACTTACTTCTAGGTCTAAATCAACATAGGGAGAGACTGGCAGAAATCTGTTTTACTGGCTTCATAAGTGACAGTCCCAGAGTTTCCTTAGACAAAGGACTCGTTGATCTTTTTCATAAAATAAATTAATCACTATGTCAGGTCAGCTAGCTACTACAGCTTATTAAATATTTTAATGCAACCTTGGGTGGATGAGAAACCAGGTGAGATTGGAGTGAAATAAATGATAAAAACACTGTTTCCTTTAAACTCCTTTAAACAATTTGTTTACTATCCAAGATACTGTATAATTGCAACAGTGCCTAGCAACAAGGGTCACTTTGATTTAAGAGCAGCTTTGTCACCTGAATCTGTCAATCCGTCATGTTACTTTATGTAAACAATAAATGTTTGTTTGTATTTCTGTCTTCTGAATCTATTCTGGATTACAGTAGCTTGAGATCTATTTTTAGCTTAATCTGATGCATACTTCTAATTATCTATCTATCTATCTATCTATCTATCTATCATCTATCTACTTATCTATCTACCTACCTACCTATCATCTGTCTGTCTTTCTAAGTGTACATCCATCCATCCATCATCTCTGTCTCTATGTCAGTCATCCCTATCTCTATCTACCTATCTCAATATATCTTTTCTTAGCCAATTATTTAAAGAGCACACTTCAGTGCTAATACACGTGAAGTTAAGAAGACTTAAAAGAGTTGTTTGAATGATACCTTTATGATGAGATGTTGTTTCTGTCTCTAGTTTTTTCCATTGTTTTTAATAGCTTGTTTTAATTGATAAGCTGCTCAAAGCATAGAATGGAGCAACCTAGAAATCTTAAACAATATATAATTATTATTTATTCCAAAAGAAAGAAGTAGATAGATGGAGACCATTTGACTTGAATTACCATGTCCCAATAGGGGTCCTCAGGGAAACATTAAATTCAATCTCTCATGAAGTCAGAACAAGTTATTTTTTGTTTCTGTAGTTAGAGTTTCTGTATCATTATGTCAATTTCATTTCAATCTACTGACTGTGATTTGGAGATTAATTTTCAGACAATACAAAAATTTCATCCATGAAGGATAATATGGGATTTCTGTCATAGTATCATTATCATCTGAAAGAGAAGTCCATTACTAAAGATTCATCCATCCATTTCTATTGTGATTTAATTCTAATGTACAGTTTGATTAACCCATAGTTCTTTTCTCTAATAACAATCCTTGTTAATCAGAAATAATATTCACTGTTGTGATAATGCACTTATATAATATGGCTATTTTCATCGTTAAATAGTAATAATGCATTTCGTGCAAAGTTCTATCCAGAACATAAATTTAACTCATAGATGATAACCCACTTTTTAACTTGAATTATATTGCTGGTAGTTGCCATGATGAAGCACAAATCAGTATCTGAAGAATGCATTGGCTCTCTGTTAAAAATTGGCCATATCAATCTGAAGGAATTGGTTATGATATCTATGATTTTTCATAAGATGCTTCTTGCCTCTAAGCTACATATTCCATGATTAAAGAAGCAAAGGATTTTATTGTAAAGCATGCATGGATCTCCACCCTGTTGTATTCCCTGTCAGCTATTAAATTTATTCAATAGAAAATGAATTACTGGAAAGTAGCCATTGCAAGCAGGGATTTAAAGTGTTCTTCCTCCTCTCTTTTAACCTTGTTTAAAATCCCTGGATTCCTGTGAGAATCCAGCCATCCTCAAATATAAGACTTTGTGCAATTCTTATGAAATTTTCAACATTGCTAGTGTTAAGCAGCATCCCTTAAAAGATGGAGTATAGAAGCTAGTATAAGAAGTACCTGTCTATTATACATGGTACCTGGCTCAATAGTGGTGACTGTGAGAGGGATCTTGGAGTCCTAGTGGACAATCACTTAAATGTGAGCCAGTAGTGTGCTGCAGCTACCAAAAAAGCCAATGCAGTCCTAAACTGCATTAACAGAGGGACAGAAACAAGAACCTGTGAAGTGTTAGTACTGCTTTATAAGGTCTTGGAATATCACATCCAGTTTTGGTTGCCACAATATAAAAAAGATGTGGAGACTCTAGAAAGAGTACAGAGAAGAGCAACCAAGATAATTAGGGAACTTGAGGCTGAAACATAAAGAACAGTTGCAGGAATTGGGTCTATCTAGTTTAATAAAAAGGACTAGGGGAGACATGATAGTAGTGTTCCAATATCTAAGGGGCTGCCACAAAGAAGAAGGGGTTAATGTATTCTCCAAAGCACCTGGAAGCAAAGCAAGAAGCAACAGATGGAAAATAGTCAAGGAGAGAAGAACCTAGAACTAAGGAATAATTTCATAACAATGAGAACAATAAACCAGCTTGCCTTTAGAAGTTGTGGGTGCTCTCGCACTGGAGGTTTTCAAAAAGAGATTGGAGAGCCATTTGTCCAGAATGGTATAGGGTTTTCTATTAGACTAGAATACCTCCATAGTCCCTTCCAACTCTGTTAGTCTGTTATTCTGGAGATGAAGCTCATCACTTTCAGTTTTCTGCAGAACTCTGCCTACCTAAAGAAGCACAAATCTTTACTTATTCCTCTTGGTAGCAAGATAGCTAGTGTTCAGCTGTCATTAACAATGAAAAAAATCATCAGCAATATTGAGTAGGATTACTGAAAGGGAGCCGGATGTAGCTCTGCTCCCACATTAGTTAATTAAAATTACTCGTTCTCTGCAGGAGGAATCGAGCAATCAGCAAGCAGTATCCCTGGAGGGAAGACCAGTATATATGTAAATTGTGTTCTAATATAAACAGTGGCACACATGTATACCTCAACTTCTAGTCTGGAAATTAAAGGGAGATGATTGCGGCTGAAAATATTGCTCTACTTGCTCTCATCTACCTGTTGGAAAGTATGTCTGCATGTGCATGTTTTAGCTAACAAAAGCAGTGATTAACTCAATGAGGAAGTCTAATAAAGTAATTGATTGAAACCTAATGAAGGCTGACAGTAAACAATTTCCTCTTAAATGTTTTTCTTTCTTTATTGCAAGGGACATCTCTAGCCTGCTTCTTAATCAAACGGAAGTAGTATTTGCTAGTGATTCACCTGCCTTTCAGAAATCTATGCAGCAGTTTTTATATATAAGCTGAACCACATTTTAATGATTCCCAAATATAAATATTATTTGGAGGGGAAGTATGGAAAGAAATCTGCATTTAAATGAACAATGCAAAGATTTTGAGTCACTTGTGAGTGAGATGGGCAGTTTCTAAATTTGATATATCAATATATAAATTGAAAATTGAATTGACATGAAACCTTTTTTTAAAAAAAGTTCAATACTTAAAATCTTTTGCCTGGAAAAGCATCTTTGTTAGCTTTGCCTCCTTAAAATTTAGCTATTTTTCACTTTCACTTTTATGAAAAAAAATATGTAAATCTTCATAGGGTCCTTTCAAAAAACAATCCGATATAATATTCTACTGACAGGGCTCAAGGTTGACTCCCCCTTCCATCCTTCCAAAGGATGGAGTTCTGAATAACAGTTGAACAAACAATGCAGCAATAGCCCACATAGTATTAAATACACAGCTACTCGGTGCAGAAAAAAGAAAAGACCCACAGGCACTTTTAATCCAGAATGGAACACATTATTTTTCTTTAAAAGCTTATAGCCTGCCAGTCAAACTATTATACCTTTGTAGTCAACTCTGGTTTTAAAGAAATTGAGCAAATGAAAATGTTCAATCCAATTTCAATAATAGTAAGGCCACAATACTACAAATATAATGCAATTACATCTAGTACTTCAGTTACAAGCATTGATTTTTTTTATCCTTTTGTTCAAAAATTGTATTTATGTATTTGTTCAAATTCCCTTCTATGGAACGAAAACAATTCCATGACTATTGATTAGCTGCCCAGAAATCTCTGTTTCCTTCTAGCTCCTTCCTGAATGATTCCACTTCATCTGTTCCCAAAGTTTTTATTGTTTGGAAATCACCCAATGGGCTGCAGCAACCAAATACCGTGGTCTGCCCAAAATCCATGCCTTTGAAAAAAATAATAATAATCCAGAAAAAAAGGTGGCTTGTTTTTCCATCATTTCCTCCCACGTGCTGCCAGTGTAGGGCTAGTGGCAAGTTCAATCTAGTCACCCACTGAATTAAACACATGGCTCTTTTGGGAGCCTTTTCAAACTCAACCTCGACTTTGAGCATTTTGTAAATAAACAGAGGCATTTAGTATAATTAGATGTCGCTGGAAATTGGGGAAAAGAGGAACTCATTTAGAAAGCCATTTGCTATGGCACATAAAACATGCCGCACAAGTATGGTTCGGAGTGCTTTTGCTGCAGACCTACGCATGCCCCAGTGTTCCTGAACAATAACAATTATTCAACAGCAGCTTTCTTTGTTTCTTTCCTAGTTCTGCTCCAAGGGCATTCTGGTTAGTCATATTGCAGTTTCTTTTTTTTTTCTCCCTTCCATTTAATCATGTCTGATTCTTGGAGACTGCCTGGACAAATTCCTCCAATTTCCTTGGCAAGGTTTTTCAGAAGTGGTTTGCCATTGCCTCCTTTCTAGGGCTGAGAGAATGTGACTGGGCCAACTGGCTTTGTGCCAATGGTCTCCTGGTTTCTAGCCTGATAACAATAGCACTTAGACTTATATTCTGCTTCACAGTGCTTTTACAGTCCTCTCTAAGCGGTTTACATAGTCGGCATATTGCCCCCACAATCTGGGTCTTCGTTTTACAGACCTCGGAAGGATGGAAGGCTGAGTCAGCCTTGAGCCTGGTGAGATATGAACTGCCAAATTTCAGGCAGCCAGCAGTCAGAAGAAGTAGCCTGCCGTACTGGACTCTAACCACTGCACCACTGTGGCTCAAGCCATGATAACTTAAGCACTACATCAAACTGGCTCTTAATGTCTTGGTTTGTTTTAACATACATAGGATCCAAATTTTGTCTCTTCTAACATGTTACTTTTAAAGATGAACTGTTTCAGACTGAAATCTACATATGGCCTTTGAGCAACATAACTCCACAAAGAGCCAAAAGGAGAAGGACATGAATTAAATTTGGTTTAATTCAATTTAAATTAATTCCAATTGTTGTTTCTTTTTAAAAAAGCAGTTAATATGATTGATTTCCATGTACTTAATAATATTGCCCTTTGGCCTAATTACAAGAACAATTCACTAGCAACTTTTGCAGAAGCTCTGGGACCACACATGGAGTTTTCACAGATAACATAGCATTCTGGGGGCTCAGGGTATCCCTCCCTGGACCTAAACCAATCCCACTTTGTATATGATCTACATATTTTACATATGTGAAAGGAACAAAATTTGCATAAATACCTTCAGGCATAATCCACAATTAAACCCTTTGGTCTCAATTAATGGCCAAAACGCTGCCTTTAATATATCACAAGTGGAAGCATGCTGAACAAGAAAACAAAGAATTATGCTAAAAATATAAAAAATGAATGGTATATTCACACTGATTATATGCGGGCAAACCACAGTGTTGTTTGTTATACGAATAGGCAGTCCTTAGAAATTGGTAGTTTAAATTACCTGAACTGTAAGTAAGAGAAGCTCTTTGAAATATTGGATTAATGAAAGTTGACCAATAAATAAAGGCTAGCTTTCAAATGAAATTCCTTTCAGACGAACTCAGTTCTTGGCTAAAAAATTATCTCCACTTGTGAACCTCTATTAGTGTTTTTCAAGTTCTAACTGCAATTGGATCTTCTCTGTGAATCTCTAACTATAGGATTTCTTCTTCACTTGCTTCATGATGGGTTGTCGGCAATGAAGAAAATAACAACTTGGCACAAGGGAATGAAGCTGCCCAATAATTTGGCAGGAAAAATTATAGATTTGACTTTTGAAACTCCAGAGCAGTACATAACCTTGCCTACAGCACATTAGCAAAACAGAGAAACGAAAAACACTTCATTTTCTTTGGGCTTGACAACCGGCTTTTATTTTCCTTGGCTTTTATTTATAATATAATTCTCATGGGGAGGGGGGTTCACTGTTACGATCTGTTCACACTTTCCAAGTCGGCAGAATCCAACTCTGACCAAATATTTGCTGCAGTGGGAAATTTAAAACAACCACTTCCTCCCCCTAACTCTCCTTTAGAGAAATCCAGGAATAGAGCTTTGGATGCCCCCTCAGCTTATTTCAGTTCTAATTTCAAAAGGCCCTTGTCGAACCTTGACTAGCAAGAGCAACCTCTCCCTTCACCTGTAACCTATCAAGCTGAACAGAGGAGGGAGGGAGAAAAAGAAGAAAAGTGAAAGTGCTGATTGAATGGTAGGGGCTAATAGGTGTCCAGAGTGAGCTATTTCCACTTCGGTTTGTACTCAGCAGACTCCCAGCTGGTCTTTATATCTACACCAGAGCAAGCATACAAAATGCTTAGTTCAGCTAGCAAGAATTTAGCTAGTTGTTTATTTATTGGACATCAGCAAGGGGTAAAGTCCTTAACTGGCAAAAACAGGGTAAAAAGAGACCAAGGAGAAGGTTAGGGTTAGGTAAAGACAGTCCTGAACAATAGGCTTGAGATTTACATTATCTGTAGACTACCTAAGTCTATTTCAAAGAGCATATAAATTATTAGAACCATCGGAAACAATATTGTGGCCAATTAGCAAAGGAGCGGACTTGGGTTATTTCTTAAACCATTTATGTATATAATGGCAACAGAACCGAGATGGGAAGTAGGACCTGGTGAATCCTCTTCTCTTCTGCTCTGTGGAGTAAAACAAATTGGTGAATGAGGATGATGGATTCCCCCCATCCTACCCAGAGGCAGAAGAAACCGCTGTGCAAATGCGTCACAATATCTAATTTTTAGAATAATGTCTTGGCATATGCAGCAGCAGTTGCTACCAGCCCCCCCATAAGTGGTCATCAATAGGCATAAATGGGTAACAGAAAAGGTAGTGAAAGGGGAGGGATTCTACATTGTCTTTGCTAATATTAGTCTGCCATTATTTGTGGTTTGAAAATTTGGAGCTTAAAAAAGCAAGACAGGAAGAAAATCAACTGGTTGGAGCTGAGATGCTGAAAAAGACTCCTGCTTATTCCTTGGACAGCAAAGGTAACTAACAAGTTAAGTACTGGAGCGCATAACACAAGACATGTCAAAAAAACAACCCCTGATTTCACTGATTTTGGCCATGTCATGGGAGGCAGGCAATTTACTGGAGAAAGCAATTGTGTTTGGAAGGGTTAGCAGTAAAAAGAAACCAGGCAGCCAGAGAACATGGTGGCTGGACACCATCAAAACTGACACCAGCCAGAGCACAGACCAACTCAAAGAAGCAGTTGTAAGATTGGAAGATGTGGACAGACCCGGCTCTTAGAATCGTCAAGAGTCGAACACAACTGAATGGATAAGACCATCATCTGGGGTTTTAGGTTTCAGGTAGCAGCCTGGACTGGAACTAGTTGATCTTAAGAACGAGTTTCTCTGCTTTCAGCCCAGTAAATTATAATTAGAAGGAGATTAAAATAGCAACACAAGAATTCTGCAGAGTAGCCTACTGATAAATGAGGAATGTGTATATAGGGAAATTAAGATGGGAAGATTCTGTTTCTCTTCTTGGCCACTTTATATATGTAAGGAGGCAGCAGGTTATCTCTTGCAGAGGAGAAGTTGACAGTATAGAAAATGGTGACTCAGCTTATCAGTTTTGAGAACCAATTCTCATATCCTAAGTAATTCCTGCTGAGGGTGCATAGCCTTGTAGCAAGAATTTCCTCTGCCCGTCCTAAACAGAATCTGTGCCATCTGCACAGAGTATTGCCAACAGCAAGTTAACCTCAGCTGGTTCAAAATGTTGTTGTTTGAATAGATCTGAGGACTCAACACATCTGTTATGAAACATCTGCCATTTGCTAGTCCTCAGGCCTCATTCAAAATGCTGATGTTTTTCCCCTTGATCTTTAATACACCATCCCGGTGTAATGTGGTACCCATGTCTCTGTGGCTATCTCTATTGATGCCCAGCAGGCTCCCTTCCTCCCTCGATTTTATTATTATTTTGAGATTCATTTAATTAAAAAAGAAAATGGAGCAATTGTTAACTACCAGCCTCTAGCATCATCTTTACTGAAAATCATATCCATGGACTTATTGTAAAAATGGCATGAGCAGCATTTTTGTAAAGGGCACCCTTCACTAGTTGCTTGGGCTCGGTTTTCTGATAGCCCTTTTAGGTCCATAAATTGGATCAATAACATGTTAAACAGTAGAAAGCACTGTTACTTAGGATGCCCTGCAATTCAGAATGAAACTATTCCCATCAAGAGAAGCTTTTTTGCTGATTAGAAAGCCTCTCACATTAAGGCACAGAATATCAACATTCAACAGTATTCTAAAATTATTATTTATAGAATCCTACATGTTTAATTACATTCAGGGAGTAAGAATGTTATCCATTCTTGCCTTCTAAAAAATGGTTAGTAGTGTATTCTGGCAACAGGATAACCTGCTGATGGAGATAAATTCTAAGGTGGGATTTCCGATTACCTCTTTGATGTAATTTGTAAATTATAAATTTGTAGCTCACTTTATCTAAAGGATTTTTGCAGCATAACAGTAAGTTATGGTTACACTTGTGACTCTTGAACATGTTCCTGGATTTTGTTTTCTTTTTTTACAGCAGCAAGAAGTTTGACTTTTATGAGGATGGCATCCGCGAACAACTATATATATATATATATATATATATATATATATATATATATATATATATATATATATATATATATATATATATACACACATATAAATATATATATACACACATATACATATACATACATACATATATACATACATACATATTTGTTTTCTGAGGTTTTCACGGGTGTTTGTATATAGGTCTTTGGTTGTTCGGGTTTTCTCCCGTGTAAAATTGGAAGTGTCTTGGCGACGTTTCGACGAAGTCTCATTCGTCATCTTCAGGCTTCAGCTTCGTGCTTCTGGGAGCAATGTGTGATCGCAGCTGTTTCTTCCTTTTAACTGCTAGTGGGGTTTGAACTGATTGGGTGGGAGCTTGGCTGTGCTCTGATTGGATGGGGTTTTCTGTGCTCTGATTGGCTGGGGTGTGTCCTGTGTTGGTGGGGGCTTGGTTGTGCTCAGTCTAGTCTGTGCTGCAGGGGGATTTGAGCTGGTGAGCTGCATAGCTGTTGTTTGGCTTTGTGGTCGTGCTACATCTTCATAGTGGGTGTCAGTCTGCTGCATGAATGGATTGGAGGGGTTTGAAATGGCTAATGTTGCAGCTGCGGTCTGGCTTCTGGTCCTTGGTCGTGCTTCATGATCAGTGTGGGTTTGGGTCTGCTTTCTGGGTGGATGTGCGGTGGTGACATCCTGTGTGGACCTTGTGAGTGTGGGTCTGGTGTCATTCCTCGTGTTAGGGACTCGTTTGTCAATAAGGCGGGTTTCCAAATGGCTGGTAGGCGGAGGTGTCATCTCGTTTGTTCATGCTGTGTGGGCGTTTTCTATCTCAATGGCTTCTCTGATTATTCTGTTGTTAAAGTGTTCAGTTTTGGCGATAGTTCTGGTCTTTTAAAGTCAATATCATGTCCTGTGACTTTAAAGTGTTGGACCAGGGAAGAAGTTGGTTCCTCTTTTTTGAATGAGTTCTTGTGTTCTTCAATGCGTGCACTTATTCTTCTGTTGGTTTGTCCAATGTATGTGGTGGGGCAGGCGGTGCATGGGATTTCATATACTCCTTGATTTTCTAACTCAATTTTGTCTTTGGGGTTTCTTAGGATGGTGGATATTTTTCTGTTTGTGCAGAATGCTGTCTTGATGTTGTGTTTGTGGAGGATCTTGCTGATTCTGTCTGTGGTGCCTTTTATATATGGGAGGAGGGCTGTGCCGTTTTCTTGTTTGGATTTTAGTGGGGGGTTCTTTTTGGATTAGCTTGGTAATCTTATTTCTTTGGAATCCATTGGATGTTAGTACGTTAGTGAGAGTGTCTAGTTCGGGTTTTAGGTGTTGTTCATCAGCTAAGCATTTTGTTCTGGAGATGAGTGTCTTGGCTACGGAGTTGATCTGTGCTGGGTGGAGGTGTGAGAGTGCGTGCAGATAGTGGTTTGTGTGTGTTTTCTTCTGGTAGATGGTGTGTCCTAGGGAGCCATTGGGTTTTTTGTAGACTAAGACATCCAGGAAGGGAAGTTGGTTGGCCTACACCCCAAAATACAGTTCACCATGGAAACAGAAGTTAATAACCAACTTTATACAACAATGAATATTTTATTTTTCCATGAATGGTCATAAGGAGTTTATGAAAAAATTGGCTTCTCTGAATGAAATTAAATTGGACAAATATGATTCTGTCTATTGTAATTTTATTAAAAATATATAATTATAACAGTAAAAACTAATACAAACTAAAAAAATAAAAAGAAGTAGTGCTGAAAAGAAAGAAAACTTTAAGGGCAAAGAAAAAAAATATAAAGAAGACTTCTCACTTTCATCACAAGTAATCCATAAAGCACTGTCATTTCAGTCATGCTGTCAGCAAAAGCCCCTTAAGGATTACCAGAGATAACATATATGTTAACCTTGACCAAATAAACCATCTTTATATTCCTTCTTTTTACTTCTAACAACCTTAGCAATCAACACTTCCGATAATATTATAGAACTGTGATGGCAAACCTATGGCATGCGTGCCCAAAGTGGCATGCGAAGCCATGTTGCCTGCCTATTTGTCTTCTGGGTTTCTGGTGTGCACGTGCATGACTATCAGCTGTCCCTTGCACACACAGCAGTGCCGAAAACCAGTGTGTGCATGCGTGCTGGCCAGTTGATTGTCAGGTGCACATGCACTCCAGGACCCAGAAGTTTGGCTTTTCCAGAGCATGATCCTTTCACGTGTGCAGCAGCGCCGAAAACCAGTCTATGCATGTGCATTGAGCAGCTGGGTGTCAGGCGTGCATTTGTGCTGGAACCCAGAAGTCTGGCTTTTTCAGAGCCCCAACAAGCGCATGTGTGTGCACACAATGTTTCCATGTGACCTTTTCAGCACTTGGTGCCCAAAAGGTTCGCCATCACTGTTATAGAACTTGATTTTTTTTCTATTTTTTTTTCTTTGTCCCTTCTTCAAAACTTTAACAAGCCTCTTTTATAAATCCAGTATAGGAAAATTATCAAGGTCACTCTTTTGCTTTTTTGTTCATATGTCCTTTTTAATTATTAAGGCATTAGCTGATTTTTGGTTTTGTTGGTCCAGTGTAACATCCATTTTTCCATATTCTTATAGGCTGTCATTTTTTAAATTCTACAATTTCAGCAGAATCTTGATCTTGTTAGGAAAAACTTGTTTGTCTTCCATAGCATTTCTTCCCTGGAAATCTGTTTTGCTATTTCAATTTTTTTTTAAAAAAAAAATGTCATTATTAAGCTAATAAGAGCAGCAAAAGCCGATTTCAGTGAGCATGATGTAAGCTCTACCAAAAAAAAACCTTTGAAAGCAAAATACATTTTTAATTATGTTTCAGAATTAAGATCTAATAAAATATCATTCTGAATGCTGATCCCTGAAAATCCTTTACTTCCTATTAGGATTTATAAAATTTTCTGCCTGGATAATTATTACAGCATGTATCATTTTGGAAAAATAAGTCATTTAATACAGCTATTCAGACATAATTTTATGCCAAGAGTTTTGACTGCAAATCTGTATAAGATACACTGTTCCGTGTCTGCTGGATATATGTCCTCCAGGCACAATATTACCCCCTAAAGACCAAGGCAAACTCTGGGTGAATCCTGTTTTGTAAAGCCATCATAAATCCATGCAAGGTTGTTCCAAATCTATATCAATTGGTATGGAATATGACTTTTTTAAAAACATTGCAGCCTTTGGTTTTAGATGTACCAGTGAAAATTGGACTTAACTCTCACTAACAGAGATAAAATGATAGAAGGTGTTGAAGCTACAGGAACCTTGGAGGCGAGTGATCATGCAATATTGGAATTCAACGTTATGCAAGCACAAGCAATAGAACAAAGTCAGACTAGAGTCTTGGACTTTAAGAGAGCTAATTTCAACAAACTTAGAGAGAGCTTGGGAAGGATTCCATGGATGAGAATCTTCAAGGGGAAAACAACTCAAGAAGCTTGGGAATTTTTGAAAAGTGAGATTATAAAAGCCCACTCTACCACAATACCAATGAAGAAGAAAAATCTCAAAAGGAACCAGCATGGCTGAATAAAGAACTCTCTGACAAATTGAATGACAAAAAAGACAAGTATAAAAAGTGGAAAGAGGGGCACATAACTAAGGGAGAATATCAGCAAATAGCCCAAGCCTACAAAGATGAAGTGAGGACAGCTAAGGCTCACAATGAACAAAGGCTAGCGACAAAAGTAAAAAACAAAAACAAAAAAAGCTTCTTCCAATATGTTAAAAACAAGAAAAAAGTTGAGGAAACAATTGGGAGAAAGTGGCAAGAAGGTGACAGGGAGAAAGCAGAAATACTTAACTCATTATTTTTTTTTGCATCTGTCTTTACACAAGGAAAAAAACAGTCCAACCTATCAAAACAGCACCACAAAAATCAAAACAGATTAGGAACACAAGTTAAAATAGGAAAGAAAATGGTAAGTGAACACCTGTTTACCCTAGATGAGTTCAAATCAGCAGGACCAGCTTAATTACACCCCAAGTTTCTGAAGGATCTGGCAGACATGATCTCAGAACCACTGAACTATCTCTTTCAAAGATCCTGGAGCACCAGGAAACTAACAGATGACTGGAAAAGAGCTGATGTCCCTTATTCAAAAAAGGAAAAAAAAATAGATCCAGGAAACTGCAGACCCATCAGCCTGACCTCAATACCAGGGAACATTCTGGAAGAGATAATCAAGCAACGAATTAGCGAACACCTAGAAGCAAACAAAGTAATAACCAAAAGCCAACATGGGTTTTTCAAAACCAGATCATGCCAGGCTAATCTTACTGCATTCTTTGACAAAGTGATAAAAATAGTAGACCAAAGGAATGCTGTTGATACAATTTACTTGGATTTCAGTAAGGCATTTGACAAAGTAGACCATAACCTATTACTTGATAAAATAGAAAAATGTGGGTTAGACAGTATCACCACCAGATGGATTCATAACTGGCTGACCAACTGCACTCAATGTGTACTCCTCAATGGAACTACATCCACATGGAGGGAAGTACGCAGTGGAATACCCCAGGGCTCTGTTTTAGGCCCACTACTCTTCAGCATATTCATCAATGATTCGGATGAGGGAATAGATGGGAAACTCATCAGATTTGCTGATGACACCAAGCTAGAAGGAATAGTCAACACTCGGGAAGGTAGGCTTAAGATACAGTAGGATCTTGACAGACTTGAACACTGGGTGGTATTTAACAAAATTCAATGATTAAAAAAGTAAGGTTTCATATTTAGGCAAGAAAAACAAAATGCGCAGGTATAGTATATGCGTACCTCGCTCAATAATGGTGACTGTGAGAAGGATCTTGGAGTCCTAGTGAACAATCACTTAAATATGAGCCAGCAGTGTGCAGCAGCTGCCAAAAAGGTTGACACAGTTCTGGGCTGCATAAACAGAGGGATAGAATCAAGATCACGTGAAGTGTTAATACCACTTTATAATGCCTTGGTAAGGCCACACTTGGAATATTGCATCCAATTTTGGTCGCCACAATATAAAAAAGATGTGGAGACTCTAGAAAGAGTGCAGAGAAGAGCAACAAAGATGATTAGGGGACTTGAGGGTAAATATATAAAGAATGGTTGCTGGAACTGAATATGTCTAATATTATGAAAAGAAGGACTAGGGGTGATGTGATAGCAATGTTCCAATATCTCAGGGGCTGCCACAAAGAAGAGGGAGTCAAGCTATTCTCCAAAGCACCTGAGGGTAGGACAAGAAGCAATGGGTGCAAACTAATCAAGGAGAGAAGTAACTTAGAACTAAGGAGAAATTTCTGGACAGTTAGAACAATTAATCAGTGGAACAACTTGCCTCCTGGAAGTTTTTAAGAAGATGTTGGATAACCATTTGTCTGAAGTGGTGTACAGTTTCCTGCTTAAGCAGGGGGTTGGACTAGAAGACCTCCAAGGTCCCTTCCAAATCTATTCTATTCTATTCTATTCTATTCTATTCTATTCTATTCTATTCTCAGTATATCCAGATCAGAAAAAAATACTTTTGTTCTTAAAATGGAAATAGAATCCTAAAATAATCCTTAAAATGCAATTAAAATCCTAAATCGTGTCTTTTGGAAAGTTTAATCTTGTTTTACAAATGCCACTTTTGGAAGAAATATCCATCTGGTTCAGTTCCAAGCTGTGAGAAAGACACTGGAAATATGGAGGCTGATTGGAAAGATGGTTTAATGCTGAACAAAACCACCAGGGTTTGTGATTCTTAGCAGCTGACAAATGGAGTTGAGAATGGGTGGTTTTCATACCTTCCCTTGAGCTTCCTGTTCTTGTGCAAGAGCATGTCCTTTAATATTCTATTGACTGTTGTCAGACTCCCATGGGGCCATGTAGGTGTTGTGTAGGGATCATAGCTGGCTCTATAGGCAAAGTACAAATCCTAGGTGTTTGTCTGAGCTAAGTTTGGTTGATGTTTTGATTGCTCCGAGGGTGATGCAATGTCTGAAATACCATTAGGAGATTGTGCAATGTAGTGAGCTGTGTCTTCTGCTAAATGGTAGTGTGTTAATCCTATTATGTCATCCTGGAACTGAAGGTCTTTTGTTTTGCAGATAGGCTGGCCCAGTCTTTCTTAATGGGCACAAAATATCTGCTGGGGGGGGGACACTATTAAGAGTGAGTCTGCTTCCTGTCTCTAAAAAAAAAACATGGTTCTCCATTTCTCCCTAGTATAGAGAGTATAATATTGTGCCTTTTTTAATATTCCTCAAAATTCTTCATTCTTCTAGGCGGTGGGTGGTTGTGGTGGCCATCATCAACCATTTTTCAGAGAGGTTCTTCAACAGTCTAACTAAACAAGGAATGTTGTGTAGTGTGTAGTCAGTAGCAAAAGGCTATCAAATATAGTTTACATCTGATGTCCATTGCTCAGTATATGCCATGAACTAGCACCAGCAGCTAGAGCCCACACAGTCAAGAACTTTCAAGAATCAGAGCTACCTGGGAAGACCTCATCACTAAATTCAAATTGGGTAGGAATGGAGTCTCATATCCTGCACTGACCTTTTGATCCAGCTTGGCTTTATGTAATTTGTTGCTGTTGTTAGTTATCAAGTCGTGTCCGACCCATCGCGACCCCATGGACAATGTTCCTCCAGGCTTTCCTGTCCTCTACCATCCTCTGGAGTCCATTTAAGCTCACACCTACTGCTTCAGTGACTCCAGAGGAAACATGGAGAAATTAAAATGGGCAAGACTATTTTATAATTTTTATGACAGTTTTCTGGACACTGCTGGGTTTTCACTGCTACTTGCCAAGATCACTGAGGAAGAGTCTTATATCAGATTGCAGGAGATAACATTTTGCCGGGTGGATGATAAAAATGGCAGAGGGGCCCTGATCGGCAGACTCAACTAACAGAGGGTGATCTTATCATGTGTCAAGAAAAAAATGCTTTCTTTCTTGCTGTTGCAAGGGAATTTCCTTACACCAAAGCTTTTGGTTTTGTAAAGTATTTCTCAGACTCCCAGGACAACACTTTTGCTTTAGGGATTAATTTTGTTAATTGCACTACTGAGGTTGCTCAGCATTAATTTACAACAATCTAAAGGTGGCTAGACTATTGTCAAAGTCAGCCTGCTTTTTTTCTTCCCCCCTGTCTACCTTGTCATCTTATTTTTCAATGCAGTATTTTTCTTGGAAGCAATTGAAGCTTTTACTGAATTGCTTTCCTTCACAAGTATATGCAGATATGTGTATGCACGTCTGTGCTTTATTTAAAGGATGACTTATGGCTTCTCTAATAGAAAATGTCAGTGACAAGTACACTTGTTCGTCATTTCAGGTAATGCCATTAGCTGAAGTGGTGACAACAGCAGGTATGTAATATCCTAAGGCAAATAGATCTGTATGTTCTTTCCTATGTCATCCTTGGTAATGGCATTTAGATCAGTAAGAATGACTCCTCAAGCAGTCCCAATGATCACTATTTTTGACAAGCAGTAATAACAGTAGTTTAGTCCAACTATGAATTGAACGTCTCACACTGTGACTGCCAAGATTACTGGCTGTGGAAGACCTGCAGAAGTGTGGTTGAATTGTCATTTCTTCTAGAGGGTGGCACACTTTCCTTGAATTATTTCCCTGATTGAATCAGTCCTTATCTATGGCGATTTGTGCTAAGTACTATATTCTGGTAAAACAGATTATGCAATTACAAGTTCCACTAAAACAGTTTACAATACATGTTTATGGGCAATAGAGCTCATAAAAACAGGTGCAAAATGTTTATTAAATACTTAGATAGTGAGTTAACTCATTCAAGCCCTACTGTAAAAAAAAAAAGGAATACCAACCTTCTCAGCCTTCCAAACATTTAATGTGTTTAGCTCCTAAGTCAAGTCAAATCTTCTTCAAGTTGATCTTGATTCCTAATGATTTTGTGGGTTCATTTTCTAGTGTAGCCTTATAGGCCTGAGATTTCCAAATATTCACCAGCCCCAACCCTACTTAACTGTTCCTTACCAGCTAATATTGGAGCTGAAGTTTACAAGTAATTCTTGCCTTATGACTGGTGGCCTAAGGACCATTTGAAGTAAGGATGGACCCTGAAAAGGGAACTTATAGTCCAGTTGTTTTCCTACCAGCACCAGTCACATTAATTGGACCCTCAGCAACCAGGCCACATGTATGCTAATTTGCAACATCCTGCAGTCTCATGACTTTGAGTTATGATATTTTTTTTTCCTGAAATCTGTGTTTATTTCCAGTTTCCAGCAAAAAAACAAAACAAAAACCCCACAGCAAGCAACTGCCACAAAGAAACCCATGGTTACATAAATGATCTGATTTGCAACTGTCATGTAGGAAAAGGACTAGTAGAGGCAGGGGCAGGGACAAAAAGGGGACAACCTAGAATATTTATTACAAACAAACAAAGTCCAACCTCCCCCTTTCCCCTTGACTGCCATTGACCCTTCTCCAACTTGAACCAAGTGTTGACCATTAATTGAGAAGATTTCTTTGTATAGGCTTTTAGCAATAAATTGGTTAAATCGAACCTCCACGTGTGGACCTGGTCCTTCACACCTAATATGTTATGACCAAAATTGCAGGCTCAAGGACTATCTGTACTTTCTACATGAAAACTTACCGGTATTCAGGTCTTTTCCCGTGTAAGGTTGAGAGTATCCTGCCGATGTTTCGACGAGGTCTCACTCATCATCTTCAGGCTGGTGCTTTCGGCTTCGTGCTTGTGCGAGCAAAGCGTGGTCGGAGCTGCCGTCTCTCTATAAATACTGTGGGGAGGTAGGGAGTGTTGCTGTGAGCGGGTTGGTTGGCTGTGTGGTTGCATCTTGATTGGTAGATGGAGTGGGTGTTTGCAGATTGGTCAGCTGTTTCATAGCATCCTGTGTGGATGTGGTCCTAGTCTTTTGTTCCTGAACTTTGGTGTTGTGGCCTCTGGAGTTCTGTGATGTGATATCTTGAGCAGATTGCTATGATGCAGCATCCCGGGTTTTGGTTTGGCTCCGAGTTCAAGGTCTTGTCATGTGTTCCTGGCATGTGTCAGCTTGCTTTGTGTGGGGATCGGAGGGGGGTGCAGCAGCTAGTGGTGCCAGCATGGTCTGGTTTTTGGATGGTGGTTGTGTTTTGTCTGTGGGATGGGTTTGGGTTTGAATCTGGTGAGGATGATTGCTGGTGGCGTTGTGTGTTATCCTGGGTCCGGTGTCAATTTTTGTGGCTGGGACTCGTTTGTTGACTAAGGTTAGTTTCCAGATGTCTGGTAGGCGGGAGGTGTTGTCCCATTTGTTCATGTTGTGTTCATGTTAATCTCCAAAACTGAACACTATAACAAGAGAATAATTATGGAAGCCATCGAAATAGAGAAACACCCCCACAACATGAACAAACCACCAATCATCTTCACCAGATTCGGGAAGAAACTCAGTCTGGAAAATGATCTGATAAATGAAATCTAATTCTGAAAAGGGGGTGGAGGTGGAGAAAGCATCTCAGAATAGACACTCCCTGGTTTTCAGGAGAGCAAAAGTAAGGGAAGGAAGAGATAGTTTCACACTTGTGAGATTCTGTTACAATAAAAGTAGTATTACTACTGATGGCTGGGGTGTTTTATCTGGACTACCTCAAGGGGATGACAATTATAAATCCCTTGCAGCTACAAACAGAGCAGCTATGGTTCTTAACAAAATAAAAATTACCATATTTTTCAGAGTATAAAATGCACCGGCATATATGTTATATATATGAAAATATATATATATATAGGAAAATAGGAAAAAAAAATCTGCCTACCAGGTATTCATCTGGGTAGTGTCCTTAGTCTGGTCAGCTTCAGCACATTAGTTTGTTGACCAGACTTAATTAAAATTAAAAAACAGCTTCTAAGGCACAGCTGAGCGGAAGCAGCAATGAGAAAAGCAGGCAAAGCACGGGAAGATCGCTTCACTCAGCTAGCACCTAGTTAGGGCTGAAAAAAAGCTTCTAAAGAACAGCTGAGAGTCAGAGCAAAGCATGAAGATCGCTTCACTTGCTAGCGTCTTGTTAAAGCACAGCAGAGAGTCAAGGGAGTACACAAAGCTGGGAAGATCACTTCACTTGCTAGCACTTCGTTAGGGCTGAAAAACCTTCAAAAAAGCTACATTTGGAGTATAAGACGTACCCAAATTTTCAGCCTCTTTTTTTTTGGGGGGGGAGGTGCGTCTTATACTCCGAAAAATATGGTAAATGAATAAATCTAAAAAGAGATTTAGATACACTTTTCTTGGGTGTCTTCAATGCCCATTTGAAATTTTGAAAGGATATAATATGGCAATATAAAATCAGTTTGGAATGCAAAGCAACAGATTCCTACTAGATGGCAGCATAAAATTAGATTTGGATGTACATCTTTGTTGCCATCTAGTGGTTGCCTATAGGTTTTACAACCCAGATATGGTAGCTCTAATACACTGGTAGTCAACCTGGTCCCTACCACCCACTAGTGGGCGGTTCTGTCTTTCATTGTGGGTGGTAGGGGTTTTGTCCGATACTGAAGCATTTTCCTTTTTTTAAAATTTAATTGACTTTTTAAAAAATTTTCATAGCGTTATTTAAAAACATTTTCATTAGGTTTTCATAGAATTCCCCGTGACAATTTAAATTTCTGAAAATATACTATTTGTATCGCCCATGCATAAGTTTAGTTCATATTACGTAAGTGAAACCAAATGGTGCTATAGTGTGACCGCAAACAAAAGAGCCTCATCCCAGAATAGCTCACGCATCTCCCCCCACACCACCCAGCTGTAACAGACAAAAAGAACTGGTAGCCGGCACACACACACCCCAAACCCAATCCACGATGCACAAGAGGCATGCGCAGATGATGATACATGGTGCATTACTGTGGAACCGGTGGGCAGTTAGAACATTTTACTACTAACAGAGATACAAAAGTGGGTGGTAGGTATAAAAAGGTTGACTACCCCTGGTCTAATACATGTACATATATTTACAGAATGATTACCACCTGCCAATCCAGGTCATGGTTACAGTAAAGGATATGGTCAGCCTCAAACCATCATAAGGTTAATAGCTTCCAAGACTAATACTAGCATGACTTTTGCAGAATGCAGAATGCAAATCTCTTAAATACTGTATAAATGATACTAAAGATTTGCTTCACAGTGTGTCAGCTTTCAATATAATAATAATAATAATAATAATAATAATAATAATAATAATAATAATAATAATAATAATAATAATAATAATAATAATAAATAACAACAACAACAACAACAATAACCTTTATTGTCACTGCGCAACATAAGTACAATGAGATTGGTGGAGCTCCCTCAGTGCTCCCTCTCCCCAACACAATGCAACTCACAGTGGAAACAGAAAATCCCTAACCCAATAAATCATATTAACAAACACCCAGTCCTATTACACCAGTGTGAACATGTTACACCTTGTGCCGGCCCTGCAAGTCTATCATACTACGTAGTTATGATATTAGTTCGCATTCAGGAGTCTGACAGCCCACGGATAAAAACTGTTATTCAGTCTATTTGTGCAGCTGGCTGTGCTTCTGTATCTCCTTCCGGATGGTAGGAGGGTAAAGAAATGCAGACCAGGGTGTGAGTTGTTTTTATTTTTCTAATGAAAAAAAATTCTAAAAATGCAGGTGAAAAAGGGATGCTCAGGAGGTTCAAAGGCTGTCTGCAGGAATATTTGTTGCTTTATCTACCCCACAATAGGTAAGAAGCTGCTTTGGAGTAACTTACAAATTGAAAGAAATGCATGAACACAGCATGGTGGTTTTTGTTGTGTCTCGTCCGATCTCACCTCAGCTGGGGACTTCTTATCTGCTTCCGAACACGGAGGAATGTCCTAGTATGCCTCCGGCCCCAGCCCTGGCTCCATGCCCAGACAGGCTGAAGAGGAGGAAATACCTCCAGCCCCCAGCTCTGGCTCCATGCCCAGGCAAACGGAGCAACTAGACCCCTCCCCCTCCTCCACAGCATGTGAGCCTGAGGGAGGTCAATTACCAACAGCTGCAGACTGGAGTGACCCTCACGTCAGAAGACTTGATAGGCGGAGGCAACAGAAGGAAGGGAGGGGCAGGACTGGATAAGTCCTGAGTCATGGAGCCACACTCCATGGCCTATATAAAGGATCTGCTTTCTGGCATTCTCTGAGTCAGGCAAAGTCTAAACATATCTTGCTGAAGTCACTTTCTGGTCTCCTGCCTGCCCTGAGGACTTTGCTAGGACTTTGGCAGAGCTGCAGAGGCACGCCTGATTCAGATTTCCCTGACCCGGCCATCAGCGGAGAAGTGGGACATGACAGTTTTGATGAAAAAATGAAATAAGAATGAACTTATTTCATTCTTCATCTGGTAACTGCAGATACTCATCTATGAAAGTCACATGAATGTTCATTTTCAAAGATTATGTGATAATTTGTGAAATTAGATATGATTATTAGCATTCACTGATCTGGCTGAGAGGTAGAACACATATTTCCACAACATTGGCAGATATTTATCAGTATTCATACATAATCCTACCAGGTTTTGCACAAATTAATATAGCAGGCACATTACAACCTATGTTAATCTAGTGCTATTCAAACGCCAAAGGTTAGAAAAGGGAAAAGTTCATAGAAAGTTATTTTTTTTATTTTTTTCCTTCAAAGGTACTTTTTGTGTAGTTCATCTTTTCTCTGCTTTTAATAAGTTATGGTTTTCCATGATCTGTGATCAACTCATCAATAGATACTCTCCCGCTATTTGCAAGAGGGTTCATCCTAAGAGAACTAAAATTTCTGAAAACTCTGAAATAATGTAAAAATTTGGATTTTTTTTTCCTTCTCATTCATTAAAATATTAATGAATATTAGAAATGGAATATCTTCATTTCAGCATTTCACTGAAGCAAAAGTTGGAGTTAACTCCAAGACATAGAGCCAAACTTTAAGTAATGGAATATCTCCATTTCAGCATTTCACTAAAGCAAATAAAGTTCTATGCACTCTGAAGTTAATTTCCCACTGTAACAAATACATAAAGATTATGAAGCTATCAAATCCCTGGCAATGTCTGCATTTAATGTCCAAGATATTGGGCAAAGATGCAATTTTAAGATTTTTGTTATGAAAACCTCAGATGATGGAAGTAACCTTATTTTAAAAATAGCTGATAAATCTATTTGTGATATAAATTGGATCTTTCACAATATTGTGACTTGGAAAATAAAAGGTCCTTGTTTTTATCTTTTCACTGAACATTTTAAAGATTAAAAAAAATCAAGAAAAAAAAAAGAAAAAAACAAAGTAAATAAACAAGAGATTTATAAGGATCATTAGTAAGCACTTAAGTAAATTAAGTACGAATTGTCAGAATAACATTAATTTAGTTCCAAACATTTAAGTACCTTTTATCATTTTAAAACTACAATTGAAATCAAATTAATGTACAATAATAATCAGCACAGTATGAAATTTAAGATAAAGTGGAAAACTTAATCTTATCTAATCCATATAACATCTATCCTTTATTTCATAACTTAACTCATTTATTTCATAACATAGCTCATTCGTAACTTAAGTATTAAAACTTTTTGTTATGAGAAACTCAGACCTCGTATGTAATACAAGATCATTGGTAGAATTATAGTCCAAAAATGGTTTCCACATTAACTTCAACTCTTGTCAAATTATTTTTTGAACAGATTATTATTTTAGTCATCAGTGTACTGACAATGACAACCTAATTTGCCATTCTTATATTGATGAGGAAGTATACCCTTTCCAATGTAAACTTTGAAGTATCCTAATAGTTGTTAGCTTGTACAAAATTGGCTAAGTTTTGTAGCAATGTAGCAATATTCAATAGAAAGATGGTAGCAATGACAAGAAACAATATCATGAATGAAGGCAAATATACATGTCTCAGGATAATGTAATGAGTGTGTATTGTTCTGTGGTGTGGCCACATATTCTGTTCTCTGCTAGAGAGAAGTTTATTTATTTATTTATTTATTTTGTCACAACAGTATATATAAGCATAACCATGAAACAACTATACAACACATAAGCGTATATATAATGTTCCCTGAAGATGGGCTTCTGCACAAGTCTGAAAACTTGGAAGACAAAACCTCTGGTCCTGCTGACTAACCCAGATTGGATCCTGTGAGAAATGATGTCCCTAATTTGCTTTCTCAACATACAACTGGGGTTTGATTTCACAGAATACATGTAGCTGACCAAAGGAAGGTGGTTAAACTCACAATTGCTCTGGGTCATTCAGGATTACAATTGTCTCAATTCTGCCATGATATTGACCGCATTAGCTGCTCTCGCCATTAGTTGTTTAGCATATTGTGGCTGATAAGATTTATTTCCAGGTAAGTATGTGTAGGACTATAATGTATTATCTAGGTGTGCCACCAAGAGCTGTGGTGGCACAGTGGTTAGAGTGCAGTATTGCGGGTAATTCTGTTGACTGCCAGCAGTTCGATCCTCACCGGTTCAAGTTTGAGTCAGCCTTCCATCCTTCTGAGGTTGGTAAAATGAGGACCCAGATTGCTGGGGACAAGATGCTGACTCTGTCAACAGCTTAGAGGGGGCTGTAAAGCACTGTGAAGCAGTATATACATAAGTCTAAGTCAGGGGTGTCAAACTGGCGGTTCGCAGGCCAGATGTGTCACATGCAGGCCACGCCCACCCCAGCTCCGCAAAGGGGAAAAACATTGCGATACGTCATGTGATAGCAACATGACACAACGAGTTTGATACCCATGGTCTAAGTGCTATTGCTATTATATGATGGGATCTAAGTCTGTTTTAAAAAATTGAAAATTTTGTGAATCATAGAAGGCATTTCTGAAAACTGAGCAAACTTTATCCTTTCCAACTTCTCTCCTAACTTCATATATTTACAAATCTCTCTTCTATTAATCAGGTCATGCAACACACTGGAAATAACTTGGAAAATGTACTTCAGGGCATACAGAGCATGCACAATATCTTTCTGCAACTGTTCAAAATGGTTGCTTCTTTTTCTGGGACGTTCTCTGCAATCACCACAGAATCCCAGGGGGAAAAACATGACTTCTTTAAGATAGATAGACAGATAGAATTCTTTATTGGCCAAGTGTGATTGGACACACAAGGAATTTGTCTTGGTGCATACGCTCTCGGTGTACATAAAAGAAAAGATATATTTGTCAAGAATCATAAGGTACAATACTTAATGATAGTCATAGGGTACAAATAAGCAATCAGAAAACAATATCAATATAAATTGTAAGGATACAAGCAACAAGGTTATAGTCATACAGTCATAAGTGGGAGGAGATGGGTGACAGGAACGATGAGAAGATTAATAGTAATGCAGACTTAGTAACTAGTTTGACAGTGTTGAGGGAATTATTTGTTTAGCAGAGTGATGGGGTTCGGGGAAAAAACTGTTCTTGTGTCTAGTTGTTCTGGTGTGCAGTGCTCTATAGCATTGTTTTGAGGGTAGGAGTTGAAACAGTTTATGTCCTGGATGTGAGGGGTCTGTAAATATTTTCACAGCCCTCTTTTTGACTCGTGCAGCATACAGGTCCTCAATGGAAGGCAGGTTGGTAACAATTGTTTTTAAGGAGCTGCAGAAGAATTAACCTTTCCACGCACACTCAAGTACCTTTAGTACAATCATATCCAAACCATTGCACGGCCTTATATTTAACTCTGTTTGCGATGCGTGTGACTTTATGAAAGTCAACTTGAAATATTATTCAGTGAAGTTCACTCGTTTTAACTTTACATCACATGACTAAACATAATTTCAAAAGCAGATTTCTATATCCTATTTCTGTATGATGAACATACCATCACACCGCCTTCTTTGTTTTTTCAATTCCTCGTGGTATTACCTGAAATAGCACAAATACAGAGATTAAACCACCCTTTTTTCTGATTGCAATATAACTGTATCTCTTTAACAGACTGCTTACAATATCACTGTGGTAATTAAGATTGATTTTTTTTCCCTTTGATTTTGAAAAACTGAGGGTTAATTCTTGCTCAAGACACAACAAAAGCTAAGCACGTTTATTTTTAAATAGCTTTTTTTCCCCTGATCATTAAATGGTAAATAAAGGTGAAATGTATGGTTTCTGGGTATACTAGGAAAGCAGATTAAACAGCAAGATCGGCCATTATTTCAATCTTTTCAATTAAATCAGTATGGATGTGATCAGATTTTGCTTTTTCTATGAAAGGCAGATGGTTTGGAAAGGATGTTTCATTTTCCCAAGGTAAGGTTCTAAACAGATTTATGTACCATGTCAAATATCCTCATCATGCAGGAAACTCGGCTTCAAAAATAATGCAACTCTCCAGAGGTTGAACCAGCTGTAGCCTCTTTTGAGGTCACTGCTGATCCATTTAGTCAGCAAGGTGTGGAGGCACTGTTACTTAAACACAAAGCCTCTTTTAAAAGTGAAACATCTGTAGCAAGGTTGGAGACTTTGCAGTGTGGTCATATCTCCCAAGGTTTCTAATATAAGGACAAATGGCACAACTGATGAAGGTTACAAAAGGTTTATGCCAGTGGTGAAATTCAATTTTTTTTACTACTGGTTCTGTGGGCGTGGCTTGGTGGGCGTGGCTTGGTGTGACTTGGTGGCCATGGCAGGGGAAGGATACTGCAAAATCCCCATTCCCTCCCAATTCCTGGGGGAAGGATATTGCAAAAATCTCCATTCCCACCCCATTCCAGGGGAAGGATACTGCAAAATCTCCATTCCCACCCCACTCCAGGGGAAGGATACTGCAAAATCCGTATTCCCTCCCCACTCCTGGGGGAAGGATATTGCAAAATCTCCATTCCCACTCCACTCTTGGGCCAGCCAGAGGTGGCATTTGCTGGTTTATTTATTTATTTTATTTATTTATTTATTTAGTTACAACATCATATAAAAAGATTATATAGTATATAAACATATATATGAGTAAATATTAGGAGGTATAAGCATATATATATATATATATATATGTTTTCTGAGGTTTTCACGGGTGTTTGTATATAGGTCTTTGGTTGTTCGGGTTTTCTCCCGTGTAAAATTGGAAGTGTCTTGGCGACGTTTCGACGAAGTCTCATTCGTCATCTTCAGGCTTCAGCTTCGTGCTTCTGGGAGCAATGTGTGATCGCAGCTGTTTCTTCCTTTTAACTGCTAGTGGGGGTTTGAACTGATTGGGTGGGAGCTTGGCTGTGCTCTGATTGGATGGGGTTTTTTTTGTGCTCTGATTGGCTGGGGGTGTGTCCTGTGTTGGTGGGGGCTTGGTTGTGCTCAGTTTAGTCTGTGTTGCAGGGGGATTTGAGCTGGTGAGCTGCATAGCTGTTGTTTGGCTTTGTGGTCGTGCTACATCTTCATAGTGGGTGTCAGTCTGCTGCATGTATGGATTGGAGGGGTTTGAAATGGCTAATGTTGCAGCTGCGGTCTGGCTTCTGGTCCTTGGTCATGCTTCATGATCAGTGTGGGTTTGGGTCTGCTTTCTGGGTGGATGTGTGGTGGTGACATCCTGTGTGGACCTCGTGAGTGTGGGTCTGGTGTCATTCCTCGTGTTAGGGACTCGTTTGTCAATAAGGGCGGGTTTCCAAATGGCTGGTAGGCGGGAGGTATCATCTCGTTTGTTCATGCTGTGTGGGCGTTTTTCTATCTCAATGGCTTCTCTGATTATTCTGTTGTTAAAGTGTTCAGTTTTGGCGATAGTTCTGGTCTTTTTAAAGTCAATATCATGTCCTGTGACTTTAAAGTGTTGGACCAGGGAAGAAGTTGGTTCCTCTTTTTTGACTGAGTTCTTGTGTTCTTCAATGCGTGCACTTATTCTTCTGTTGGTTTGTCCGATGTATGTGGAGGGGCAGGTGGTGCATGGGATTTCATATACTCCTTGATTTTCTAACTCAATTTTGTCTTTGGGGTTTCTTAGGATGGTGGATATTTTTCGGTTTGTGCAGAATGCTGTCTTGATGTTGTGTTTGTGGATATATGTTATTGCTGTTAACAAAAACTGAGCCAAAGAAAATGTTGAAGAGGTTAGCTTTAACTGTTTTGTCATTGTATTCTTTGTTGTTAGAATCTTTTAGTGGTGGGATGGATCTTGAGTCTTTAAATTTATTGTTAACAAAATTATAAAAGGCACGATTGGAATTTGTGTGCAGAAGGTCCTCTTCTTGCTTGGTGTGGTAATTTGTGCATTCAGTTTTTATTTGGTTGCATATATTTTTGTAGCGGTTTTTGAAATTTGCTACATAGCCTTTTTTGTTTCTTTTCCAGAGGGATTTTTTTTTGATTGAAGCTTTTTTATTGATATGGTTCTTCATATTTGGTTCTCCAAACTACTCAAAATTTGAGTACTACTAAAAACTACTCAAAAGTTGATTTGGTTCTCCAAACTACTCAAAATTTCTACTACCAGTTCTCCAGAACCTGTCAGAACCTGCTGAATAGCACCCCTGGTTTATGCAAATTGTCCTTATGCATGTGATGTTACTTATCTATTCTTCTCCTCCTTCCTTCTTTTTTCATATGGCCACAATAATTAGAAATAATGCTAGGAAAAATATCTGTGTTGGAAAGATGTCACCTATCTAATTTATATACACATAGTCCTCAATTGGGTTACTAAATAGTCACTAAGTGAACATGCAACCATGGATTTTTTTTCAGCTTTCCTTTGCACTACAGGCCTGCAAAGATTGTAAATGCAAGAATTACTTTTTCATTACCTATGAATGGTCCTTAAATGAAGTTATTTTTTCATCACTGTCAGAGACATGAATGGTTCCTAAACCAAACGGTTGTTAAACAAGTACTACCTGTAGCTAATGTGCACATTATTCTAAGAAGGTTATTTCCTGCAAGTGCTCATCCGTAAGACTGTGCTTTAAAAATAATTTGGAGAAAGTGCAACAGACATGGCAGAGGTAAGAAAACAGCACTTCTTCATGAAAGTAGCCTTTCCAGCCTTTTTCAAGCACCCACATAAACCTTTAAAAAAATACGGCTCTTTTAACCATCATACTAATTAAGGTTTGACTTTTTTAAAAGCAATGACATTCAATCAAGCCTGGAAAAAAAATGTTCTCCTGTTTTAATGAATAGAAGAGAGCTGTGGTAGTTGTATGAGATCAGAAACACTTCTGGGCCATTTTTAAAACATAAGCATCCCTAATCTTCAGTAAAGATGAAGGTAAAGTTTCCCCTCACACATATGTGCTAGTCGTTCCTGACTCTAGGGGGCAGTGCTCATCTCCGTTTGAAAGCCAAAGAGCCAGCGCTGTCCAAAGACCTCTCCGTGGTCATATGGCCGGCATGACTCAATGCCAAAGGTGCACGGAACGCTGTTACCTTCCCACCAAAGTGGTCCCTATTTTTCTACTTTCATTTTTTACGTGCTTTCAAACTTGGCAGAAGCTGGGAGAAGTAACAGGAGCTCACCCCATTATGCAGCACTAGGGATTCAAACTGATGAACTGCCAACCTTTCAATTGACAAGCTCAGTGTCTTAGCCACTGAGCCACCACATCCCTCTTCAGTAGCTATATTTAAAGATTAGAAATCTCTTTCTCCATATGCTCAGCTTTGGCTGGAAAAGGATGCTTTTGCTACATCTTGTTTAGATTACTGTGATTTGCTCTACATGGGGTTGCCATTGAAGACCATCCAGAAACTTCAGCCGGTCTAAAATGCAAAAGCTCACACGTTTACTGGTCATTCTCAATCCTGCCATATTATACATTCGTCATGGGAGTTGCATGTGTTTCAAGGATGTTTATAAGGGCAATTCAAGATGTGGTTGCTATTTTTAAAGACTTAAATGGCTTGTGTGCTAGGTATCTATCTTTCTGCTCAGATCTGTTTGCTCAATGTTAGTCAGAGAAGGCCTACTTAAGATCTTCACCTATTGAGACATTGAAGGCAGGCAATCAGTGTAAGATGTTATTGTCAATCATTGTCAGATGTTACATCTTTTCTATCCTGCTCTACGGAGTAGAGAGTTGGTCTCTAACAGAAAGCCACTAGAAGAGACTAGAAACATTTGAAATGTGGATTTACAGGCAGCTGTTACGTATAATCTGGGTTGACAAAATCAGAAATGAGGAGGTGATAAGCCACCTAGGAAAGCCAAGGGAAATCATTAAAACCATTAAAAAGCGGAAGTTAGAATATTTCGGACATGTGATGCGACACCTGGAAAAATACCGCATACTTCACTTAATCCTCCATGGAAAGATTGAAGGCAAATGAGGTCCAGACAGAAGAAGAACATAATGGCTTCAAAACCTAAGGGACTGTTTTGGACAAAACTCAGCAGCACTTTTTCATGCAGCTGCTGATAAAAATAGGATCACCAACAGGATTGCCAACATCCAGTGATGGATATGGCACAAGAAGAAGAATCAGTGTAAGGGATCTCCTCCTAGGGGACAACTTACCGTATTTTTTGGAGTATAAGACGTTCCAGATTATAAGATGCACCTACCTTTTTTGGTGAGGAAAACAAGAAAAAGAAATCTGCCTCTGCCTCCCAGCAATTTTGCCTTGTTGCAGCAAATAGCCTGCTTTACTTTCATTTTCGTTTTCAACATAGCTGGATTAGCACAAGAAAAAAAAATCTGCTCCCAGCAATTTACCTCCTTGCAGCAAGCAGCAGAGTCCCGCCACAAAACAGCTGAAAGTCAGGAGACCGATCCAACAGACAATCAACTTGTGCTAATTAGGCTGTGTTGAAGCTGAAATGGGCTTGCTGCTTGCTGCAAGGAGGTAAATTATTGGGAGGCAGAGGCCAGTGGGTGGGGGCCAGTGGGTGGGCAGGGCTACATTTGGTGTATAAGACACACCCAAATTTTCACCCCCTTTTAGGGGGGAAAAAGGGGGGTCTTATACTCCGAAAAATACAGTACTCTTTAGCTGGAGATAGTCTTCACCCTTAGGGTCATACAGAATACTGGCTTTTTGAAATTCCAGAGCCATCTCTGTGTGATGTTTAATTTATTATATTTATATAATGTTTCTATTTTCATATTGTATCATGATTATTGTATGTGATTATATATAAACTGCATGGAATCCACTGGATGGAGAAATATGACACCTGATTTTTATCACCCTAAATTAGAGTTTGTTGGGGCTTAGCAAACTGCACAGATGCTCATTTGGAAAGTTTAATGGTCAGACCTAGAAAATAGGTAAAAAGCATCAACCTGGTAATATTTTCAGTCTGAATGTAGCCAACACTAAATAAAGCCAACTAAATCCCAGTCACCTTGTTTAAACATTGTTCTAACATTTCTATTCATTTTAGCTTCCATTTCCTCATTGAAATAAACTCAAAAGGCACAAAGGGATGTGAAATTTACCCAGAAGCTGAAAGGAATACTTTGGCCTAATCATATCAACAGCTGTCTTGTAACATTTCATTGTGGAATGATGAATCCATTGAAACAAGATAGGAAGGAAAGTTAAACATTTACAAATGGCAAATTCAATGTGACTATCAGACAATCCATTAGCTAGCCATATTGCTCACAGCTGGAGACTTGCTAAGAAATGGCATTTGATACGATCTTTGTTAGCCTTTATATAATGCAATATTTATCATGGTAAGAGAGGGGGGGGAAATATTTGTAGATAGATATTGAGTAACAAATCACCATGGTAACTACTTTTCTTCACTGTTGCTGTTATATGAGGTGTTACTCCATTAATAATAAATGGGGTGCTTCTAACACTTTTGACTGATGCTTGGCTTCTAGCCAATGGATTCCTTTTGCCTACAGTCAAAGGCTTTGCTATGCTTAGGAGTCAAAAAGCACATATCTATTCTAGTGTTTGTGAAAGTTTCCAAGAAATTCATCTTTTCTCAGTGGAGACCACATCGTTTCAGGTGACAGCATTGGATGGGTTTTAGTATTATTTTAATGTACATTATGAGCAGGTATAAGTATAAAACCCAGAAGATACCAGCAATATTTTTCAAACTATTTGTTATATTGAGAAGTTAAAGAAAAACATACATTTACATTTTTAGAAGAATTCCTTAGCACTTTTCTTTTTTTGCAAGGAGTGGGGAATACCTAGATTACTAATGCCATCTATCAGCTAGAAAAATTCTGGCTGAAAATTTCAAAGATTATTATACAGTGCTTTTATCGCTAACAGTTTTCTGTATGATGGTAAAATACAGTTTTTTTACACATATGCAAAAATCTGGATTTCAAAATTGAAGAACATCTTTTTTTTTTTTTGCATTTATATCCTGCCCTTCTCCGAAGACTCAGGGCGGCTTACACTATGTCAGGCAATAGTCTTCATCCATTTGTATATTATATACAAAGTCAACTTATTGCCCCCAACAATCTGGGTCCTCATTTTACCTACCTTATAAAGGATGGAAGGCTGAGTCAACCTTGGGCCTGGTGGGACTTGAACTTGCAGTAATTGCAAGCAGCTCCTGTTAATAACCAGTCTTACCAGCCTGAGCCACCAGAGGCCCTTAAATCTTAAAGACGGAAACAACCTGACACAAATGACCAGGCTCAAATTGTCCTACTTTGGATACATTAGTTCCTTAGAGAAAGTTCTAAAGCTGGAAAAGGCAGGAAGAGGAAGGAGAGAACAACCAGCAGTCAGGTAGACAGTTACAATGGAACTATACGCACCATTACAGCACCCAAAAGACCAGTGAAAGACACATCTTCATGGAGAAAGTCTATTTAGTCACTAGAATTCCATATTCACTTGATGCTACATAATCAATCAATCAGCCCATCCATCCATCAATTATATCCAATCTATCTGAAGGTCTATTCAGGTATGCATCCAAAATATGTATCACTGTTATTGCCTTCACCATCAGATACTTTGTTTCACATCTGAATGGTCATCCAGTTTAGCATGGTGGTTCCTGATTCAGGAAGTCTTTGAGTCATGGAAAAGTGTGCAATCAGTTTTTCTTACCTGAATAAGCACTCCAAATTATGCCTTAAAATCTCTTAAAAATAACTTGGGTAGACTTGCAAGTATCAGTCTTTAAGAAGAAACTCATCTAAGAATCCCAAAATTGAGATTTCCCAATTTTAGGGTGGGGAAAGTGGGCAAGATATTTTGCAAACTGAGGCAGAAAAGCAAATAGCATTTTCTCCTTCCATCCGAGCTGTATAATACCGAAAGCCACAATATATGTCATCAATGATAGAACCATCAGAAGTGCATCTCCCTACCTCAATAAGTTAAAGTTCAATAATAAGTAGATGCATGCATGTAGCTGAATGTAGCTATCCTACTGATGGTTTCTAAAACCTGCTGGGTGATTCAGCCTCCTCATTCTACCAGATTGTTAGGACTGGTACTGATGAGTCACATAATTTTCGTGTAACTGGTTTTGCTATAAAAGCAGTTGGTAAAGAGGCTAGACATGAATTAGATTTTAAGGGCTCGCACCAAATGTAGGAAGGAGGACAAATAGTTGACAAGACGTATAGTTGAGGTGGGCAGCAAACTATGAACAGGAAGTAAAAATGGTCCAAGGTCCATAAATCTGGTGATCCAAGGCATCATAAACCTGCCAATTCCAAGTGTGTTTACTGCATGCTAAGTCATTATAAGGCTATAACAACTTATATAGAATAACAAAGTTGGAAGGGAACGTGGAGGTCTTCTAATCCAACCCCCTGATCAGGCTAGAAACGCTATACCATTTCAGACAAATGGTTGTCCAATCTCTTCTTTAAAACTTCCAGTGTTGGAACAACTTCTGGACGCAAGTTGTTCCACTGCTTGATTGTTCTATCAGGAAATTTCTCCTTAGTTCTAGATTGCTTCTCTCCTTTAATTAGTTTCCATCCATTGCGTCTTGTATTGCTTTGGAGAATAGGTTGACACCCTCTTCTTTGTGGCAGCCCCTGAGATATCGGAAGACTGCTATCATGTCACTTCTAGTCCTTCTTTTCATAAGACTAGACATACCCAGTTCCAGCAACCGTTCTTTATATGTTTTAGCCTCCAGTCCCCTAATTGTATTTGTTCTTTTTCTCTGCACTCTTTCTAGAGTCTCAACATCTTTTTTACATTGTGGTGACCAAAGCTGGATTCAGTATTCCAAGTGTGGTCTTACAAAAGCATTATAAAGTGGTATTAACACTTCACGTGATTTTGATTCTCTCTCTCTTATCAATGCTGCCTAGGACTGTGTTGGCTTTTTTGGCAGTATATTGCTGGCTGATATTTAAGTGATTGTCCACTAGGACTCCATGATCCTTCTCACTATTATTGAGCCAGGTACCACTTATACCAGTGATGGCTAATCTTTTTGCCATTGTGTGCCAGGAGCAGGGGGGTTGCGTGCACGTGTGCCCACACCATAATTCTATGCACCTTGCCCTTGCACAGGCACTCATGACCCACCCACCCCACTGGCACCCCTCCTGGCATGCAATGGCACGGTAGGCCCATATTTTTTTTTGCACTCCCCAGCCTCCAGAGACTTTCTAGGAATCTGGAGAGGGTGAAAATGGCCTTCCCTACCCCCCCGGAGGCCCATTTCTGGCCTCTGGAGGGCCTCTGGGGGGGGGGGGTAGGGAAGGCCATTTTTGCCCTCCCCAGACTCCTAGAAAAGCTTGGGAGGCTTGGGAGAGCAAAAAGCGGGCATTCAGGTCCCACCAAAAATTGGCAAATGGGCCATTTCCAGCCTCTGGAGGCCTCCAGGGGTATGGGAAAGGTTGTTTTTGCCCTCCCCAGACTCCTAGAAAGGCTCTGGAGGCTGGGGAGAGAGAGAAATGGGCCTTCCCCACCCACCCACCCCCAAGGCTCTCCAGAGGCAGGAAACAGCCTGCTGAGCTTACATGCCCCACCGATATGGCTACGTGTGCCATTGTGGCACACATGCCATAGGTTCGCCATCATGGACCTATGTGCATTAGTTTTTCTTCCCTAACTGTAGAACTGTGCTTTTTTCACCATTGAGTTTCATTTTGTTAGATAGTGCCGAATGTTCAAGTCTGTCAAGATCCTTCTGTATCTTAAGCCTATCTTCTGGAGCGTTGGCTATTCCTGCCAGTTTGATAGGACTGCACATTTAATGAGTTCCCCATCTATCCCCTCATCATCCTTAACCAAATGAGTGTTCTAACAGCAATAATCTATATTCCATCCAATTCCATCAAATCAGATGGGCTGAAAGTTCTGCTATACATTTACAACTCAGGTAAATATTTTCAATCTATGGAGGCTTGGAAGAGGGAAGAAATTTCACAGGAACTTCTTGATTATTTCCCAGATCTGATCCTCAGTGCTGCTCTCTCTTTCTCTTCATTTCATGCTGTTTTTTTAAAGGCTAATCTAGGATTAAAACTTTACTTGGACTGACATCACACTTCATGTTTAGCAATATTTCTTACTGTCACGGTGAGGACAGCAAGGAACAAGAACAAAAATGAAGGTTTAAAGAACTGCAAATGAAAGTTCGGAGAAGGTGCTCTATTGGAACCATTTTCTGAAGCAGCATCCCTTTGCTTTGCTTTGTGTTGTCCCTCTCTTCTGGCTGAAAAGCTAAAAGAGGCTTCTACCTTTCTCACTGCATACACAGAAGCTGGCTCCAGTTACTAAAACTGCAGGGCCAATCTTCAATGTAAGCAAGACAACTTGATAAGGCAAACTACATTACCTCCAGGCATCATCAAGGTGTAGTGAAGACATTCCCCTAAAATATAGAGGCAACAAGAATGGCTCCTCCATCATATTTGTCATTAGTCACAAAACAGGTGCATATACCAGCATACACCTGCATTTTAGTGGCCGATAAAGCATAGTAAATAGTATTTTCATTCTTTTCAGATCAATTGCATAATTATCCAGAATAATCAGCTTATTTTGGCCAACTTGGTAGACAATCTTTTTTTTCTCTTCTCCGAAGGAGAGTCTTCCTGGAATGAAAACTTCTTAGTGTTTCTTCTTCTCCACTATACTATACTAACGCACAGTTTCTAAAACAAAAAATGCCACAAAATCAGCTGCCTTCCTTTATGTAACAATTGGGTTGGCCTTTTGGACCCACCCAAGCACATAATCTGAAAGGGAATAACGGTCAGAAACCACACCATCAGATGGGAAGAGCTGTTTCAATTAAATTTTGCTCCATCTTCAGCAAAATTCAAACCTTAGCAAAGACCATGCTTAGGTTCCTAAGGGATGCATCTCATCAAAAGAAACCTCAGGCTTATTTCTTAACTTATTTTATCTCCCTTGTTCAGTGAGATATGATATGAGAATAGATCTCAGTTTCTCCCAGCACACATACATACTTTAGACAGATGACAAAAGATCCTCTGTCTCTACCACTGACAACCTGAAAGATGAAACACTCTTGAGCACGGGTGTCAAACTCGATCACGTCACATGACATATTGTGACATTTGTTGCCTTTGCAGAGCCAGGGTGGACGTGGCCTGAATGTGTTGCATCCAGCCTGCAGGCTGCTAGTTTGACACCCCTACTCTTAAAGCTTTGCAGAAAGCCTACTGATGAGACAAGCTGTGGGGATAAAATTGAAAAAGAGAGAAAGTCTCCAAAGCATCTCTTTAAGAATGTATTTGTGTTCTAAGAGAATAACCAATCTTGGTACATTATCTGATCTTCAGGAGATTATCCAGAACCATTCTCAAGCATTCAGCAAAATGAGGCAATCACTTCCTGTGCAGATGCAATGAGTGGGATTGGTGGGTGAGACAACTTCAGCACATTCTCCACGCAAACAAATCTAGCAGAGCCCAGTATCTTCTTAGATGGCCTGCTGTCTCCAATTTCAAAGATGTACTGTTAAAGTACAAAGTAGTGTTTCTTTGCTTGCTTGCTTGCTTGCTTAGTTGCTTTCATGGGATGGGTATATCTCTGACTGTGTCCTGATGTACAGTTTCCATTCCTCCTAAAAAAAATACTACTTATATCAATTAAACAAATCTGTATCATTCTCTAGCTATGTACGACAATTCTCTGAAAGCTCAGCCCAGCTCACCTTTATGTTCAGGATGTCAAGCTCCCAACAATAAATAGAAGGTGGAATGGTCCTGATTTTCTAGATCAATATTTAGACTCATATCAATAATACTCCCATCAAGTTAGGAGTCCATAATTTGAGAGACAACCAAGGTTCAGATCATGCTTCCTTACCATGGCCATACCAAGAATCTCTTCTTGCTGCCTCTTAGCTGATTTGCTAGCTATTTTTGCTCCCTATTTTAAACAGCAGGAAACTCACCGGAAAAGCATTTGCAGTGGGAGGAGGAGGAGGGGTTTTTGTGTGTCTAAAGAAAAGCAGTCTCCTTAAAGCTAGATGGAATAGCAAAGTTTCACTCCATCCAAAAAAAGATGGATGAATTTATGAACAGTCACTTTAGGAAGTTTGTTTTGATGTCTATTATTTTTATATTAAGGTCAAAAAACCACTCCTCCCCTCCCCTGGTTTTAACTATGTATATGTAGGAACATATCATATGAAGGATGAGAAGGAATAGAAATAAAAACCAAAGCTAAGTGCCCACTAAGTTTCTGACACTTTCATAATAGTGCTTATTATGAATTGAACTGAATTATTATGAATTGAAAAGAGGAGAATTCAGTATTGATTTTTCCAGAAGAAAAGTCAGGAATCGGGTAGCATCCTTTCCAACTAAAAAAGGATTATTACAAAAGGCATATTTTTGAGCTATTTGGTGAGCTATTTTTCCAAGTAACTCAATGTGATAGGCTAAATCAATTGATCAAATGCATGACCATGTTCACATTGATACCTTTCTTTTCAATATCTCTGAATATACTCAGGTTAAAATGGGACAAGGTGAAGCAAACTTAGAATGGGAAAAAATGGGCAACTGACAGTAACTTGTAAGACAGCTCCATATTGGCTTTTGATACTAAGAAGAAATTGAATTGTATTTTCACTTGAATTGTATTTTTAATATGTATATTAGCAGATGACAGTCTGATTTCATTAAAAAAAATCAGAGGTGAAGTATCTAACTGGCTAGAAGCATCGTATCTTCCCTTCATATCCTTTTTGAGTACCATGATTTTAATGGATAGGATTTTGTGGATGGAAAATGTAAACCTTTATCCAAAAGTCTGTTTTCCCTATTGAATTACAACTACCTTTTTGGGCCATTTTGACAATTGATAATTTATGCTTTGACAGGGGGCAGCTCCTAGTCTTCCTTTTCTTGTTTGGAAGCAAAGCAGGATTAGACTTGATGAGTATTTAGATGGAAAAGCATCAGGAAATCTCAGGGTTCGAAGATAAGACTAGGAAATCAAAAGCAATCTCATTAAAGGAGTGGCAAGCCCCTTTGTTGAAACCCTGCCAGCAAAGCTGTATGGATGCATTTATAAAGTCAGTAAGGATTGTACTTGAATCAAAGGGGAAAATAGCTTTAAGAAACTAGTTTGCACTCTATACATGTTCATTTCTTTCTGGTACCAAAGACACTTTTAAATAAAGTTCCAAGCAACATTTTTAACATGCAAGGATGCATTCTACTACTGATTGTGTCCCCTCATTTCAGAATGATGGAAAATGAGAATAAATACATTTTTCTGATCCTTGTAATAAAATTTTCTTCCATCCATTCATGTAGCACACACCTGCCTTGTTCTGCCATTACTCTCGGGTATAGAGAGAATGATTCTATGATTTGCAACCTAATTTGTTCTCGTTGTTAGTCCTCAGCCACACACAATAAAAATGATCTTTTTTCATATTCATTGAAACTCTGCAAAAATAATGATGCCAGGTGTATCTTGCTTATATAAGCAGGCAACATTTAATACTAGAATACTTTAAAAGATGGAATGCAGAATCAGAATTCTGTGACTGGTTTTAGTGTAATTTGGAATATATGTATATATAGATAGATAGATGATAGATAGATAGATAGATAGATAGATAGATAGATAGATAGATAGATAGATAGATAGATAGATATTTGTTTTCGTAGGTTTTTACGGGTATAAGTATGTAGGTCTTGGCATATTCAGGTCTTTTCCCATGTAAGGTTGAGAGCATCTTGGCAACGTTTTGACGAGGTCTCACTCATCATCTTCAGGCTGGTGTTTTCGGCTGCTTGCACAAGCACGAAGCCGAAAGCACCTGCCTGAAGATGATGAGTGAGACCTTGTCGAAACGTTACCAAGATACTCTCAACCTTACATGGGAAAAGACCCAAATATGCCAAGACCTACATACCTATACCCATGAAAACCTACGAATATATATATATATATATATTTGTTTTCTGAGGTTTTCACGGGTGTTTGTATATAGGTCTTTGGTTGTTCGGGTTTTCTCCCGTGTAAAATTGGAAGTGTCTTGGCGACGTTTCGACGAAGTCTCATTCGTCATCTTCAGCTTCAGCTTCGTGCTTCTGGGAGCAATGTGCTACATCTTTGTGGTCGTGCTACATTTGGCTTTGTGGTCGTGCAGACTGACACCCACTATGAAGATGTAGCACGACCACAAAGCCAAACAACAGCTATGCAGCTCACCAGCTCAAATCCCCCTGCAACACAGACTAAACTGAGCACAAACAAGCCCCCACCAACACAGGACACCCCCCCAGCCAATCAGAGCACAAAAAAACCCCATCCAATCAGAGCACAGCCAAGCTCCCACCCAATCAGTTCAAACCCCCACTAGCAGTTAAAAGGAAGAAACAGCTGCGATCACACATTGCTCCCAGAAGCACGAAGCTGAAGCCTGAAGATGACGAATGAGACTTCGTCGAAACGTCGCCAAGACACTTCCAATTTTATGTGGGAGAAAACCTGAATAACCAAAGACCTACATACAAACACCTGCGAAAACCTCAGAAAAAATATACACACACACACACACACACGTATATGCATACATATACCTGAGGGAGCAACAATCCTTTACAATTTTTTAAGCTGAGTCTTATATCAAAGATTGTATTTTTGGCTAACCACAAGCTATGAAAAGCTGCTTAGGAACCAAACAGAAGAATGTGTTAAAAGTTTCACATTTGCTACCAAGAAGGAAGTGTATAAATTAAACTATCCAGGTAGGCAAAATATGCTGCCAAATGCGTACTTTGTAGGATAAGGGTCCTATATTGGGTCTAGGTATATGGGGTACTTTAAATGAGAGAAGAGGGAGGGAGATTTTCAGCGCTCACTACCAGCTTCCCAGAAGAAAACTCAATGGGGAAGCCAGCAGGAAGTTGGAAGATGTGCCCACCCCCACTACTTTTTTTGCCCATTCTTGGTCATTCTCTTTTTCTGTTTAGGTAAGGAAATAACTCTGAAATGATGACCCCCCCATGGATCATGGGTTGTCCAGTTTCTAATAATTCTTCTGCTCCACTCTCTGATTAATAAGATGGGGGAAAGTTCCTCTTGAAGAAAGTAGGATATTTTTAAAAAAATTAAGAGTTTCCATTCAGTTCTAGTTTCTTTATGCACCCACTTGGCTATATAAAAAGAAACAGAGGATTAAGAAATCATATATCCTAGCTTTACTCAACTTTAAACTTCAGGTAAAACTGAAGCATTGCTCAGCATATGTTTCAGGGATAGTGAGTACAATGCTGTGTCCTTGATCATACTATTTGTCTTTCCCATTAAGTAACTATAAGTAGCTTGTCCATGTGAAATGATTGGGTGCCATTTTGAGAGGCCTTCTTGGCTGGAGTTTGGCATAGCATATGTATTTATTGTATGCATGTATGAATTTATGTGTGTATTTATTTGTTAAATTTCTACACCATCCATGTGACCTAAATGACTCTGGGTGGTTTACAATAACATAGTAAAACAATATAAATATATGACTTTAAAAAAATTAAGAACAAAGTTAAAATGTACACATTGAAAGGAATTGTGAATGAAAATTGTACTTGGATATATAAGACAGATTAATGTAAAGCTATTCTAGTCTCTCTGATGAGATAATTATGTTATTCCATCAATCCAAAACAGGTTATTTAAAAAGAAGAAATAACATTAAAAAAACTCTTTAGCACAGCTTCTCCTTTGGCTACAAACTCATCGAATACACTAAATCTTATTTCTGATGTACAATGATTTGTACTTTTTAGGAGGCAGGCTACCTGGAACGCATATCAGTCTAAATCAGAATTAATGTGGATAGTTTTGTCAAAATCAGTTACATACTTGTCATTAGATCCTGAATTTTTTTATTTTTTTTTTGTTTACATTTATACCCCGCCCTTCTCCGAAGACTCAGGGCGGCTTACAGTGTGTAAGGCAATAGTCTCATTCTATTTGTATATTTACAAAGTCAACTTATTGCCCCCCCAACAATCTGGGTCCTCATTTTACCTACCTTATAAAGGATGGAAGGCTGAGTCAACCTTGGGCCGGGCTTGAACCTGCAGTAATTGCAGGCTTTGTGTTCTTAATAACAGGCTTTACCAGCCTGCGCTATTCACCGGCAAGCATATCATCACAACCTAGAGATGTTAAGATGTTAATGGGTTCTTTTTGCAGAGTTGCATCTGCCACCACAATAAATGTACCTCCCTATTTTCCTCAAAACAAAATCATCTGATACCAGAAGAGACCATCTTCACTGCTTAGACATTTCTTATCTTGTGCCCTATGGAGTTTCTAACTAGGAGGAATTTCACCTCTCTGCTTCTTCATGGATCATGGTTTCTCCTTACTGACTTCACTCTACTGTCTTCACACTCCATACTCATCAACACCATTTCCATTCTTTGTATCTCATTCTTTTTCCCCCCATGACAACTATGTTCATACTATGCTTGTAGATTTCTTCATGCTTTAAGCCGCTAGAAAGAGACACATAGCTGGGGCTTACTTGTTAATAGAATAGAATAGAATTTTATTGGCCAAGTGTGATTGGACACACAAGGAATTTGTCTTGGTGCATATGCTCTCAGTGTACATAAAAGAAAAGATACGTTCATCAAGGTACAACATTTACAACACAATTGATGGTCAATATATCAATATAAATCATAAGGATTGCCAGCAACAAGTTATAGTCATTCAGTCATAAGTGGAAAGAGATTGGTGATGGGAACTATGAAACGATTAATAGTAGTGCAGATTCAGTAAATAGTCTGACAGTGTTGAGGGAATTATTTGTTTAGCAGAGTGATGGCCTTCGGGAAAAAACTGTTCTTGTGTCTAGTTGTTCTGGTGTGCAGTGCTCTATAGCGTCGTTTTGAGGGTAGGAGTTGAAACAGTTTATGTCCAGGATGCGAGGGATCTGCAAATATTTTCACGGCCCTCTTCTTGATTCGTGCAGTATACAGGTCCTCAATGGAAGGCAGGTTGGTAGCAATTATTTTTTCTGCAGTTCTAATTATCCTCTGAAGTCTGTGTTTTTCTTGTTGGGTTGCAAAACCGAACCAGACAGTTATAGAGGTGCAAATGACAGACTCAATAATTCCTCTGTAGAATTGGATCAGCAGCTCCTTGGGCAGTTTGAGCTTACTGAGTATATCAGATGTAAGACTGTAAGCTGTTTGTGCTTTAAATGGAGCCACACTGTCATGAATGATCATAAAATTGGGGACATTTATCATGAAGACATGGCATAACTCCATTTTGACACCCGGCATTGATCTGGCATTGTTCTATATTCATGTATCTTGGAAGCAATGAAGATTTGTTAAGTGTTGCTTTCCTTTTTCTACAGCTATAACCCTACAGCTGTAGCATAAAAGGTGATACCAAAGCCGCCCCCCCCCAAAGAAAATGCAAAATTGGCATTGTGATTAAGATTTTAATCTAGATCTAGATTTTGCACATTCATGCATCATGAAGTTGGTCTACACCCAATATTGCATAAGTAGCCTGCTGCTCACCAACTCAGTTTATCTCTCCTTTAATCTTTTTTGTTCATGAGTCAGCGTTAGGGTATATGTAAGATGCAGAAAGAGAGTGCAATCCATTTTACTTGCAGTTTCCATTCATCAATTGTGTTGTAAATGTTGTACCTTGTACCTTGATGAAAGTATCTTTTCTTTTATGTACACTGAGAGCATATGCACCAAGACAAATTCCTTGTGTGTCCAATCACACTTGGCCAATAAAATTCTATTCTATTCTATTCTATCTGGGGGATAACTAATACTGATACAATCCAGTATTTCATCCAAATAAAGCACTTTAAATTAACGCAGTACAGATTAGTAAGCATATTTCCACTCTTTAAATATGTTTAATAAAAACTAATAGGCTTAGTTTAATGAAAAAAGAAATAACAGTCTCCCAAATGTAATAATCTGTGATATAGTTTACATTTGTGACATAGCTCTGCCTAGTTTGTAACATAGCCCATCAACAACAGCCATTGTTCTCACCCCTAATAGGTTTATTCCCCCTAAAAACTAAGGGTCAGATCTGGCATCCAAAAGTTATCTACCACTTCTCTAAATAAATGTGGCATTTCTTTCTATCATTAAATCGTAAATTAATACTATAATTGGGGGTGATTTGAGATATTCCAATGTGTCTGCATGTAAAAATATCAATTTCAAAGCCATAATTAGATAGCATTTAATAAACAAAACGCAATTATTCAAAGTACTTCTAATCAATGTCTAAGTAAGTATTTGAATATCTATGCCTTCTTCGAATGAAGTCTGTAGAATGAACCCTGCTCTTAGTTACCAGATTTGTTTCTGAATTAAACTACCCAAAGTAGTCACAGTGTGGAAAATACATAGGAAAAAGTTATAGACCAGTGATGCCTAGTTCCCAGCCCCAAATCTTCCTGTGATCCGTGTCCACATGAGTTTCTGTAATGCATTTGGTTCAGAGGTGGGTTTCAGCAAGTTCTGACCAGTTCTGGAGAACCGGTAGTGGAAATTTTGAATAGTTCAGAGAACCGGTAGTAAAAATTCTGACTGGCCCCACCCCCATCTATTCTCTGCCTCCCAAGTCCTAGCTGATTGGGAGGAAATGGGAATTTTACAATATCTTTCTCCTGGAGTGGGGTGGGAATGGAGATTTTACAGTATCCTTCCCTTGCCATGCCCACCAAACCATGCCACGCCCATCAAGCCACACCCACAGAACCAGTAGTAAATAAAATTTGAAACCGACCACTGATTTGGTTCTATATATGTCAGGCTCAAGTGCAAAGACAACACAGTGAAATCCAGTACTTATAACTAATGGACAAAATCTTGCCAGACTAATGCTGTAAACTTCTAACCTATCTTGAGAGATTCTGTGGTGTTGCTATCCAGAAACTCTTCCTCCCTCCCCCATCCAGCTCTGATCTGCACAGTCTCTTAATTTGGGTTTCTCTCTGGAATATACTGTCTCCTACCCGGGAAACCATGATGCTCTTGCTAAAATTCCCACACCCACTGCTTCTCCATATTATTATATTATATTATTATATTATTCAAATATACTATATATAATATAAAACACAACTTCAAGCAGTAGCCTCTCATAGACTTGCCACATCTGGCCTACCATGCAACCCGTGGTCACTAGCTGAAAGCAGAGAGTTAAATATTTTCTCCTTGTTGCCATTGTAAGGTCATCTAGAATTTTGTAGCCCAGATCTGGCAACCCAAGAACAATTCTGTCTTATTCCTTAATCTAAATTCTTCCTCTTTAAAACAGAGCCATGTGATTTTTTTTTTAGTCCTTCTACATGCAATTAGCTCTTTTCATATTCAATTACTACAACCCTCAATAAAGTTAAAAACATTAACACATAATAATGACATTTTAGATTCATGTTACTATATACATTATCTCACCTTTTCTAAAGGAAACTGTTCTTGGCAAACAATTTAGATATGAGATTATCAAGCATGATTTATTTCAGAAAAAAACACTAAGTACATAGGGAATAAAATAGCATGCTTGAATGCAGACTTGTTAGTTATATTTTTGATCAATAAAGGTTAATTTGAAAAAACACACTTTCAGAGTTTGAAATGCACAGTGAGATAAAGGTAGTTAAATAAAGCACCAGTTTTTAATCATTGTCTCTAATATCAGGTCTCACCTATACACCCAAACAAACAGAGGAAATAGATGCATTTTTTTTCTAGTCAATTAACTAAGTTGTATAGGAAGCACATAACAATAGTAATGGGGGACTTTAACTACCCTGACATCAACTGGGAGACAAACTCTGCACCAAGTGGAAGATCAAATAGGTTCCTGAGAAAACTAGCAGATAACTTTGTCTCCCAAAAAGTAGAGAATTAGGGGATCAGCCATATTGGACTTAATTCTCACTAACAGAGATGAAATGATAGAAAGTGTTGAAGCTACAATATTAGAATTCAACCTTATGCAAGCACAAGCAATAGAACAAAGTCAAACTAGAGTCTTGGACTTTAAGAGAGCTAATTTCAATAAATGTAGAGAGAGCTTGGGAAGGATTCCATGGATAGGAATCCTTAAGGGGAAAACAACCCAAGAAGTTTGGGAAACTTTGAAAAATGAAAATATAAAAGCCCAGTCTGGCACAATACCAGTGAAGAAGAAAAATAACAGCTCTCACAGAAACCAGCATGGCTGCATAAAGAACTCTCTGATAAATTGAAAGACAAAAAGGACAAGTATAAAAAGTGGAAAGAGGGGCACATAACTAAGGTAGAATATCAGCAAATAACCTGAGCCTTCAACGATGAAGTAAGGAAAGCTAAGGCTCAAAGTAAACTAAGGCTTGTGAAAAAAATCAAAAATAACAACAAAAAAGCTTCTTTCAACATGTAAAAAACAAGAAAAAAGTCAAGGAAATGATTGGTCCATTAATAAGAGAAAATGGAAAGAAGGTGACAACAAGGAGAAAACAGAACTGCTTAATTTGTTTTTTGCATCCATCTTACACAAAAAGAAAAAACAGTCCAACCTATCAAAAACAGTACAGTAAAAAACAGATTAGGAATACAAGTCAAAATAGGCAAGAAAATGGTAAGTGAGCACCTCTCCACTTTAGATGAGTGGACCAGGACCTGGTGAATTAAGCCCCAAGGTACTGAAGGAACTGGCAAACATGATCTCAGAACCATTGAACTGTATCTTTCAAAGATCCTGCAGCACAGGATTAGAAAAGAGCTAATGTAGTTCCCAACTTCAAAAAAGGAGGGAAATAATTATTAAACTTCCTTCACTCTAAAGAGATGCAGTATTCCAGGTGTGATCTTACTAAGATTTTATAAAAGCAGTACTAATACTGTATTACTTCCTAATCTCTTAGGAATTTCTTGATTCCATTGGCATCCTTCAATCTCAAAAGACTGTGGTATCGTGCTCTGGAAAGAGGTCCTAAAACAGCATCTAGTGTGACTAAAAAGGCCAATTCGAGAGTGGCAATCCCTTCCACATTGAGGGCAGATACATTCTATCCCCTGCCCAGCCCCCAGATTTCGCTGGTTCCGGGACTGCCTCTTTACCTCAGCCTGCCAAACAAATGTCTCTTCAAATTGGAGAAGGCCATGCTGCGTCTTTAGCCTCCAAGCTGAACGATCGGAGGTCAAGGTTTCCCAGTTGTTAATGTCCATTCCCAGGGCCTTTAGGTCCCTCTTGCAGATATCCTTATATCGCAGCTGCGGTCTCCCTCTGAGGCGCTTTTCCTGCACTAATTCTCCATACAGGAGATCTTTCGGAATCCGACCATCAGCCATTGTCACGACATGCCCAAGCCAGCGTAGACATTGTTGTTTCAGTAGTGTACACATGCTAGAAATTCCAGCACGTTCCAAAACTTCCAAATTCCAAAAAAGTCTTGGGATTTCTTGAGTGTACCCACAAATATGGTTTATCCAGGGAAAACCTTCTGCTGCTTTAGGACCAGGGCATAGACTTCTACTGAGTATAAATTAGGATTAAATGAATGCAAAACTATGAAGACATGGCATATAAAAGATATTAACAGCATATAGTTGCCCCTGAGTGAGAGGAAAGTGTCTAAGAGGATGAGAAAAAAAAAAGAAATGAACTTTTTAAAAAATTGACTCCAAAATGGATCCTTGGTTGCCTTACAGTATTTGCCAATTATATTCTGGCATGGCTTTCTTCAACCTGGGGTTGGCAGAGCTTCCCTTCTTGTTATAAGAAGGTTAACTTCACATCTTCAAGGTGTGTATGCAGTGGTGGGATTCAACCAGTTTGCACCACTTCGGGAGAACTGGTTGTTAACTTTCTGAGCAGTCTGGTAAATCATTAGGGCAGAGAACTGGTTGTTAAATTACTTGAATCCCACCCCTGTGTGTATGGTTAGCTTGGTTTTACATAAAAAAAACAAAAAACCATCCCACCACTGAAGGAAGGTATTTATTGTAGAAGACAATATGGACAATTTTACCAAGGACTCCTGCAGAACATTAATATTATTATTAAACTGTTTACCTTCCAGGACATCGTGGGGTAGCCGCTTGGATATAAACCTTATGCACATTAACAAGAGAAATATTCTGTAAGCAATAAATGTTAAAGTTCTGTTCATGTTTACCTAGGAGTAAGTCTTGTTATATTAAATGACAGAGAGCTGAATATCATTGCATTTTGCTGCTTGGGCAAAGCTGACAGTAGAATAGAATAGAATAGAATAGAATAGAATAGAATAGAATAGAATAGAATAGAATAGAATAGAATAGAATAGAATTCTTTATTGGCCAAGTGTGATTGGACACACAAGGAATTTGTCTTTGGTACATATGCACTCAGTGTACATAAAAGAAAAGATACGTTCATCAAGAATCATAAGGTACACCACTTAATAATAGGGAACAAATAAGCTATCAAAACATATTAGGAAACAGTCAGTATAAAACTTAAAGATACCAGCAACAAGGTTACAGTCATACAGTCATAAGTGGGAGGAGATGGGTGATAGAAACGATGAGAAGATTAATAGTAATGCAGACTTAGTAACTAGTTTAACAGTGTTGAGGGAATTATTTGTTTAGCAGAGTGATGGTTTGGGAAAAAACTGTTCTTGTGTCTAGTTGTTCTGATGTGCAGTGCTCTGTAGCATGGTTTTGAGGGTAGGAGTTGAAATAGTTTATGTGCAGGATGTGAGGGGTCTGTAAATATTTTCACAGCCCTCTTTTTGACTCGTGCAGTGTACAGGTCCTCAATGGAAGGCAGGTTGGTAGTAATTGTTTTTCCTGCAGTTCTTTTTTTTTTAAAAAATAATTTTTATTAAACATTTTTCAAAAAACAAAAAAGAATCTTTAAACAATAATTTCTTTCCAACAATTTCGCAACAGTTAATCATTTCTTACTTGTCCATTTTGTCTCCCTTATTTCAATGTATCCTTTATACATACAAGTCTAATATTAATTTATTTACATATACATATAAATAACAGTGTATCCAATTTCATTTCTACAAACTACATTTTTTCTTCATCCTCTTATTTGTTGTTACATTTCTACTCCTATATCTTCTTTATTTGATCTTTCCTTGCCTTTTATCTCTCTCTTCTAGCCATTCGTACCATTTCTCCTACACTATATAATATTCTGTTTCCTCTTTTTCTTGTATCTCCTTTGTAATTTTATCCATTTCTGCACATTCCAAGACTTTTCTAATCAAATAATCTTTGGTCGGTATGTTTTTCCAGTTCTGTGCGTATATTATTCTTGCTGCTGAGATAATTTTTTTGAGTGTGTTCAGTTCCAGATTGTTCTGGTCGCACCACGAGGCTAGCTATTTAACCTCGTCTGTATGCGGATTCATCATTGTCTCGAATGAGACTGATCACTGTTGTGTCATCTGCGAACTTCAGTACTTTAACAGATGGATCATTTGAGATATAGTCATTGGTATATAGAGAGAACATAAGTGGAGAGAGCACACAGTTTGTGGGGACCCTGAGCTAATTGTACAGGTATCTGATGTGATTCTGCTTAGCTTCACCTGCTGCTAACTGTTAGTTAGGAAGCTTATGATCCATTTACAAGTATTTTCAGGTACCTATAGCTGGTTTAGCTTAGTTAGAATCTGGAATGATGGTGTTGAATGGTGAACTAAAGTCTACAGAGAGGATCCTTGCGTATGTCTTTGGAGATTCAAGATGTTGTAGGATGTAGTGCAGAGCCATATTAACAGCATTATTACCTTCAGTATTATTTCCTTCTCCTTCAGAATTTCTCTATTTGGTCCAATCATTTTCACATTTGAATTAAATTTCACATTGCACCACCTCAAGGAAGGAAAGAAAGAAGAAATTTAAAAATATGCCACCTTATGGAATGCCCAAGATCAGCTATCTGAGGCATTATTAACTTGTCGAATATTTGTTGACCCATTTTGTGTTTTATTATTCTTCAGGAGACAATTACTTATCGTATCCCATTATATAGCCTCTCTATCCCAGAGCCATCAGCTGTTCTCTAATCTGTGTTTGTATGTGTGTTTGAGAGAGAGCATTCTAATTCTGTGCTTTGTTTGCAAGGATCCAGCAAAATGATAGAGACAGGAAGCACAACATGGGGAGGAAACTGTTTACATTATCTTTATTGTCTTCCTTGAGGAGGACCTCAAGGGATTTTATACTAGTTACTGATATAGATAAGGAGAATAGAATTTTGCTTTACAAAACAGGGCAAGATCATTGCCTACAAAACACTTTTTTGTGTATGCCTTCAAGTCAGTGTTGATTCCTGGCAACTGCTTGGATAGGTTCCTGCAGTTTTCCTGGCAAGATTTTAGAAGTGGTTTGCTATTCCTTCTTTCTTAGGATCGAGAGAAGGCAGCTGGCCCACGGTAATAAGCTGGCTTCATGCCTAAGACAGGACTAGACCTCATACTCTTCTACCTAAACCATTACAGTTAACTGGCTCTCTATAAAACACTATTTATTTGAAAATATATTTAGGAAATTCAGCTCTTCTGGTGATCATTTTCACATTCTGCTTTCTGAAGTATTTTGACTAGATAGACTTCCTGCTGATGCCTTGCTGGTTTTCATGGGCTAGCAAGACAGCTTTTGTGAGGGAAATCATTGCTGGATTCAAGATCCAACTAGTGTAATGTCTCCAGAACAAAACATAGATTATTGTGATCATCCACATGACTCCCAGCCACTTCTCCTGAGTAAACAACGGAAACCATATTTTTATAGTTAGCTTATAAGTTGAGTGGCTGAAACGTGGAATTACATCAATTTGACATTTGTGAAACAGCCTTTACAGACATTAAGCTCAACCAAGATTTATAATTTAATCACTTTTTTGGGGGGATTTTTTAAATCTTTTGCTTATTGGAGAGATTAAGACCCTTAATCTTAACCTTGACAAGGCTTTATTATGTTCTTCAGGTGACATTCTACCTCCTTAAAAGATGATAGTGTAAATTTAATTTTAGAAGTTTTTAAAACATACGCTTTTTGGACTAAAAAGCAAAAGGGTGCTTAGTGTGTGGCTTTTGGAAAGTTAACAGTGGATTAAGGGGCTAGGGGGATTTGAAATTATAATTTTGAGTTATATTGAAGGTATTTTCTCGTGGGAAAATGGAGATTGCTTTCAATTTTTTTAGATAAAGAGACATTGAAGGTTGGGCATTAGAGCCAGAGGTTAAAGAAAATGGAGCAGAAATCCTTAGTACAAAATCTGAATACCCTTTGCCAGGTTTTTGGACAGAATAGATCAAATGGTTGATAAAATTGATACAGCCTATTCTAATGAAGTTGTAAAACAAGAAAGCGTTACAATGCACGTCTATACAATTAATTTAATGCAAATGGATTTGATGGATCACCCATTCCCTAAAGGAGCTGACCAAATATTAATCCAAGAAGCTGATATGGATAATTTGTTGCTATTGTTGTTCTGGATGTATAAAAGAGCTCTGCTAAGATTTGGAAGGACTTTTTAGAAATCACAATGTTTTACTATTGATACAATAGAAATTTGTTAAAATTCTAAAGGATTTTCACTATGAAATACAATTTAGCAGCAGACTTTATCTGGGACTTTTTTTAGAGGGGTTAAAAATCAGGGAAGATTTATAAAATTAGCTTGTTCAATAAGGGTTAATAGAAACAATAGTGATGCCTGATTGCCCTTATTAGATTTTTGCTGATGGAGATTTATTGATGTAGCACCATGATGGCGAACCTATGGCACATGTGCTAGCTGTATTGGTGGGCACATGAGCTCAGCTCTGGCGTGCCAGCCAGCTGATTTTCGGGTCTCTTGTCCTCAACAGAAGGAGGGAAATAGGCGGTTTCCTGCCTCCGGAGGGCCTTGTGGGGGGAAGGCCCATTTTTTGTTGTCCCAGGGCTCCAGAGCCTTTCTAGGAGTCTGGGGAGGGCAAAAATGGCCTTCCCCCGCCCCGGGAGGCCCTCTGGAGGCCGAAAACAGCCTGTTTGCCAAATTCTGGTGAGCCTGGTGAGAAAGAAAAATGGGCCTACTGGGCCATCGCGTGCCAGGAACATAGGGAGCATGGGGTGGGTTGTGCACATGTGCAGGGTGGGCCGCAAAGAATTATGGGTACCCATGCAGGCGACCCCCCCCACCCCCCCCCACTCCTGGCACACGATGGGAAAAAGGTTAGCCATCAGTGATGTAGAACTTGGACTTTTTAAAAAAATCTAAGAGACAAGCTGTGGGAAAAAGAGAGATTATGTTTTATTTAGACCTGGTGATAAACTACTAAAATTGTTTTTACCTGCTAGGATAAAGGGGGAAGTTACTGCTTTTTCCTTTCTCCTTCCCTTTCTCCTTTTTTTTTTTAATGTTTCATTCACGCACCCTTTTTTATTTTTCTGTTTGCAATTTTTTGTAGCTTGTATTGAGTTTTATTCTTTTCATTTAAAATTCTTAATAATTTTTTTTGAAAAAAGAAGTTGACTAAGCAGAGTTGTTCAGTTTGATGGGAAGGTCTCTTTAGTTGTTTGTTTAACTGCTATCCAGAACTTAAATTAACCACCTGGGAGAGCTACTTCTAGCCAAGAGGAATCTGAGAGAACCAGTTGAAAGCAGTTATTATTAGAATTAAGTTGAAATTATTTTTCTCTCCAGCTTGATTCTTCCCTGAAAAGGTAGAAAAAGAAAGACAAAGACAACCAACATGCTATTTTGATTGATGAGATAGGACACTTACTGACTGTACTTCTGAAGTGCTAAGTCTCTTTATGATCTGCAGGCCATAAACTATCTTGTTGAAGTCATTTATTTGAATGGATTATTAAGAAAGGATTTATTTGTTTTGGATTTTTTTTCATGAAATACAAATTAATGACATTTAGAGGATAAGGAAAAGAAATGGAAATGGAAAAGAAATATTGATTGTCAATGTTGATGAGATCTCTCAATAGGATGGTTAGTTGGATTCCTCTGTATAAAGGAATGTGTCTACACTATCAGCTTTTGTTACAATGATCTTCTTATTCTTATTGACTTGTCCTTATCTTAAGCCTAGAAATCCTTATCCCGCTTTTAGCATAAATTACTAGACAATCCATGATCCATTGGGTCCTTTTTTCAGAGATATTTTCTTATCTAAATAGAAAAACAGAATGACCTCAGGCAGGCAAAAAAGCAATGGGAGCAGGAACAACTTGCCCACTGGTTTCCCCACTGAGTTTCCTCCTGGGAAGCTGGCAAGAAGCACTAGAAATCCCCCTTTAACAGAAGAAACAAGATCTCTGCTGAAATCTGACTTCCAATTTTCCAATCTTTATCTTTCCTTCCTTCCTTCCTTCCTTCCTTCCTTCCTTCCTTCCTTCCTTCCTTCCTTCCTTCCTTCCTTCCTTCCCTTCCTCCCTCCCTCCCTCCTTTCTTCTTTCCTACCTCCATTCCTCCCTCCTTCCCTCCTCCCTCCCTTCTTCCTTCTCCCTCCTTCCCTCCTCCTCCCTCCCTTCTTTTTCTCTCCTTCCCTCTTTCCCTCCTCCCTCCCTTCCTCCCTCCTTCCCTCCTCCCTCCCTTCTTCCTTCTCCCTCCTTCCCTCCTTCCCTCCTTCCTCCCTCCCTTTTTTCTCCCTCCTTCCCTCCTCCCTCCCTCCCTTCCATCCACCCACCCATCCATCCGTAGAAATGATAATGCTGATTTGTTTCCCAGTTTGTTTGCATTTTTTTAAAAAAAAATGATATGCCAATGCTATTAGTTTATGAATGAACTCATTCTTGTCCTCTCTTAGATTTTCACTGAATAGCCTCTAAACTGATGGACAATTTTCCGCATCTCTTTTTTTCCTCCTCCAGTTTACTACTTCTCATGAATTAGATGTTTTGTTTATCTAAGCAATTATGTTGCTATGTAAAGCAAATCTTCTCCAAATTGCTTCCTACTATTTCATATGTGCATCTTTCTTTCTTCCTTTTCGTGAGTAATGCTTTTACATGCATCTTCTTTTATTGGATTTCATCATATTGATTGCAGCCCAGAAAGCTAGGGTAATTTTAAAGTCTAAATTTATCATATGTGGAAACCCTATATGTGTTCACTTCTGCAAATCTGCTCATCATGTTGTAATAAATACATTTTCTTTTCCTATACACTTTCATTTTTAGACTTCTTTTTTAAAAAACTGGGAAATCTGATAACGTAACATTAAGAAGTATAATTACAATAATGCAGTAATTTGGGGAATGAGACCTTGTCAGGAGGAAGAGAGCTAGATGTTTTCCTCCTACCTATACAGTTCATTAATTGATTATGTTTACTTTTAGCCTCCCTTTAGAACCTATTTGAAACATATTTGTGTGTTTAGCTTCCTTCATAATCTATTTGCTTCTCTATTGAACCACTTGATATTAGGTCTTAAATTACTTTTTGTTGGCCTCTTTCAGGGGGAAAAAATTACAAGCTTTGTGATGTTAATATAACATTCATTTTTCCTATTCTGTGTTTCTAGAAAACATTTGTTTCATTTTAAGAATAATAAAAACTTTGGCGAGAAAGATATCATTATGCTCTCAATCAAAGCTTTTTTGGGTGTTCAAGTCTCTAATGAGCCCCTCCTTCTGGATCAGATTTACCCTACAGCTTTCATGGGAGTTGGTGACTGGCACTAAAGTGTCAAGTAATAGATTTTTTTCCCCCTGCCATGTTACTTGATATCCTTTTAAATGGCGTTGTTGGTTTTGAATCATAAAATCTGTGCCTTAGAGGGCAAATAAAGCTGTGTCTGCAAACATGTTCTGCTCTGTGTGCATGGAGACTTCTGCTGTTACTAGTTCCAATTTCAGGTCCATATGTTGGCCTGGAAGGAGCTCTTGAAAGCCTCTCTGCCCCACCATCTGAGAAGAGGCTGTCATGAAAACACTGCTAAAAAGCCGTTGCTTGTGAATTGTATTTTTTTTTTATTGCTGCAGATGATAGATGCTTTCTACGAATTCTAGTGTAGAAAACTGGAGACGAAGCTACAAAATTAGAAACTCTGGCCAACGTGAGCAATGATCCCGGACAAATGGGAAGTTGTAATTCAGAAATAATGGATTGGAGAAGAATTGCATCTGGAGGTTATGCTATACATAACCTGTCTTCCCTCAAAGATAGATTGTTCACCGTTGAAATCCATCCACAAATACCCACACGACATGGCCCCTAGGACCCAGCTTGGGCATAAATTGAACCAACAGATGGTAGAGCTCGTACTATAGGGCACCCTGTTAACTCCCTCACATTCCACAAATGCAAAAAAAACCCACAAAACCTTAAGTTCACAATGGCAGATTTTGCTGCACTTATCTTTCCTGGCCCCACACAATCGCTATCAAAATCTGAACTTACACAACTGACTTAATCTTCAAAGAACTTTCCAAATTCAAATGCATGACTATGACGGCATAGTCTTATTAAAGGTTCATGTTATTCTGAACAGGACTTCTGGATAAGAATCTGTGGATAAGAAACTGGTAAAGAAAGTCGGGCACCCCTTTCTTTTACAGAAGCTGTTATTGGAGGGTCATATCCATTACCCCTTTCTTTATTATTTTCAAGCAAACGATTGATGGGAAATCATGATGCCTTTATTGGGTATTCTCCAGGGAATTTTAGGAAGGATCTGAAAAGGTCCTTGCAATGCTGATAAAGTTCCTGAGTTGAGTGGTCCACTCCTGTTCTAAAGTTGGTTAATAGAATTTCTGACTTGTCTGTTATTTTGCATCGATATAGATGTTGTGGAATGTGTGGATGACCTTGGAGTATGAAGGAAAGAGATGCTGCTTAGCAAACAATCAGACGAGATGGGAAAGCCACCAAGGACTTAACAGTCAAATTCAAATCAAATTCAAACCTTTATTGTCAGAGTACAACATGTGTACTATGAGATTGGCTGAGCCTCCTGAGTCACATAAAGAAATTTAAGAAGGACCCACTCTAACAGATCTGATGGTTAAAAGTGATACCAGGAAGTTTGTACCTGCAGACTTGCAATATTCTGTTAGTTACAATGAAGTAAATTTAGCTCATCTAGTTGTGTTTCCTGACCATTATATCCAGGAGGGTTGACAACAAGTTGACAAGTTTAAATTCTAAAGTTTTCTCTCTCACACATTCTCCTTGCCTCCCACCTCCCTCCTTATCTGCTTAGTAGTGTCAACAGGCATACAAATTCACTGGCTGCATAAAGAAGAAGAATCATGGTATGAGTAAATGAAATCTAATAATTCAGACAACTTTATTTTTCCAGCCCTGACTGACCCAGTGATGTCAGTAAAGGGAACTGGGTGGCATGTATTACATTAAAAAATGTTTCAAACTGAAAATAAATGATTACATTACTGTTGATAGTGTTTCTTTCACAAGCAGCCTTGAAACAAATATTTCAGTTATCCAGGAATTTTAATACAGACACTTATATGACATGTAAAAATGAACTTGCATCCTGATCTGATTTTGCCTCTTACAGATCTAAAAGACAGAAGGGAAAAAGAGGAGACTTACATGTGTGACAAATGATGTTCATAAAAAACAATAGGTAAAAGTAAAAGTTCCCCTCGCATATATGTGCTAGTCGTTCCTGACTCTAGGGGGTGGTGCTCATCTCCGTTTGAAAGCTGAAGAGCCAAGATGTCTCCATGGTCATGTGACCAGCATGACAAAATGCCAAAGGCACATGGAACTCTGTTACCTTCCCACCAAAGGTGCTCCCTATTTTTCTACTAGCATTTTTACGTGCTTTTGAACAACTAGATTGGCAGAAGCTGAGACAAGTAATGGGAGCTCACCCTATTACATGGCACTAGGGATTCGAACTGCTGAACTGCTGACCTTTCGATCGACAAGCTCAGCATCTTAGCCACTGAGCCAACAATAATACCTTGGCAAATCCTGAAGATTATCCAAATAAAATATCACACAAAGCCTCTCATTAAAAAGCCTTGTTTATTTGAGTTGTGCATCATGCCTAATATTAGTACTTAGTGTTATTCATTTATTTGCCTTGCCCTCAGGCCTTCTAAGAGGTAATGTAATTGTCCCTGCCAAACTTCTAAAACTGCATTTCCCACTGAAATATTCACTCCATTAACCAGAAATATTGTTGGCCACCAAATCTAGCTTCTGGTTTGCAGAGAAGTTGAAGCACATCTTCAGGATTACATTTTTTTCCCCCTCAACCAATAAGTTTGCTTACTGATGAAAGTGAAAGATTTGGGGATGTATTCATTAAGTTACATTTTTTAAAAAATATAGATACTGCATTTCAGTACTTCACACTGTAGTGAATAGATTGGCAGCCCCCTTCCCTCCCAATCCGTGACAGCCAGCAGCAGTTGAGTTCTCATACATTTAAGCTGACTGAGGCATTACTAGAGATCAAGCATGCAGCGATTACTCCGGAATCCTCTTTCTGCAGGAATAGTTTGTTCCATCTCTCTAACAACCCCAGAATTAACAGGGTAGAATCCTCAGGGATCTAGATAAGAAACTCAGGAACAAGTGAAGCAGAGTAATTTGAAAAGTTTAGTATAAATTAGCTATTGTTGCTAATTTTTTGCAATTTATTATTGTTTATTTATTTATTTATTTATTTATTATATTTGTATACCGCCCTTCTCCTGAAGGACTCAGGGCAGTTCACAGCCAATAAAAAACAAAATACATATAATACAGATTTAAAACAGTATAAAAAACTAATTCAATAAATGGCCTAAAAAATTAAATACGATTAAAACCTAGTTTAAAACCCCTGATTTAAAACAATGTTCAAGCTAATCCTGCATGTTGAAACAACAACATCTTTAGCTCGTGGCGGAAGGTCCGGAGGTCGGGGAGTTGACGAAGCCCCGCAGGCAGCACGTTCCAGAGGGCAGGAGCCCCACAGAGAAGGCCCTCCCCCTGGAGGTCGTCAGCCAACATTGTTTGGCTGACAGTATCCGAAGGAGGCCCTCTCTGTGAGAGCGCACTGGTCGGTGTGAGGATACTGGTGGCAGTAGGCGGTCCCGTAAGTACCCCGGTCCTAAGCCATGGAGCGCTTTAAAGGTGATAACAAGCACCTTGAATTGGACCCGGAAGACCCGGGAGCCAGTGCAGATTGCGCAGGAGAGGTGTCACATGGGAGCCACGAGGAGCTCCCTCTATCACCCGCGCAGCCGCATTCTGGACCAGTTGACGCCTCTGGGTACCCTTCAAGGAGAACCCCATGTAGTTGTTTATCATTATTTAAGCTTTAGACTTCAATTCGATTCACAGTCTGGGACTAATAAAAACGTAACAGTTCAAGTCCTAACCAAGAACTTAAGTGCTGTTAAGGTAAAGTCTGAGTATATAGGCAGTCCGAGTAAGGTGGTTTTTTGCAAAGTCAGAATACTCAGGTCTGATAAATTCAAAATTCCCATCTATCTGGGCAACCCTTTGGGTATTGTTCCAAGGGCTCCTATTACTATTGGTACAATCATTGATTTCTTCCTCAACAATCGCTCAACTTCAATTTGAAGATCATGTTATTTCGTTATTTTTTTCTAGTTGTTTCTCTTCAATTCATGCATCACCTGTTGCTGTTCTTGTTTTGTAATTTTATCTTGGAGTATTTAAACTGAACGTTTTTTCTCTGGTATTTATTTTCTCTGTTCAAGCCTAATAGATGCGACTTTTATGCTATGTGAAATTACTTTCCAGCAAAGTTTTTTTTTTTAATTAAGAGAAATTATGTGCAGAAGCATCTTGTTTTATCTCCTTTATTGCTGTTTTGTCTGTGACTACTTAGATCCAAAAAGGAATATTTACATTCTCTTTTTTAAAAAAAAATTGCTTGATTTTATATATCTCTTATGAGATTGCACTATCTTTCAAACATGTAGAGAATATATGTTTGCAATAACTTCACAGGTACTTGATATTAGAAAGTAAGAACAATCAAAGAATAAGAAGCTTATTCTTTCCTGGATGAAACTAAAATTACTCAGAATACTAGGATGTGGACAAAGTAAATGTTTTTGTCACAGGAAAAAATCCATTTTCATCTAAATTTCCATTTCTCCACAATAAAGGCACATTGATGTCTTTCAGTCCTAGCGCAGAATTGATCTTTTCTGATGGAGACTAGTGCTTACTTTTGTGTACATATGCATGCTTTTAGTCCTGGCAACTGCTTGGACAAGTCCCTATACTTTTTGTGGTAACTTTTTTGATGTTCCTTTGTCTTCTTTTTATGATTGAAAAGGAACTACTGGCCTAAGGTCACTCAACTGACTTTATGCCTAAAACAGGATTAGACAGCCAGTTTCTAACTCAGCATTTCAGTTATCACCCCAAACCTCTCTTTAGTTAATGTCTATGGAGATTCTCAGTCTTCCAGGTCATGGTTGTCTCAAAGGTGGTTTTTCAAGAGGCAACTGGACTTTCTGTTTTTCTTTCATTCTTTGCATGACAAGCGAAACATCTTCAGAGAAAAACCAGAAAGTCCAGTTGTCTTGAAAAAGCATCTTTGGGATTCTCTTTGGTTACAAGTTACTAGAAAACCAAAAGAATCACAATTGCAAGATACTCCTTACATGAATTTACGAGTTATAATTCTCCTTAAGCAAAAAATTTTTTTAAAAAAGGAAACAAAAAGAGGAAAGTTCTGCACACGTCTATGAACTGTGTAGAATTCAGTAAAAGCTTGGCAGAGTAATAGTAATGATGTCTCTTTTGTTCCTTTGAAAATAGTAGGGATATGAATTCTAGAATTGTTTGTACACTGCTAATGGTGACATAGGATTCCTTATAATATACAACATTTCTAGTTTCTTTTATAGACGAGCTCCTACAAATTAAATGCACCCCTTGTATGTATATGTATGTAGTTGCTCAGAGATGGTAAAAAAAATCTACTTGAGCCAAAAAGTAGGAGAGCCAAAAAGCACCAGTGTGCCTACCATCCCTGTCCTAATGTTCCCTTTAATTGTATTCATTTTATGTATTCAATTCATGCTTATACTTATATATATATTATCTAATGTGTACTAAATAAATAAATAAATAAATAAATAAATAAATAAATAAATAAATAAATAAATAGAAAGAAGTGAAAAAGAAGCAAGCTCTCTACGTAGACCAAGAGAAAACACTGGCAATTTGTCATTATTTGCCTTTAGAAAGAAATAGTCAACATTTCAGATCTTTCAGTGCAATCAGAATCTGACACATTTTGATAAAAACCTGACTTCAGGAATTTGAAACACATTTTTCTTGTTATTTCTAAAACCAACGCTTTTCAAGGCTTTGAAATTAACAGCTGCTATTTTAAAAAGCAATTAAAACCAACTTTTTCTTTTAAGAATTCTTTTTCACACACACACAAAAGAAAGCAACCAAGGTAATGGCACATATACATACATTTCAACTGACTAAAAGTTCTGCAAGTGATTAATGCCGTCCTTAAATTCCTGTAATCCGTGTATCTCATAGCTCTAACTATAATTATTCATTTATCTATTCTTCAGAGTGTTTGTGAAGGCCAACCCAGCTGAGCTATATTATATTGCCAGAAGAAAAAAGAAATCAGAACAGATATCAAATAAAATATCTGAGGTAGATACAGTTCTTTATCACTAATGAGAAAACTATTGCTGATGGCAATATTGTATGATTATGTGTACCTCATTTTATCCTTCGTGTGGCTGAAAATGTACCACTGAATGCACTAGTTTATGTTTTGCCCATAGGAAGAAGTGATGGCTTCACATGAGAGGCATTAAGCCATCAAGAGACAGTAATGGGTGTAATCTATCTTTTGCCTCTGATGAGCTTTGCCACTAAAAACCAAGCCTGATCATATTTGCATAGCCTTACCCCTTCTTTTACATAATTATGTTCTGGATATTGTTATTTCTCTAAAGAGGAGAATTTGGGATGGACCAATCTGCAATTGCAGCTGCAAATTTAGATTTTCCCAGAAAGAAGAATAGGTAGAAAAATGAATTAGAGTGACAGTGATTTTTTTCCCCCCTTACACAGGAACGTTCAGTCATGCGAGTCCCACCTGCAGTCTGAAGTGTCACAAGCCAGACAAAGATTTATCACTGCGCCAAAGAACTAGGTCTTGGTTCTGTGGAACAAGAGATGCAATTGCTGTAGTTCTCAGAGCTCAGAAATGACTTGATGTTTATAGTAAGGCTCATCAACTGTGTTAAAATAAAAGGAAAACAGGAAATCAGGCCCCAGGAAAAGGTCAGGACACATGCCCTTTAATTGTGGCAATACAGTAGGAATGACACCAGACCCAGGAATAGAAGAGGCATTGGTCCATCTCCTCTTGAACAGGCTTTCCCTGGATCTGGAGTTTTAGACAACCTTTTTGATGAAGATTGAGAAGAATCTTCTTCAGGACCAATTATGCGGTGCCACAGAGAAAGTAGGCTATATAGATCAGTGGTGGGTTTCAAAAATGTTTACTACCAGTTCTGTGGGTGTGGCTTGGTGGACATGGCATGGCTGGGTGGGCGTGGCTTGGTGGGTGTGGCATGGGAAGGATACTGTAAAATCTTCATCCCCACTTCACTCCAGGCGAAGGTTACTGCAAAATCCCCATTTCCTCCAGATCAGCTGGGACTCGAGAGGCAGAGAATAGATGGGGGTGGGGCCAGTCAGAATATTTACTACCGGTTCTCCGAACTACTCAGACTTTCTGCTACTGGTTCTCCAGAACTGATCAGAACCTGCTGAAACCCACCTCTGATATAGATCCTCATCAATTATGGTTTAGGTCTTCCTGTAGTTAATTTTGATTTTGACATTTATAACTGCTTAGGCTTTTTTTCAACAAAAAAAAAAAAACATGCTTTTGAATTTCTTGATATGAAGTTATCTGCCCTAAGGCACCACTGAAAAATAATATTTTTGGATTTAAAAAACCAAATAAAACAAACTTAATTTTAAGAGTTGAAATTCTGAAATTGTGTGACACATCAGCAGTCATTTCTTGGTCTTCCTGCTCATCTTCTTTCCTTTCCTTATGAAGGCACATTTTTAAAAAATGAAATATTGTCAATATAAAAAACATTTTTTATTAGAAGCCCTGTCACCAAACTGGTGATTTTGAAAATAAGCTAGTTTAATTTAGAGCACATTGGAAGTTGTTCACTTGGACAACTGAAGCTAAAGTGACATGCAGAAGCCCAAAACTTTATGCCTCTCATTGACAGTCATGGGAAAGCATATCTAAGCTGCAACTTTTTTTTTAATGAAAAGATGACATTTTCAGACAACATAAGGTCTTCTCAAAGGGATAGGCCTGCCAGATTTCCGGAAAAAAGGTGCAGAGAAGAATACTTTAAAGAAGTGTTGATTTAAATCTTATACATTTTTGTTCTTTATTTTTATTTTTCTGAATCAAGATGACAGTCGAAATTGTACCTTGCTCAGTCCTATAGTTCACAGTTTACAGCACAACCATGAAGCAGGATAGAATTAAATAGTGAGGAGGAGGAAGAGAAGGATATGATCTAAGTTATAACAGGTTCAGATACCATTACCAAAGCAAGAATACTTTACATAAAATGTAATCTCGAAGAAAAAAAAGAGTGAAATAACATATTAAAATGAAAGAGTATAGAATTTAGGAAAAAGACTAAAATGTCACAATAAGGACTGATTAAAAAACAGAAGGCAGAAAAAGAAAAGATAATAAATTGAAAACAACAAATATTAATAATATGTTAACAGTCAAATAACACCACCATCACAAAATGCTAATTCTTCAATTTAACCATGTTACTGAGAAACTACCTAATCATATGATAACATCTTTGATAAAAGTATCCTTATCATCCCCATCTTTATTTTTCTACCTTTATTTCTCTCTCTCTCTCTCTCTCTCAATCCCTTTTCCTTTCTGTTATTTCTTAAACACAAAAAAATAAAGTTTTAGGAATTTTTGTTAATTATCTTCAAGCACAGCATCACTTCTGTGGACCAACAAAATATTCAGTAATTTAAAGCTCCTAGTTCAGTTTGGGCCACTTTAGAGGGATCTTGCTTTGCCTCATGGAATCACAATCTCAATTTAATGAAATCAAAAGTGTGATCGGGATGTGAGAATCCAGTGCATATCTGAAATGTATGCTGATTGTGACAAGTTACAGTTTTAATCCAAAATAATAAAATTGTGCGGAGCTTCATACTGATAAGGCTTCATCAAAGTTTACCTTTAGAGTATTCTGAAAGTCAAAATCCACAATTCCAAAGGCCAGAATGGAACAGTCTGGAAGCCCCATTCGTTAAGGTGAAAAATTTAATTAAAATGGCTGGTCAAGATCAATCAATCCATATAGTCAGATGGTTAGATGACATAGAATGTCTCACAGCATTGAACCTGCTGATATGGAACTATTTTTTTTCACAGCACCCTATTAAATATATTATAAAATTCTCTGCTGAAGATGCTGATAATCTCTGTTCATACCCTTCTACCCAGTTAACTTTCCCTCACAGTTTCATACTTCTGACACTTTGAGGATATTAATCAGCACCACAGATTGTGATGTGGAACAAGCCAATGAGTTATAAAACAAAGTAAAAACAAACTACCGTCTCTCTCCTCTCACTTTTGCTTGTTAAATCATATCTACTAAGGTATCAACTTGTCATTACAATAAGGATGACCTTTCTCCCCCTCCCCCCTTTTTTATGCTAAGGAGTTACTTCAACCACCACTTGATTAAGAGAGGTAAGTTTGGTAGTTGATCAAGAGAGGTAACTTGGTAAGCAATACATCCCTCCATACTAACAAACCCTTCCAAACTATGTTGCTAAATTTCAGCAGCATGTTCACCAAAAAATACTGGTGCCATTTTCTATTATTCTGAGGAAGGAACCTCATGAGGTGCTTGCTGGTTAAGGGGTCAAGAAGGCAGGGGCAACCCAGGTACATCACCATCCACAGCCATGGAAGCCACTGTCTCCCTCAACCCAGCTGACCTCACAGGATTGTTGCTATGGGGAGAAATAAGAGGAGGGAGCGCTAGATATTCTTCCTTGAGCTCCCAAATGAAAAGTGGGATATAATATAAATAACTTCAAGTTCAACCGATAGTTAGGACGGCAGAAAAAAACAATTGAAACCAGTCTGACTTCCATTGAGGACCTATATACTGCACAAACTAGAAAGAGGGCTGAGAAAATATTTACAGACCCCTTACATCCTGGATATAAACAATTTTAACTTCTCCCCTCAGGACACTGCTATAAGGCATTGCATGCCAAACAACGAGGCCCAAATAAATTTTTCCCCCTTGCCATCAAGTTTAGTTATCTGCTAAACACATAATTCCCACAGCACTCTCTTATGCCTAAGGATATCTAACCATGTAGTAGATCACTATTACTATTATCCTTCTCATCTTTCCTATCACCTACTCTTATTGGTATCTTATGATTATCATTTTGTTGATTATATCTTATGATTTATCACTTTTTTGCTTGTATGTATACTGAAAGCTTATGCATCGGAGACAAATTCCTTGCATGTCCATTTTATTAACCAAGTTTTATTAGCCATACTGCTAATAAAGAATATTCTAACTCTAATTCTAATGAATGAATGTGCTAGACCAGGGGTATCAAACTCATTTTGTCACTGCATCGACACATTTATTTTTATTTTATTTATTTATTTATTTTCATCAAGCATGTATTTTATGAGAGATACAAGTGTAAACATAATTATAAACACATGTAAAGGATATGAATAAAAGAAAACATAAGGACAGGGATGGTAGGCACACTAGTGCGCTTATGCACGCCACTTATGATACATGACTTCTGTCCCCTTTGCTAAACTGGGAGTGGGCATGGCCAGCGCATGACGCATCTGGTCCATGGGCTGGGAGTTTGACAGGCCTGTACTAGGCACATAAACAGTGACATTGTCTAGTTTGATCATATGAATGGTATGCATAGAAATGAAGCAGAATGGCTAGACCTTTTGTGCAAGAGGAAAAGAAAATAGTAGCAATCATTGATTTCAACCCTATATGAAATAAACACACACCACATCACCAAGCTGGTTTAATTTCCGGATTGTGCTAGATGCTAGCCAGCTAATGACAAAACATACATGCTACAGAAAATCAAGCCAAAGTACTAATTAACAAAGTCCTGTTCAATTACTTAGTAAAAAAGATAAATCTCAGAGGGATGTGTTTGGTGTAAGTGGGTAATCCAGTTAAACCAATCACTTAAAATGCTCCTGTGTAACAATAAAAAGAAAATAAAACCTCAGCCGCTTATATGAATTTCAATTTATCTTGGTTTATTATTATTATTTTACAAAGAGAGAACAAAAATGGAATCTTTCTGGGGAACAGCAGTGAAGTAAAATATTTCTACCACCACATTAAAATGCATGTCATTTTGAAGCAGTGGTGATTATTCCCACCTTGAAAGGTTCTGAGCTAAGTTGTGTGTTTTTTATATAGGGGAAAATCTATTTTATATACATACATATACATATACATATACCTGTATGTATGTATGTATGTATGTATGTATGTATGCATGTATATTTGGAATTTACCTTCTTTTACTTGACTTAGCATTATGGTAATAATTCCTAATTAACATGTCAACAGTTGCAGTGAGTGTCCTGGCTTATTTGTCCATAACAAATGAATAAATTAAAGTGCTAGTAATTAAAATTAGGGGGAAATGAACTGTTGTGCTAACCACAATTCAAAAAGTAATTAAATCAAATCATGATCTATATACTCTATGCAAACTAAAGAAATTATAGCATGGTATTTATATCCACGTGTGTCAAACCAATCCACACCAGATTTTATTTATTAATAGATTTACAGTATAATGTACCTTTATTTTCTACAATTCTAATGGGTATACATAAGGCTCCTGCCCCCTACTTTCACCCAAAAGAATAACAGCTCTGTTAAGTCGTTTTGCTGAGAGGGACTGACCAGCTCAAAGTTACCCAGCTGGCTTCTGAGCCCAAGGCTTAACTAGAATTCCCAGTTTTCTTTTTTTCTAGTTCAGCACCTTTATCACAGCACCATGTTGGTTTCTGCCTTTCAGTACTTCTTCAAAAGGTTTCAGTCACCAATCTAGAACTCCAAGGACAAGCCAGTGCAAATCATAAAGTGATGAACTATTTCAAACTGGTGATGAAATTCCTCTAGAAGTCCATCTCTTTACCTATAGTATTACAAAAATAAAGTTTAATAAAAAATATCAGCATTAACCAAAAATGCTGAAAAGCACCTGAATACAGAGGTTTTCACAAAATAATATTGTCTCAAGCCTGATGAGTTCTAGAACTCCACTGTTCCTAACCTGGTCTGCTCCAAATACTTTGGATATGAGTTCTATCACTTCCAATCCAGGCTGACAACTTGACCTAGAAGTGACTCTTACCATTTTTCTTAAAAAAAAAAAAAAGATAGCAAGGTTGAGAGAATCTGAGCAGAGCAGAGCAGAATTCTCATTTTCTCAAAACACAGCAGTAGATTTTTGTTCATGTTCAGATCTTGTTCTGCAGTACATCTTCCTTCCTACTTTATGGCAGAAGTACACTGCAGGCCCCAATGATATCCGTGGGCTCAGCTTGGCCCCTGAAGGCATTAAAGGCAACTACCAGGATTCCTTTAGAAACAGTCACAAAAACATCATTTTTGTTGGGGCAGTACAGTAATTCATCATATTGAGTCCATGTAAACAATGTTACATTTTAATTAAATATAAAGTGATGCAGAGAATTTTAAGTTTTATCCTAGCTCCACCTGTTCTTCAGAGTGTGCTACTGAGACGTAAAAGGTGGCCCTCAAGCAAGAGTTGTTCTTGGGAGGGAGTGGCTCAAAAATGTCAAATTAGCAGCTATAATCATGCTATCAAAGCCCCATCCTTGTAAAATGTAGATCCTTGGCTTGGGTCAGAAAAAAAATGCGCACATTTCTTCGTACTGCCCAATACCTTATCATCAGTGGTGGGATTCAAATAATTTAACAACTGGTTCTCTGCCCTAATGATTTCTTCCAACAACCAGTTCACCAAACTGCTCAGAAAGTTAACAACCGGTTCTCCTGAAGTGGTGCATACTGGCTGAATCCCACTACTGCTTATCATTGAGTGGTATAGTGTTAGCTCTTCAAGATAGTCCAGACAAGGAGCACACTCAAAAGTACTAGCTCTACATTACATTAACAAAAGTATTTCTCCCTGCCTTTCCTTTTGCTTTCTGGAAAGCTAAGGCGGGTCCCTTCTGAAATGCTTCCCATGCCCTCCATCTTTTAGATCAGGGGTGTCAAATACAAGGCCCACGATCTGGTCAGATCCGGCGCATGGGGCCATCCTGGAAAATGTAAGGGGCAGGCCTGCATCACTTTGGCATCTACCCAGAAGAGGAAACATACCAGTAGTTTAGGGAATGGTGTCAAGCTGGCCAGGCCCGCCCAGTCGGCTGTGCCCAGTGAGTGACACCAAGCTGGCCACTCCCATCCAGTTGGCCACACCCATCCAGTCGGCCACGCCCCGTGCCCTCCGGAGGCCAACCACAGTCCTCAATGAAAATTGAGTTTGTCACCCCTGTTTTAGATGCTGGTTGTCTGGTCTGCAGCTCTCCCTTCTGTCTTCCAGGGTCATTTTCACCATCCGTTACATGCATCACACTGTGGTGGTTCCAATATATACCAAACCACCATTTTTTTCTTTATTAACTTTGAACAAAGTATTAATTGCATTATTTCTACACGTGTTTCAAAAGGACTGAGGCATCATACCCAAATTCAAGAAATAACAGCCATACCATTATACCTATGGATATTTTTGTCAATTGAGTTTCCCAAAGAAGGGAACCAAAAAAGCCTCACAGGGATCAAGCAATGTTGAATTAATCTGCTTCTGCCCTTCCAGAACTGGACTATGTAGAGCCATGAAGAAACTCTTTACAAATACATCCACAGACATTGCGCAGTGACCATTGTTTGCTTAACCATAGTTTATTATAGAAACTGAAGCTGTTCAATCCATACATTACTAATTCATGAGAAATGAGGCACCGATCACAATTGCACAGTTCAGACTGATGTGCAATTCCAGTTTCTGGACAGCATAGCAACTTCAACATTCGGAAGAACGCAAAACTGAAAAGAAATTTAGAATAAAGTATCAACATTTGCATTTCTATTTTGACACTTGACAATGGAATTTGTAAATCAGCTGGCTCTTTTCCAAATACCCAAGGGTACATTTCCTGATTGATGAAATAAACTAATGTTAGTACAATGTGCCTAATCCAATTGCATGTCAGCTGTCAAATGCTTTTTAAGTCTGGCTGCTACTGGAGTCATATAGTCATTCAATGAGGAATGTAACTAGAAAATAATTGGATGCAAAAATGATATCAAATATTCATTGCTGACACACTGCATGGTTTTGGAGGGCATTTGCCCACAAGGATTGCAGAGGAAAATTGTGGAGGGAGTTTATTTGTTTGAGATCTGAGCCTTAAGATGAAAGAAATACACCTTTATGTAAATTTCAGCAATTGCAACACCACAGACTGTCTAAAAATGTGCGAAAATATGAATTATGGATGAATGTGTGCCACATTTATATCTGTCACATTCAAATGAATAAGTTCTATTCATCATAATTCATCTTTTTTTTAATATTAGGCGAGCATTCTAATGGGTAATTATAAACATATGTCATCTGGACCTTTTAAAGGAAACATGTTAACTGCCTCTAGATTAAACCGCAACATCACAATTAATGAAACAATGCTATCTGTATTTGCATATGTAAATGAGACTAGACATAGGCTTCACAATCGATGGGCAAAAGATTATGATAATGCACTGTCATCTGAATTAATGACTGGCTAACCCCACTTGAAAAGGTCACAATGCCTCTCCATACACTTATTACTAAAACATTCTCATTCACCAAAAGGAACCTGCTTGATAAATTGCCTGCCTTAATGAGAAGGTGAAAATATAAGCTTCCTTCCATTTTGCTTTCATATTTGATCACCATGAAACAAACCCTTTCCTCTGCTTAGAAAGAACAAATTCTTAGGGATAATTTCAAATATTACGTGAAATTTAAAATCACGTACATGGAACTGTGCTTCAATTAAACATCGAGGCACAGTTCCAAGTGTAGTCTGTGCCACATTTAGAAATTAAAGCGTGTGGTTAAAACATCCCTCCCAGAAATTTGGTAGAGGAAGCAGTAAGGACAATCTTATTGTCATTCCAGAATCTTAGGATTCCAGATCTTAGGATTCCAGAAACATCTGGTAAAAAGAAAGGAGGAGGCTTATGCCTATATATTAATAGAAACTGGTGTCAAGATTTTAAAATAATTTACAAATTCTGTGACAATTTAGAGACTCTAATTATCAACTGCAAACCTTACTATTCGCCTCGTGAATTTTCCTCATTTCTTCTAATTGCTGTTTATGTCCCACCAGAAGCCTGTGTAAATAAGGCATTACGAACTCTAGCTGACCAAATCATGGAGGCTGAAGCCAAACACCCTGATTCACTGGCCATTGTTTTGGGAGATCTAAACAAGGCAAACTTAAGGAAAGAGCTACCAAAATACTTTCAGCATGTCAATTGTCCCACCAGAGGCAAGAATACTCTAGACCATTGATACACAACACTAAAAGATGCTTATCGGTCTTTACCACGTGCAGCTGTAGGACACTCTGATCATTGCATGATTCACCTTGTACCTGCTTACAGGCAAAGACTTAAAGCCACAAAACCAATAATTAAATCAGTAAAGACCTGGACGGAGGAATCAAAATTAAAGCTACAGGCATGTTTTGACTGCACTGATTGGAATATTTTTAAAGATACCTCTTCAGACCTGGATGAACTCACAGATACTGTAACATCATATGTCAGCTTCTGTGAAGACCTATGTGTACCTACAAGGAACTTGCAAATATGCAGTAACAACAAACCTTGGTTTACACCTAAACTTAAGCAGCTACGACATTCCAAAGAGGAAGCCTACAGAAAAGGTGATAAAATGCTGTACAATCAGGCCAGAAATGCACTAACAAGGGAGATCAGAGCAGCAAAAAGAAGCTACTCTGAAAAGCTAAAGAATCAGTTTTCAGCAAATGAACCAGCAAACATGTGGAAAACTCTTAAAAATATCACCGGCTATGGCAAACCTCTTTCCCAGGCTGAAGGTAATCAACAACTGGCAGATAACCTGAATGAGTTTTACTGCAGGTTTGAAAGGAAACTACAGCCACCTATCTCCACAACCCCCATCTCAGACACACCAACAACAGCCAAGCCTCCTACAACTGACCCCATTTCATTGGGTTCACAACCCCTAGTGATCACAGAAAAGGAAGTGCAGGACCTATTTCACAGACAAAAGCTAGGAAAAGCTCCAGGCCCAGACAAGATAACTCCTTCTTACTTAAAAGTCTGTGCTGACCAATTGGCCTCCATCTTCACCCATATTTTCAATAAATCACTAGAGATGTGTTATGTTCCTTCTTGGTTCAAACGCTCTACCATCATCCCAGTGCCGAAGAAGCCCACCATCAAGGAACTGAATGACTACAGACCAGTTGCTTTAACCTCTGTAGTCATGAAAACCTTTGAAAGGCTAGTGCTTTCCTACCTGAAAACCATCACGGATCTGCTGTTAGACCCCTTTCAATTTGCATACCGAGCAAATAGATCAACAGATGATGCTGTTAATATGGCTCTGCACTACATCCTACAACATCTTGAGTCTCCAAAGACCTAGGCAAGGGTCCTTTTGTAGACTTTAGTTCAGCATTCAATACCATCATTCCAGACATTCTTCTAACTAAGCTAAACCAGCTACAGGTACCGGAACAGACTTGTAAGTGGATCACAAGCTTCCTAACAAACTGGAAGCAGCAAGTGAAGCTAAGCAAGATCACATCAAATACCTGTACAATTAGCACAGGGCCCCCCCAAGGCTGTGTGTGCTCTTCCCACTTCTCTTCTCTCTGTATACCAATGACTGCATCACCAATGATCCATCTGTTAAGCTACTGAAGTTCGCAGATGACACAACAGTGATTGGTCTCATTCGAGACAATGACGAATCCGCATATAGACGAGAGGTCGAACGACTAGCCTTGTGGTGCAATCAAAACAATCTGGAACTGAACACACTCAAAACCGTAGAAATGGTGGTAGACTTCAGAAGTAACCCTTCCATACTTCCACCTCTCACAATACTTGACAACACAGTATCAACAGTAGAAACCTTCAAATTTCTAGGTTCTATCTTATCGCAAGATCTAAAATGGACAGCTAACATCAAAAACATCATTAAAAAAGGACAACAAAGAATGTTCTTTCTGCGCCAACTCAGTAAACTCAAACTGCCAAAGGAGCTGCTGATTCAGTTCTACAGAGGAATTATTGAGTCTGTCATTTGCTCCTCTATAACTGTCTGGTTCGGTTCTGCAACCCAACAAGAAAAACACAGACTTCAGAGGATAATTAGAACTGCAGAAAAAATAATTGCTACCAACCTGCCTTCCATTGAGGACCTATATACTGCACGAATCAAGAAGAGGGCCGTGAAAATATTTGCAGATCCCTCGCATCCTGGACATAAACTGTTTCAACTCCTACCCTCAAAACGACGCTATAGAGCACTGCACAACAGAACAACTAGACACAAGAACAGTTTTTTCCCAAAGGCCATCACTCTGCTAAACAAATAATTCCATCAACACTGTCAGACTATTTACTGGATCTGCACTACTATTAATCGTTTCATAGTTCCCATCACCAATCTCTTTCCACTTATGACTGTATGACTATAACTTGTTGCTGGCAATCCTTATGATTTATATTGATATATTGACCATCAATTGTGTTATAAATGTTGTACCTTGATGAACGTATCTTTTCTTTTATGTACACTGAGATCATATGCACCAAGACAAATTCCTTGTGTGTCCAATCACACTTGGCCAATAAAAAATTCTATTCTATTCTATTCTATTCTATTCTATTCTATTCTATTCTATTCTATTCTATTCTATTCTATTCTATTCTATTCTATTTTATTCTTTTACTGGACACTGATCTGCAGGATTTAGGCTTTTTAAAAAAAACAAATAAACAGATATGGAGGTTTGCAAACTGACGTTTGGTGTGGGGTGAAGGATCACATGAGAAAGATGAGCTACCTTTGGTTTTCAAGCCTGTGAAACACCAAGACCAGGAGTGGGCTGCCGGGGGTTCGCAGGGGTTCGGGAGAACCTCTAGCTAAGATCTGTGCAGTTCAAAGAACCCCCAAATCCCACTCCTGGCTGGCTCAGGGAGGGCGAAAAATGGGCCTACCAGAAGTTCCGGAAGGCCAGAAACAGGCCCATTTCCAGCATCCAGAGGGCATCCGGAGCCTGAGAGGCCATTTTCGCCCTCCCGGAGGCTCAAGCAAAGCCTCCAGAGCCCAGAGAGGACAAAAACGCCCCCCCCCCGCCATGGTAAAGGAGGCCAACTAGCCACGTCCACCATGACCACGCATACCTAGCAACCGGGCAGAGAACCCCTTGCTAAAATTATCCATGTGGTTGAAGCTTCTCCCCTTTGCACATGGATATGGCATTGATCTAGGTACAAAAGAGGAGGCTTCAGTTGTACAGTTGTGACTACCCTCTTCATTTTTTTGATAGCTATAAAGATCTCTACACTGGCCCATCCCTGATTTCAGCTTTACCCACTCTGATACGCAGCACAGGACCTGACCCTTCACCTAAATCCAATTTTAAATTTTTAAAAAGGCCACTTTTGGGCTCAGGTTATATTCTGTGTACCGAAGCCTAGAAGAAGTCCCTCTGCATCAAAGTGAATATGTGTTTGCCACTAATTAATTTACTCCATGTCATCCCATTTTTTTAGTACAATCCCCATAAGACCCAATGACAACAACAAGACTCCAATGCAATGAAATTCAACAGTGACATCAACCCATATAAAGTTGTTCCTCGCAACTGACTGGTGGACCTGTCCTTTCATTGTTGCTGTTCCCGTTGGTTTTATAACAAGGTGTCAATTGCTATGTGCAGGTCAGTGCTTATTCCCCAGCTGTTGTAGTTATCTCATTCAATGCGCTGAACCCTGTGCTGTCCCTTATCTTATTAAATGTGATATAAACACCCTTCATGAAATGAAATGAAGAGCTTTTGCAGAGAAGTGAGTGCCTCTTTTTCCCTGCAGGAGCTGTCTACATTCAGACGATCTGATTTGCTGCCCTTCAGTGACAGATGCTAAAGTAGTTTGTATATCTCCCAGTCCGGAAAAGTCATTGAACCCTCCAATATAATCAGAGACTGGTTAATTGATCCAGATCAAAGGTGGGTTTCAGCAGGTTCTGACCAGTTCTAGAGAACCGGTAGCGGAAATTTTGAGTAGTTCAGAGAACTGGAAAATACCACTCTGACTGGCCCCATCCCCATCTATTCTCTGCCTCCCAAGTCCCAGCTGATCGGGAGGAAATGGGGATTTTGCAGTATCCTTCCCCTGGATTGGGAGCGAATGGAGGTTTTACAGTATCCTTCCCCCCTCCGCACGCCCACCAAGCCACACCCATAGAACCAGTAGTAAAAAAAATTGAAACCCACCACTGATCCAGACAAACAACTGTTGAAACTGTTGCTTATTCAAAAAAAAAAGTTCTGGCTATTGCCTCTCCCTCATAGGCTTGAGGAAGAGAAGACCAACCTCAAGCAAACACAGCAATTCAACCTGGGCTACAGGACTGGGGTATTTACGGGACCACCTGCTGCCACCGGTAGTCTCCCATCGATCTGTGCACTCCCACTGGGAGGGTCTCCTCAGGGTGCCATCAGCCAAACAATGTCGGCTGGCGACCCCCAGGGGGAGAGCTTTCTCTGTGGGGGCTCCTACCCTCTGGAATGAGCTTCCTCCAGGGTTACGATCACTCCCCAACCTCCGGACCTTCCGACGCGAGCTTAAGACTCTCTTGTTTCATCGCGCAGGGCTAGCCTAATGTGTTGTGTTTTAACTGGGGTTTTATTATTTGATTTTAATAACTTAATTTTAATTGTTAGCCAAAATTTAATCAGATTTTTATAGTGTTTTTAATTTATCTATATATATTGTATGAATTCTGTTTTATGTTGGCTGTGAACCGCGCTGTGAGTCCTTCGGGAGATGGGCGGTATAGAAATTTAATAAATGAAATGAAATGAAATGAATGGGAAAAGCCAGGCACAGTGAAGCAACTAATTCAGGTATCACAGGAGTCCCCAACCCCTGGGCTGTGGCCCACTACTAGGCCTTGAGCCCTTCAGAACTGGGCTGCAGAAGTGGCAGGCAAGCATGCATGCTCATACCCCCCAGTTGCACAAGTGGTGGACAAGCACCCATGTGCCCCATTTGTGTGAGCAGTGAGCATGCATGCACTTATCTGCCACAGGAAACCATTCACAGGAAGCCATCCACAAAGCTGGAAAAGTTGGGGAACTCTGAAGTAGTAGGTGCTTGTCAAACTCACTGAGTTTGGTTGTTTTCTCGTAGACATTTCATTACACAAACTAGATAACATCTAGTCACTACTAGCACTGATGATGTTACCTAGTTTGGGTAATAAAACATCTGCAAGAAAATAACTAAGCTCAGAGAGCACCAAGGACCCCTCATTTCAACCCAGTACTACAAATATCCTCTAATTATTGGTACTCTTGTCTGAAACCATGGGAAACTACTGCTAGTCATTGTAACCTAGTTTTCCCAAACCCTGCCCCATTCCTTATTTGCGGGCTTCAACTCCAAGAATATTCAGCAATGTATGCTGGCTGGGGAATTCCAGGAGATGAAGTCCACATATTTGGGGAATACACAGACCAAAGAAAGCCGACACAGACAAAATTGATTAGCTTGATCAGTGGTCAAGCTTAGCAGTTACAGATGTCCAGTTTGTGACCAGATGTCAATCCAATGGCAATCATTGGGGGCCAATCAGATGAGATCTTCACTCATGATTCTGACATGCTCAGACCATCATCATTCATTTGCAAAGACATTCTTTTCTGTAACTGAAATGTATGGAGTGAGAGAAGGACATATTTAAGAAGAATGTCTTAACTATTTTAAATCCATGAGATAAGATGCTGCTCATGGGTGCAGCATAGGATAGGAAAGGGGAGGGGTCAGATTTCTTCCAAGTTGAAACAAGCTCTGGTGTATAATTCAAGGTCAGTGTGGGTGAGAGTTTTCAAAACTTCCAGTGATGAGAGCTTCTTTCCATTCATTCAGTTGCAGAGTTTTATGGGCCTCTTGCATTTAGGCCATTGCCTTGCTGTAATAAAGACGGAAGCTGATCTGCTGGATTTTCAGCTTCCAGCCTAGTCAACATGAACATGGTAGTCTGTCAGATCAGGGGTCTCCAACCTTGGTCCCTTTAAGACTTGTGGACTTCAACTCCCAGAGTTCCTCAGCCAGCTTTGGGAGTTGAAGTCCACAAGTCTTAAAGGGACCAAGGTTGGAGACCCCTGTGTCAGATTGTTTAGGAATTTGAGGGTTCAATCTGAATAGATCTAGTGGCCTCTCACCATACTTTATATGATTACCTGTCCGACAAAAAGTAATGCAATCACAAAATCACAGTATCTGGTGACGATGAAGTGAAACAGAACACATCATTTCATTTAGAAAATATATCTATAAGTGAATTCAACATATGTAGGGAAGTAGTTCTGTCACAGAGACAGATTAAGTGCAGAAAAGAATATTGTCAAGAAAGTGACAATTTAAACTTGACAAAAATATGTGTTAGGTGTCTTGTTCTGGGTTACTCTACAATGGTTTTGAAGCAAGTAAAAGGACTCCAAAAATTATTAATGTTACATTTCTAAGACAGCCTATCTCCAGAAGCTGACAGAAAACTATACAAAAGAATGATTAAAAACTAGTGCTTACTAAGGTTTATTTATTTGTTCAGTTAGTTATTTGGTCAGTTGGCTAGTTGAGGTTGTTTGCCTGCCTGCTTGTTTTGCTATCTGAACAAAGTAACAGAGATGGAAGGGACCGTGGAGATTTTTTAGTTCAACCCCATTTTCAAGCTGGAGACCCTATACTTTTTCAGACAAATGGTTGGTCAATCTCTTCTTTTGTTGTTAGTTGTGAAGTTGTGTCTGAGCCATCGCAACCCCATGGACAACATTCCTCCAGGCCTTCCTGTCCTCCACCATCCTCTGGAGTCCATTTAAACTCATGCTTACTGCTTCAGTGACTCCATCCAGCCACCTCGTTCTCTGTCGTACCCTTCTTCTTTTGCCCTCAATCTTTCCCAGCATTAGGCACTTTTCCAGGGAGTCCTTCCTTCTCATTAGGTGGCCAAAGTATTTCAGTTTCATCTTCAGGATCCGGCCTTCTAAAGAGCAGTCAGGGTTGATCTCCTCTAGGACTGACTTGTTTGTTCGCTTCCAATTATGGGGCACCTACAGCTTCTGGGAACAATCTGTTCCACTGATTAATTGCTTAACTGTCAGGAAATTTCTCCTTATTTCTAAGTTCTCTCCTTGATTAGTTTCCATCCATTATTTCCTGTTCAACGTTCAGGTGCATTGGAAAATGGGTTGATTCCCCCCGCTACTTCTTTGTATCAACCCCTTAGATATTAGAACACTGCTATCATGTCACCCCAGTCCTTTTCATGAAACTAGACATATCCAATTCTATTTATTTTTATTTATTTATTTATTTTGTCACAACAGTATATATAAGCATAAGCATGAAAATAACTATATAATATATAAGCATATATATAAGCATAAGTATGTAATAACTATATTAATTGGATATAATGAAAGGAAACAATAGGACAGGAATGGTAGGCACGTTTGTGCTCTTATGCACGCCCCTTACAGACCTTTTAGGAATAGGGTGAGGTCAATAGTAGACAGTTTTTGGTTAAAGCTTTGGGGATTTTGAGAAGAGACCACAGGTAGTGTGTTCCAAGTATTAATAACTCCATTACAGAAGTCATATTTTCTGCAATCAAGATTGAAGCGGTTAACATTAAGTTTAAATCTATTGTTTGCTTGTTCTGGTATTGTGATTGAAGCTGAAATAGTCTTCAGCAGGAAGGACATTGCAATAGATGATTCTATAAGTCGAAGGCGGCGGAGTTCTAAGTTTTCTAAACCCAAGATTTCAAGTCGTTTTCACGGGTGTTTGTATATAGATCTTTGGTTGTTCGGGTTTTCTCCCGTGTAAGATTGGAAGTGTCTTGGCGACATTTCGACGAAGTCTCATTCTTCATCTTCAGGCTTCAGCTTCGTGCTTCTGGGAGCAATGTGTGATCGCAGCTGTTTCTTCCTTTTAACTGCTAGTGGGGGTTTGAACTGATTGGGTGGGAGCTTGGCTGTGCTCTGATTGGATGGGGTTTTTTCTGTGCTCTGATTGGCTGGGGGTGTGTCCTGTGTTGGTGGGGGCTTGATTGTGCTCAGTTTAGTCTGTGTTGCAGGGGGATTTGAGCTGGTGAGCTGCATAGCTGTTGTTTGGCTTTGTGGTCGTGCTACATCTTCATAGTGGGTGTCAGTCTGCTGCATGTATGGATTGGAGAGGTTTGAAATGGCTAATGTTGCAGCTGCGGTCTGGCTTCTGGTCCTTGGTCGTGTTTCATGATCAGTGTGGGTTTGGGTCTGCTTTCTGGGTGGATGTGCGGTGGTGACATCCTGTGTGGACCTTGTGAGTGTGGGTCTGGTGTCATTCCTCGTGTTAGGGACTCGTTTGTCAATAAGGGCAGGTTTCCAAATGGCTGGTAGGCGGGAGGTGTCATCTCGTTTATTCATGCTGTGTGGGCGTTTTTCTATCTCAATGGCTTCTCTGATTATTCTGTTGTTAAAGTGTTCAGTTTTGGCGATAGTTCTGGTCTTTTTAAAGTCAATATCATGTCCTGTGACTTTAAAGTGTTGGACCAGGGAAGAAGTTGGTTCCTCTTTTTTGAATGAGTTCTTGTGTTCTTCAATGCGTGCACTTATTCTTCTGTTGGTTTGTCCAAAGTATGTGGTGGGGCAGGCGGTGCATGGGATTTCATATACTCCTTGATTTTCTAACTCAATTTTGTCTTTGGGGTTTCTTAGGATGGTGGATGTTTTTCTGTTTGTGCAGAATGCTGTCTTGATGTTGTGTTTGTGGAGGATCTTGCTGATTCTGTCTGTGGTGCCTTTTATATATGGGAGGAGGGCTGTGCCGTTTTCTTGTTCTCTGTCTTGAATTTTAGTGGGGGGTTCTTTTTGGATTAGCTTGGTAATCTTATTTGTTTGGAATCCATTGGATGTTAGTAGGTTAGTGAGAGTGTCTAGTTTGGGTTTTAGGTGTTGTTCATCAGCTAAGCATTTTGTTCTGGAGATGAGTGTCTTGGCTACGGAGTTGATCTGTGCTGGGTGGTGGTGTGAGAGTGCGTGCAGATAGCGGTTTGTGTGTGTTTTCTTCTGGTAGATGGTGTGTCCTAGGGAGCCATTGGGTTTTCTGTATATATATATATTGTCACAACAGTATACACAAACATCATCATAAATAAAAACAAGATATCATGAAAGAAATATATGTATATATAAGTAAAAACGTGCAACAACTATGTTAATTTGTTATAATGAAGGGAACAATAGGACAGGAACGGTAGGCACTTTGTGCTCTTATGCACATCAATTGTATTGATGTCTGAAATGTGGCATGAGTTCCAGACAGGCGAACTGTATTCAAGAATTGGTCTAGCAAATGTTTTATAAGCTCTGGTTAGTAGTGTAGTGTTTCTGGAGAAGAAGCTACGTAACATTAGGTTTACAACTCTTGAAGCCTTTTTTGCGATGTAGTTGCAGTGGGCTTTGGTACTTAGATCATTGGATATGAAAACTCCAAGATCTTTAACAGGGTGGGGGTCATCTGTAAGGTAATGTCCATCGAGTTTGTATTTATTGTTTAGATTCTTTTTTCCAATGTGTAAAACAGAGCATTTGTTGGTTGAGATTTGGAGTTGCCAAGTTTTTGACCATTCTGACACAAAGTCAAGGTCTTTTTGAAGGGTAGATGTGTTGTTGGTAGTGTTAAATAGTTTGACATTGTCAGCGAAAAGAACACAATTACTTTTAATATGGTCACAGAGATCATTAATGTATAATATGAAGTATATATAATATAATGTATAATATGAAAATTCCTGCGACAATACTTTGCATGTTTTAGTTGCCTAATTTTTGCAACCTTCTAAGCAATATTTGTTGCTCTTCTCTGCACTCTTTCTAGAGCTTCAACATCTTTTTTATATCATGGCAACCAAAACTGGGTGCAATGTTCCAAGTGCGGTCTTACCAAGGCATTATAAAATGGTACAAACACTTCATATGATCTTGATTCTATCCTTCTGTTAATACAACCTAGCACTGGGTTGGCTTTGTTTGACAGCTGCAGCACATTGCTGAGTAATATTTAAGTGATTGTCCAGTAGAACTCCAAGATCCCTCTCATAGTTATTACTATTGATCCAGGTACCACCTTTTCTTGTCTAGATGTAGAACCTTACTTTTCTCATAATTAAATTTCATTTTGTTACATCGTTCCCAGCATTCAAGTCTGTTGAGATCTTTCTGTATCTTGAGCCCATCTTATAGAATGTTGGCTATTCCCACTAGCTTGGTGTCACCTTAGATCTGATTAGTTTCTCCTGTTTCAATATTGTTTGAATATTTTGTTTAGTAGACTGTGAGAATGCCACAGATACATAATACAGCTTGATTCCAACAAAGAATGTAACAAAATATTCCATGATATTTTGTTTAGTAACCTAGTAAGTAAACAATGGCCTGTATGAGTACTCTATTCTATGGATTTACCATTGGCTTGAAAATTGGATTTAGAGTTTAATAGTGGTTCATAATCAAACATGAGTGATATACCAAGTGTGCTGTAGTAGGGTTCAGTTTTGGGACCATTACTGTTCGAGATTTTTATTAATGACTTTGATTAAGCTTATTAGATTTGCATATGGTACAATATTAGATTTCCTTAATGTACAAAACAGCATGGGATCACTAGAAGATAAGAATAAATTTTAAAATCTTAGTATTAGAGTTTACAGAAGCTGAAAATGAAGAACCAAATATCAAATTGCTCACTACAAGGGGAAAAACCCTCCCAAATCATTTTAGAATTGTCATTGATCATAATGCAAATATATCAGCTGTATGATATGACTGCTTAAAGGTTGAATGTATTTGTGTACTGCACAGAAGCACCCATTGGTTAGCTTTGTAGGTGCTTCTGACATGAATACAGACAGACAGAAATGTAGTTTCCAAATCATGGGAAATAATAATTTTGCTATGCTTTCTGCTGGACATGTTCCATATGAAGCATCATGTCCTTCATGGTCCATTTCTTATTTTCTAAAAAGACAAATCAGAAGATGTGCAGAAAAATAGAAATGTAATCTTATGAGGAAAAACTGAGAAAAATGGATCTGTTTAATCTCAAGGAAAGATGAATGATAGGTGTATGGTAGCACTTTCAAGAACCTGAATAACTATCACATAGAAAAAAGGCAATAGTAAACGTATGCTTTATTTTTTATTCCATTTTGGGGGGGATTAATTTATTTTCAACAGCCTAAACTCAATGTAGCTTGACTGTTTAACTTTCTTATTTGGGGGGCGGGGGGGGAGAGACACCTTAGAACACATCTCTTGCTTTGAAGACCAGGGCCATAAGAATAATTGGGAGACAATCTATTCTGATGGCAACCAGCTAGACAACTTGCAGAAAGAGTAAGAAGGGAATATCTTTAAATAGAAAATAACAACAATAAAAGGAAATTGTTTATAAAAAGGCATTGTGATAAGAACACACTCTCTTGCAAAAATTACTTATTTCATCATTAGAATCCTTCAATTAGAAACCTTCTCAGTTCAAAGCAGCAAAAAACTAAACTGTTTTTGAGCTTTTAAAATGATCCACCTAGGACAGTGTTGGCGAACGAGATTGCGTGCGCACATGGGGGGGAGCACCAGAAACCAGAAGAGCAGCTCCCCGGCGTGCACTCAGAGGAGTGTTGGAAACTGGAAGAGTTGTTCCCTGGCATGCATGCACGTTCCAGGAAGCTGAGCTTCCGGCTTCCAGCATGCGCATGAGTGCCGGCCACATGGTATTCCAGTTTCTGGCACACATGCATGCAAAGACTAGCTAGCCAGCGTGCACATAATGCAGGGAACTGCTCTTCTGGTTTCCAACACTCCTGCATGCAGCAAGACCAGCTGGTCGGCAGGCATATGTGCGCCAGAACTCAAAAGAGCAATGGGCCACAGCTAGCGTGCCCAGAGAGATGGCTCTGTGTGCTACTTACGACATGCGTGTCATAGGTTCACCATCACAGACCTAGAATATCCATCCAACACATTACAGGTCAGGATTTTTAATTCTTCTCATCAATATTCTTAAATGGAAGCATTTTGGAGTGAATTAATATTTTGGTATAGAGGCTGGAGAAGCCAACCAACCAGCTGACCAAACCAGGAGCAACATGAGTAAGCCAGCTATTTATAATAACAACTTTTTTATAAATAAATAGAACACAACTATTATAACATTATGGAATTGCCTCTAACAAACCATCTAAGTCCATTCTGAAAAGCACTAATCAGAGCACAAAGCATACTTGCACCCACACCAAGAACTGAGTCAGCAAAAATTAAAGAGGAGAATAATACAGGACTCTTAAAGAAGAGAGAATTCCAAAACTACCAAGGAATTCCAGATGGAATCTTCAATTTGGCCATGTTGAAATTCATACTGATAACTTATCAGAACATAAGATTGTGTCTAGAATGCAGCCCATTAAAACAGGTTAACAAGTACCTGGGTGTGGTAATGTGATTTAGGTTTATTGAACTATGAGAATTTTTTATTTGTTTGGCGTTTGTTTGCAAGCTTTTAAATCTTTGACTCTTTTTTATTTATATTGTTGGTATATACTTATAATGGATATGTTTATTGATTTTATTATTTTGATCTACAGCTATAATAAATTTAAACCAACAAACTGTTTAACAAAATAACCCAAACCATTGTAAAATGCACTCTGCAATTTAATAACCAACAAATCCCTAGAGTATGAACAGAATACAAGTATGCACCAAAAGTTCAACAAACAATGTCATATTTTTAATTTTGCATTCACACAGTTTCAACAATAGCAGCTTTCTCCAAACAAAATATTTTTAAAAAAAACTCTGAACTTCCGCCTGACAATTACTAAGGGATAGTTGAATTTGGATTCTGGCACCAAAGAGGGTTTAGACTTGATAGCCTAAAGGACCCCATTCATTTCTAAAATTCCATGTTTATGTAGTTTAACCAGTGGTGGGATTCAGGGATTCAGACAGTTCTGTCCAATTTGTGCGAACCAGTAGCGGCAATTGCAGTAGATTCTGCCCACATGCCTGGATATAATGCCATCCTATTTTACCATGTTTTGGAGGCTGCGTGCATGCACAGAAGGCCGAGCATACATAGAAGGTAGTGCATGCACTCTCATTTGTGAACCACTAGGGAAGGTAAGTGAACCCCACGTCTGAGTTTAACTGACATTAAACATTTAAAACAGGGGTCTCCAACCTTGGCAACTTGAAGACTTGTGGACTTCAACTCCCAGAATTCTTCAGCCAGCTTTGCTGGCTGAGGAATTCTGGGAGTTGAAGTCCACAAGTCTTCAAGTTGCCAAGGTTGGAGACCCCTGATTTAAAACATCAAGCATTTAAAAATTTCAACTGGGGAGGTCCAGGAAGAAAGCCTTCTCTGCCATTATCTTTGATAATATACTCCCCTTTGGAACATACTCCTGCCAGAGGTGAGGTGAGACCACATTCTCCTGGCCTTCCGAATATATCTAAAGATCTCATTCTGCCATCTTGCTTGGAGCTCACAAAGGATCATGCAGCCATGGAGCCGGTTAGCACCCTGAAGCCCCTTTCCTGCCTTTTTAATTCTGAATTTTAATTATTTTATTATTTTTTAAATTGTTTTCAGTATAATATCTATATGTAGCTTTTATGTTTTTATGTGTATTTGTGTATCACCCAGAGCAGGGGTCTCCAACCTTGGTCCCTTTAAGACTTGTGGACTTCAACTCCCAGAGTTCCTCAGCCAGCTTTGCTGGCTGAGGGACTCTGGGAGTTGAAGTCCATAAGTCTTAAAGGGACCAAGGTTGGAGACCCCTGACCCAGAGGGAGATGGACAATCTCTAAATATGATAAACTAACTAAATACATTATTTCATATTTTTCAGGCTGCTGAATGGAGGAGCAGTTCAGGCATCAGTTTTAATGATAGAAAATAGTCTTCATTCAAGGTTACCATATTTTATTTTATTAAGTTGCTTTTTTATTTTACCCAGAATCTCTCATAGCAGACCATTAAGTTCTCATGGAACCCCACAGAAGGATATTTTATAGTGCAGAAGAGGAGATAGCATTAAGAAAGTATCTATTTATAAAAGTTTGTCAAATGAAAATAAATAGATTTTAAAAGGCACACTAGGGATCTTTTCCAAAATGGACATCTAGATTTCCTCTACTTTGCATGGTTTCAGACTATGAATCAGTCCCAAAGCTAAACATGATAAAGAAACCTTACAAAATTATGCTAGTGCCTGCTTCATCTTTCATAGATTTTGGTTTTAGTCCAAGATAGAAAGACACTCTTCACCCACAATAATACACGAAAGGTAAATAGTGTGTGTCTCATACCTTAGAGGATATACATCCCAAAGAATGCCTTCTTGAGAAACTCTAAACACAGTTAGCTAATAGCTTAGGTAAAACAAAATGACATTTTGAAGGTTTTTTTTTTAACTACCCAGCAGTAGTTTATGGTAAAAGTGCAAACATTATGTTAGTTGAGGCTCTAAAAGAGAAATAGATTTAGACTATATATGTGTGTGTGTGTGTGTGTGTGTGTGTGTGTGTGTGTGTGTGTGTATCTGGCTCCCTAGGACACACCATCTACCAGAAGAAAACACACACAAACCGCTATCTGCACGCACTCTCACACCACCACCCAGCACAGATCAACTTCGTAGCCAAGACACTCATCTCCAGAACAAAATGCTTAGCTGATGAACAACACCTAAAACCCGAACTAGACACTCTCACTAACGTACTAACATCCAATGGATTCCAAACAAATAAGATTACCAAGCTAATCCAAAAAGAACCCCCCACTAAAATCCAAGACAGAGAACAAGAAAACGGCACAGCCCTCCTCCCATATATAAAAGGCACCACAGACAGAATCAGCAAGATCCTCCACAAACACAACATCAAGACAGCATTCTGCACAAACAGAAAAATACCCACCATCCTAAGAAACCCCAAAGACAAAATTGAGTTAGAAAATCAAGGAGTATATGAAATCCCATGCACCGCCTGCCCCACCACATACATTGGACAAACCAACAGAAGAATAAGTGCACGCATTGAAGAACACAAGAACTCATTCAAAAAAGAGGAACCAACTTCTTCCCTGGTCCAACACTTTAAAGTCACAGGACATGATATTGACTTTAAAAAGACCAGAACTATCGCCAAAACTGAACACTTTAACAACAGAATAATCAGAGAAGCCATTGAGATAGAAAAACGCCCACACAGCATGAACAAACGAGATGACACCTCCCGCCTACCAGCCATTTGGAAACCCGCCCTTATTGACAAACGAGTTCCTAACACGAGGAATGACACCAGACCCACACTCACAAGGTCCACACAGGATGTCACCACTGCACATCCACCCAGAAAGCAGACCCAAACCCACACTGATCATGAAGCACGACCAAGGACCAGAAGCCAGACCGCAGCTGCAACATTAGCCATTTCAAACCCCTCCAATCCATTCATGCAGCAGACTGACACCCACTATGAAGATGTAGCATGACCACAAAGCCAAACAACAGCTATGCAGCTCACCAGCTCAAATCCCCCTGCAGCACAGACTAGACTGAGCACAACCAAGCCCCCACCAACACAGGACACACCCCCAGCCAATCAGAGCACAGAAAAAAACCCATCCAATCAGAGCACAGCCAAGCTCCCACCCAATCAGTTCAAACCCCCACTAGCAGTTAAAAGGAAGAAACAGCTGCGATCACACATTGCTCCCAGAAGCACGAAGCTGAAGCCTGAAGATGACGAATGAGACTTCATCGAAACGTCGCCAAGACACTTCCAATTTTACACGGGAGAAAACCCGAACTACCAAAGACCTATATACAAACACCCGTGAAAACCTCAGAAAACAAATATATATATATATATATATATATATATATATATATATATATATATATATATGTATATGTATATGTATATGTATATGTATATGTATATGTATATGTATATGTATATGTATATGTATATGTATATGTATATGTATATGTATATCTCACAGGATGATGTGTGAAATCCAAATCCAAAATTTAACATGTTTCTTTTTCCAGGAGGAGGAAGCGGCAACAGAATTTAAATCAAGTGTGAGAATGTTGCTTCTAACTGTGAAATTATCAGGACGCTCTAAGCATTCATATAATAGAATTGCCTCTGTGATCTTCATTACCATTCCATCCTGTTGGTTCATTCATGGGAAATGTGAAGAATGAGGTCCCTTCAGAGCAGGCCACTCCTTGGATCATGAGATTAATGATCCGTTATGTAGATCACACTGTTAACAAACAAGGAGAAGCCACATAAATCAGCTCCTGGCTACTCTTTAAAAATGTCCCAGTTCAGAAGGAATTAAAAAGTCTCTATCCTGTGAACACAACTGTGATTCACTGACACAGTGAAAGAAATCCTATAGGCGAGAATGTGAGTAGAATCAGCAAGTCACTTTTAATCACTTTTTTTTAAAAAAATATAAAACGTAATTACTCATGTACTTTACAAGGATTTCTATGCGTCCTTTCCATAAGAAATATCAGATATATATTTAACTGAATCGCATATGCTTTCCATGCTTACATAATATAGCCTGTCATGATTCTGTTTGTGGTATATGCGCCTGTATTTTAGCAAAGATCAAAGATATAGAATAGAATAGAATAGAATTTTTATTGGCCAAGTGTGATTGGACACACAAGGAATTTGTCTTGGTGCATCTGCTCTCAGTGTACATAAAAGAAAAGATACGTTCATCAAGGTACAACATTTACAACACAATTGATGATCAATATATCAATATAAATCATAAGGATTGCCAGCAACAAGTTATAGTCATACAGTCATAAGTGGAAAGAAATTGGTGATGGGAACTATGAAACTATTAATAGTAGTGCAGATTCAGTAAATAGTCTGACAGTGTTGAGGGAATTATTTATTTAGCAGAGTGATGGCCTTCGGGAAAAAAACTGTTCTTGTGTCTAGTTGTTCTGGTGTGCAGTGCTCTATAGCGTCCTTTTGAGGGTAGGAGTTGAAACAGTTTATGTCCAGGATGCGAGGGATCTGCAAATATTTTCACGGCCCTCTTCTTGATTCGTGCAGTATACAGGTCCTCAATGGAAGGCAGGTGGTAGCAATTATTTTTTCTGCAGTTCTAATTATCCTCTGAAGTCTGTGTTTTTCTTGTTGGGTTGCAGAACCGAACCAGACAGTTATAGTTATATATATCATACATTTTATCTGCCTGTGACAGATACAGGGCAACCATAGTCAAAAGCAGAGCTAGTTTGAAATTTTCATTCCATCTCAATACTATCTGCAAATGTCTATGGAGATTCTCAGTCATCCAGGTCATGGTTGTCCCAAAGGTGCTTTTTCAAGAGGCAACTGGACTTTCTTTGTTTTTCCTTGAAGCCGTTTTGCTTCTCAGACATTTTTCTTCTGAACTGAAGAAGCTTTTGAGATGAGAAGAAAAATGATTTCAAGGAAAAACAAAGTCAGTCCAGTTGCCTCTTGAAAAAAGCACCTTTGGGACGATCGTTGCCATTTAGAAGAATGAGGTCGGATTCCTCACATAAAAGCCAATCTTTGTTTACAGATTCTAATGCCTTTTGTTATTTGCTTCTGTTATTTAGCAGCTTCAAAACACCATGTGGTATGTCAGAAATATCAAAGATTTTATTTCCTTTCTTGTTGCTTGCTTCCCATTCTTCAAGATTTCAGTGAAGATGATCGTCTTTTCCGGCACCAGGAAGGGAAATGAAAGCATGCATCATTGTGGCATCTTAACCATCACTAATGGATCTGAGTGCTGATAATTGTGTTACCAACAGCAGTTAGAACTTTGATTTAAGGCACCAAGATTCCCTAGCAAATAAATGCAAGTACAGTTAGCTCACTTATCTAGCAAATAGACTTTTTCTATTCATCAGCTCTATTTATCATTTTGATGGAAACAATGAAGTAATCATTGAAGAAACAGAGAGCTGACCAGTTTAACCCTGCCATAGTTTGTAAAATTTCCTGAATAACCCAAGCATGCTGCATTTGGTGTAAATATTGTGCCTGAGAGAGGAGAGTGATCTGGGAGGGAATATTTATCATCAAGAAAATAGCAACTACCATTTAATACATTTACTACATGCAGAAGGATCTAAGGGGCGTGCATAAGGGGCGTGCATAAGAGCACAAAAGTGCCTACCGTTCCTGTCCTATTGTTCCCATCATCATATCAAATTGATATAGTTGATGCATATTTTTATACATATATGTATATTTTCTTCAAAATATGTTGTTTTATCTATGACAATTGTTTGTGTATACTGTTGTGACAAAAGAAATAAAAAAAAGAAGGATCTGAAAGTATTCTTAATGGTGTAGTGAACCTAGCAAGTTCACTAACATCAAAGCCCCCAATCTCAGTCTGGGGAATTCATTAAAAGGGAGCTCAAAAGGTTCCTATATCTTCTTCTCCAGGCCACAAACTTAATACAAGTCTGGGAAGTTATTATTCATCATTTTGGTGCCTCCAGGTATTCACCAAGAACTAGTCCCTTGTCCAGATTTGTTGCTGTGATTCTTCCCATGATTGAGCCCAAATCATCCAATGAACCTCTGTGGTTGATTATGGTTTTCAACCTAGGTCTCTTCTTCCACACCTACTTCAACACCAGCCTCACTTACTGGCATCTTTAACTGCATTAACTACCAGGATGGCTTGAAATGTGTGAGTTTTCAGGGCTCAATTTGGTGTTGTTGTTGTTGTTAGTTGCGAAGTCGTGTCTGACCCATCACGACCCCATGGACAACATTCCTCCAGGCCTTCCTGTCCTCTACCATCCTCTGGAGTCCATTTAAACTCATGCCTACTGCTTCAGTGACTCTATCCAGCCACCTCGTTCTCTGTCGTCCCATTCTTCTTTTGCCCTCAATCTTTCCCAGCATTAGGCTCTTCTCCAGTGAGTCCTTCTTTCTCATTAGGTGGCCAAGAATTTGAGTTTCATCTTCAGGATCTGGCCTTCTAAAGAGCAGTCAGGGTTGATCTCCTCTAGAACTGACTTGTTTGTTCGCCTTGCAGTCCAAGGGAGTCTTCTCCAGCACCAGAGTTCAAAGGCCTCAATTCTTTGGCGCTCAGCCTTTCTTATGGTCCAACCTTCACAGCCATACATTGCAACTGGGAAAACCATAGCTTTGACTATACACACTTTGGTTGGCAGGTTGATGTCTCTGCTTTTTAGTACACTGTCTAGATTTGCCATAGCTTTCCTCCCCAGGAGCAAGCGTCTTTTAATTTCTTGGCTGCAGTCCCCATCTGCGGTGATCTTGGAGCCCAGGAAAATAAAATCTGTCACTACCTCCATTTCTTCACCATCTATCTGCCAGGAATTGAAAGGGACAGATGCCATGATTTTAGTTTTCTTAATGTTGAGTTTCAAGCCAACTTTTGCACTCTCCTCCTTCACCCGCATCAAGAGACTCTTTAGTTCCTCTTCGCTTTCTGCCATTAGAGTGGTATCATCTGCATATCTGAGGTTGTTGATATTTCTTCCGGCAATCTTAATTCCAATTTTTGATTCATCTAGCTCCGCCTTTCTCATGATGTGTTCTGCATATAAGTTAAATAGGCAGGGTGATAGTATACAGCCTTGCTGGACTCCTTTCCCAATTTTGAACCAATCAGTGATTCCGTGTCCAGTTCTCACTGTGGCTTCTTGAGCCGCATACAGGTTTCTCAAGAGACAAATAAGATGGTCTGGTACTCCCATCTCTTTAAGAACTTGCCACAATTTGTTGTGATCCACACAATCAAAGGCTTTAGCATAAAAGTAGATGTTTTTCTGGAACTCCCTAGCTTTCTCCATGATCCAGCGTATGTTGGCAATTTGGTGAGGATGCAGCAAATGGAGAAACTATATCTTGCCTTTTCTCAAACCATTCCTTGGTTTGAGTTTAAGCTGACTAGATACACACTTTTTGGTGACAAGCCACAAATATCTTCTAAAAAACAAAAGAGCCAGAACCAAATACGACACCTTTCCTAGTTCAAATGTTGCCATTTGAAAACACCATTTTTTAAAATATGCAGTGGATGTACCACCTTAACATCAGCACTACACCTCCATAAAAATGAAGGCTCCTGGCTATTTTGGAAAGTTAAGATTAACTTTGCTTCAGTGAAAACAGTTTTGTGGCATTTCCCCTACAGCTGCAGTATGAGAAACTTTAATTAGTGGGAACTCCTTCTTCATCCTCCCTCTAAGATATTCTCTCTTGTCAGAAACCAAGGGATTCTCCCAAAAAGGTCGGGGAAGCCAATATGCCCCAGTGTCTTGCTTTCTGATGAGAGGGAAAAATTCAGACCATCTCCCATGCTTCCCTAAGTGGAGTGTCTTGCCACTCCCATCCTTCAACAGTGGCTAAGTATATAGTTTCTCCTCTCCAAATCAAAACACAACGTGGCAAAATTAAGCGTATGGATGGGAGTGGAATAGCTACCTCTGTTTTTGATATTTTCCATTGATTCCATCTTGGATGAAGCAAGGTGAGCAACAATGTGGAATGTTGCAAACCTAATAACATTAACTTTGTTTGGAGTGGGGGGAGTCTGTAACCACATGGAAGGATCAAAAACAATCTCACTTCTTTTGAAATCTTAGTACAGTAGATGCTATTGATTCCTAAGCAGGTATTTTTCTTTTCTATTAATGGATCTTTCTTGTTCATCATATGGCTCAGTCTTTCTCCTCTGTTGTCTGTGGGTTTACAAATTGTCATTAGTACCTATTGATTTCAGCTCTTCTTTTTTAGATTTCATTCATCAATAGCTCTTTGGTTGACAGTGTCTTTGAAACAATTATTCCATTCTAATCAAGTAAAAAAAAAATCCAATAGAAACTGAATTAATGCAAATTGTGAGGAATGCAAAATTCCTCTTACTAGTGGGGAATTAGAACTAAGTGATGCCCACGCAAGCATTTCTCTTGGTTACAATTTGACACAATTACAACAGACCAAGAAGTTGAATGATTTGGTCTGAGCCAGAATGAGACAACTCGCTGTGACCAAATCATTGTGGCCAATTCTAACTTGTCATGGTCAATTCACTGCAGGGAGAACTCACCACAGCCAGCTTGCTGTAGGACACCTCACTTTTTGTTTCATGCAGAAAGTATATAAGGAGTTTTTAGTCAGACATAAATATAGATGTTGTCTTTTGTCTAATCAAGGAAATCAATTTAGCCATATTTGTAAATTCCATCGTATTCACCAACCACTCTGTTGGGGAATGTTGAACTTCTATAGTTTGAGCATATAATATTCTCACTGCAGTTGTCATATATAGTTGTTCAGATTCTCAGCATAAATTTGAACTACCTTTATATGTTCTAGACAATTTCTCTAGTGACGGTTACCAATGATACCTGATTTTATAAAATGTTTCTTTAAGGCTACAACATAATATAAATTTTAATCCTTTCAACTTTATATTTTCCCATTGATCAATTTGTATTTTGTAGCCAAACTTTTTGGTCCATTTTATCACATATTCTTACATTTGTTCTTCTTCAGTCTCATATGTCAGCAAAAGTTTATACATTTTAGCAATAATCTTATCATTAGTATGTACTGTAATTCTGTTTAAAACTCAATCTTGCATTGTTCAAAATCTTTTATCCACTTTAAACCATTCTGATAATTGTACATTAAAAACCATTGACAAGTATATCCTTCTATTGTCAAATTTTCTCTTGATTTGATTTTATAACGCACTTGAGAAAATTCTAATACATCCCAAAAGTTTATGGTTATTTATTCTTTCTCATCTTTAAAATACTTCTTGTGTTGAAATCCAGGAAAGTGTTTTAGACATAACCTAAATTTATACTTGTTCCATATTCTAACTTTGTCATAATTAGATATCCCTGCCACCCAAATCTTAGATCATGTCTTTTTATCTTCAATAGCCTTCTGTTTCTTAGCAATAACCACTCTAAACGTCAGGCAGCAAAGCACAATTTCAAATTTAGTAGACCCAATCTTCTTCTTTTCTTCTCGATAAAACCTTTGTCTTAATCACAGAAATTTTTCCCCAACAGTGACAATTTATCTCATTTTAGCATAACTTTTTAACTTCATTTCATGTATTAATAAAGTTATTTTGAAACAACATGAAATATACATACATACATACATACATACATACATACATATACATATACATACACATATACATATACATATACACATACATATACATTTATATGTTGATCTTGTGATAAATTGTTATTTAGATGTGTTGTATCTGTATCTAGTGGTATTTAGTGGAAATCTGGTAATTAGTTTCTTATCTAGCTAATGCTTCAAATTCTTTTAATTTACTCAATAAAAATCCAATTCCCTTTAAAGACTCTTCCAAAACCAATACCATATTTCTGCAAAGATTCTTAAGTTATGTAACTCATTTTCCATTTTTACATCTTAAAACATCACATTCCAAAAGAAGATTTGTAGGTGGTTGTGCCCTAATCAGGTGGCCTGCTCAAAAATTTACTTTACCTCTAAATAATATGGTTGAATTAAACCATAAAACAGGAAGTCTCATTTTGTGTTATAACAATGGAAATACCTCTTTGATCTGTTACCTTTGTTATTGTTTTTTATAAATTATAATTTGTAGTGTGCTTTATTTTATCTTGATTTATGAACATCAATTATGTCATTGCCTAATATATAATGAAAATTAATTCATGATTAACTAGGGAAATCCAGAGAAAGTAACATAATTGCCCAGAAATAATTGTTTATTGATTTCTGCTTTTATTTAAATATGTAAAGGATTTGCTTTAAATCATTAATAGACTCATAAAACTGCTGGTTTACAGTCTAATCTGCATTATCACAATCTACTACATCTCATAAAGTTCAGAGAAACTTCTATTTCTTTTGGAAAAAAACCCGATCAGTATAACTGTTGCCAATTCCAAATTAGTTCTTACTGCATTGCAGAAATCAGTGATGACTAGACATTTCTTCCATCATATGATGTCTCCCATTCGATTGGATGACAAGTCTGGACTACTTTATCTGAAGCAAAGAAGCAAATTACATGTATATGTCACATTAGGTTCTATTTTTTCCTTGGGATTAAATTAGACCTGTTTTTACTGAATTGTTTTCACCCAGTTAAATGTTTGCTATCTTGAACCCCATCCCACTGACTTATTTTTTATTTTATTTATTTATTTTGTCACAAGCATAAGCATGAAATAACTATACGACATATAAGCATATATATAGGTATAAGCATGAAATAATTATACAAGTTGGATACAATCAAGGGGAACATTAGGACAGGAATGGTAGGCACATTGGTGCTCTTACACGCCCCTTACAGACCTCTTAGGAATGGGGTGAGGTCAATAGTAGATAGCATTTGGTTAAAGCTTTGGGGATTTTGGGAAGAGACCACAGAGTCAGGTAGTGTATTCCAGGCATTAACAACTCTGTTACTGAAGTCATGTTTTCTGCAATCTAGATTGGAATGGTTCACATTAAGCTTAAATCTATTGTGTGCTCATGTATTGTTGCGATTGAAGCTGAAGTAGACTTCGACAGGAAGGACATTGTAACAGATGATTCTAAGGGTTAAGCTCAGGTCATGCCGAAGGCGGCGGAGTTCAAATTTTCTAAGCCCAGGATTTCAAGTCTGGTGGCATAAGGTATTTTGTTGTATTCAGAGGAGTGGAGAACTCTTCTTGTAAAATATTTCTGGACACACTCAATTGTATTAATGTCCGAAATGAGACAGGTGAGCTGTATTCAAGAATTGGTCTTGCAAATGTTTTGTATGCTCTGGTTAGTAGTGTAGTGTTTCTGGAGAAGAAGCTACGCAAGATTAAGTTTACAACTCTTAAGTATATTTTGGACTATACCCTGATTTTCTTCTCTGGCACAGGAGCCCAGTACGTGACAACCTTCATACTAATCATTCAAGCCAAGCAATTGATTTATTTATATCTTTTTACACCCAAGATATAAAGTGAAATTGATTTCCATCTTTCGGCCAAGACTTGCAAGATGGGTAGGGCCAACAGAGCTGGGAGGGCTGACAGCATGATTGGGGTAAAGGTGAACCAACTGCGCTGGAAGTGGTCTAAGACTGAATGACCTTCATTGACTTGCACGTATAGATTATCAACCATCATCGCTAAAGTAACAGACCATGAACAGTGTTCAATTCTTTGGAGGTTAAATAGTACAGATAATCATGATTATTCTGGGTGTCAGGGTCAAAAGAACTGCTCATTGCTTTTCTGCTCTGTTTGAAGAATCTTTTAAAGTACTAAGTGATACATCATTACTGTCAGAGTGTTATATAGGAATTAAATGAAGCAAGCTCTTCAGGAGACATCTGGCAGCTCACTCTCTTCCACGGCTCTATCCCTTTCATTCATCTTATGTACATTCTTATAAGCAGACATGAAACTTACTTGAGGCATCTTTGATTGGGTGTAGTTGGCTCAGTCCTTGATTCTGATTAAGTTGTTTGACCCAAGGTTAAACCAATAGAGAAGGAAGATCCTGACAGGGACCTGACTCCAAGCCTTCTGCTTGTCTTATGATAACTCCCTAGACACTCAGAACAAACGTGAAGGCTTTAATATGAACTAAAGGAAAGGTTTAACACAGAAGATTTGTGGGGAAGGTGAATCAGTGAAACCTATCCCTGTCCTCCTTTGAGGCTAGGATGTTCTGTGAGTTGAATTCTGCTCCATAAATGGTTTCCTCAAGAAGAGAGAACTCAGGATTTCAGTCAAGGTTTTGGCCCATATTCAACAACATGTCAAAAGAATAGTTTATGGGAGTTACTATTTAAAATGAATCCAGAATCATTTTATGATTTAATAGGACAGTACATGATATATTTTATGGGGTTCCTGGTATACAGATGACTTCTTGATGTAGGGCTGTTCTAAGGAAGACCAAGTTGGGCATTTGTAGGAATGGACTAAAATAGCTGATGTATTTGGAAGACAAAAATCAGAATATGGGGTATACATTGATCCTGAAAAAGTACTGTCCCAATGTCTGGAGCGCACGGGGCAGTGGGAGGCAATCGGTAGCAGTAGGCGGTCCCGTAAGTAACCCGGCCCTAAGCCATGGAGCTCTTTAAAGGTAGTAACCAAAACCTTGAAGTGCACCCGAAAGACCACAGGTAGCCAGTGCAGTCTGCGCAGGAGTGGTGTTACATGGGAGCCACGAACAGCTCCCTCTATCACCTGCGCAGCTGCATTCTGAACCAACTGGAGCCTCCGGGTGCTCTTCAAGGGGAGCCCTATGTAGAGAGCATTGCAGTAATCCAAGCGAGAGGTAACCAGAGCATGAGTGACCGTGCATAGGGCATCCCAGTCAAGGAAGGGGCGCAACTGGTGAATCAGGCGGACCTGATAAAAAGCTCTCCTGGAGACGGTCGTCAAGTGATCTTCAAAAGACAACCGCCCATCCAGGAGAACGCCCAAGTTGCGCACCCTCTCCATCGGGGCCAATGACTCGCCCTCAACAGCTGCGGCTGCAGCTGACTGTACCGGGGTGCTGGCATCCACAGCCACTCCGTCTTGGAGGGATTGAGCTTGAGCCTGTTTCTCCCCATCCAGACCCGTACGGCTTCCAGACATCGGGACAGTACTTCGACAGCTTTGAAGCTGTAGTTGTAGTTCTCAAGGGTTGAAAATAAGCAGAAGATTTTAAAAATGCTTACGAAGAACTGGCTTTCTAAAGTCTACATTGTTGTGAAGAGAAAGCCAATCTGGTGCAGGGATTAAAGCATCAAGCTAGAAATCAGAATCCTTTCAGTTCAGTCCTACCTAGAAAAATATAAGTGCTAGGCTTAGTAATTTCTATAAAGGTGGGATATTCCTATTAATATCAATTCTGCAACCTCTCAGACATACTAGTCTAGGAATAACAAAGAACCAAAGTGGATTGATAAAGACACCCTTGGAGCTTGGTACAAAGTGGGTATTGATTTGTTTACTCTGGCAGGCAAGGATTACTACTTAATAATGGTAATAATGGTAATGAGATTATACTTCTCATTACCCTGAAATTGGTTTCTTAGAGAACATAACCATTGTACAGATTATCTGCCACATGAATGATCTTTTCCCTTGACATGAGATTTTCTGTATTGTCTTCTCTAGTAATAGCCCTCAATTCCCTGGCCATGACTTTTGCTCTGATGTATCTTTATTACAATCACTGACCAGCATTTTATACAATAAGCTCAAGTTACAGTACATAAATATGTACTAGATGACTGATAGAAATAAATGAATCACACTCAAATATAGAATACACTATAAATATGAGAAGGAAGCTAAAACAATTAAATGTTTAAGACTAATTTACTAAATTGTAAAACTACTTTGTGAATGGAATTCTAAATTACTAAACTGCTAAGTGTAACTATCTAACTATTTGCTGTCCAGCTATCCATTTTGTGGGTAAGTAACCAGGGACATAAAAATGTAAAATAGCACATATACTTTAGCTCTTCTGAATTACAAATCTACTCCTTTGGCTTACACTTTGTATAAGGTTAAATTTTATTTGGCAGAAAATATCAAACTCACTTTCTACAGCCAGCTGATACCCATGTACTCTTCTGATCTAAGCAGCTATTTGAGCAAACTCAAACTTTATTTTATAGTGTGCTGTACTTCCTATTATAGCTTCACTGCCCTTGAGCCTTGATGCTTTTGTTCACATATGGCACTTGGTTCACATAGTATTTAAGACAACACCCCCATCAGATGAGCTGGTGACAGATCATTTGAACAAGCATAACTGATACTGATTGCACCTTGTTCCTGCATGGGGCATGAAGGGAAAGAAAAAGAAATGGTGCTAATAGCAAATTCAGAAAGTACTGTGGTGGAGATCAGGGGAGAATTACAAAGCAATCTCAAGGCTAATGAGGAACACTAACAAACAATCTCGGATAATGCTAATGTGTAATTAAAAGAGAGTCTTAACAATTTAACTAGAATGTGCATAACTCTAGATGACTCATTAAACAATGCTGATGATCTGGGTGTAAGCTGGAGATACAGCTATTAAAAAAAAAACACAGGAGGGTATGGAAATAGCTCTATTGCTTGAAAAAATATTCAGTGATCACATGATAAAACAATTGTCCAAGCCAGGCTTGCCGAACAGTCATTAGGATCATTATATATGTATGTTTGTTCTGTATATTTAGTAGTTATATCAACAATAATAAGATTATTTGTTAGCCTCAGCCTTTCTGTTCTACCTACAAAAACACACTGTGATGATCAACTCAGAACAACTAAAGTCCTGCTTAGCTTTAATGTATATGTGAAGAAACAGTCTTCACAGCATAGAGACAACACAATTATATTAGTCTGTTATTTATATTGGACCCATGATGTCTTTGCATCAAAGCTTACAGCAGTTTAGGGCTATTTGTTCCATCTGGATTCAATTAACCACGAACTCCACCATCAAATACACTTAGAATTGGAGATCGGGCCCATCCCTTGACATTACGAAAGCATTGATCAAAACAGGATATACTGAGGCTTCTCACGACAAATATATTCATGCAATTTTTTTTAAAAAAAAATGACAAGATGAAAGTTTCAGAACTGGTTGTATCTCAATCCAAAAACAATGATACCAGACATAACTCCATTGCAATCTGTACTTTGAGAAGCTTAACAAATACTGCATGTACACAGGATTGAACAAGTCCCAAAGGAAAATCATTATTCCAGTTTCTTTGGTTAATGCAAAAGAAGAGAGAAAGGGTGGCAAGTGTCATACAATTTTTGAGGATAATATCAAACTCAATAATAATTCTTAAGGGGAAATACATCATGCGATTATTGGCCATGAACTCTTAAAATGTTTTAATTAAAATGCCACTTAGGGAATGCCAGCTGGTGAATATTGTTTTGCTGATGTATGGCATCTTTTCTGACACCCACAGCATGGATCCTCCTTGCCAAACTCTGTGCCAAGCTCCCACAATGCCAATACCTCAAGTGTTGATGGATCACAACATGGAGTTCTCCTTTCTTAGTAACTTAATCAAGGCTGTTTAACACTACTGTTTCTGACCGGAAATGTTTTTCCCACACTGGGATAATTGGGTTAAAAGACAAGTGGGATATATTCTATATGGAATCCATGTTTGCTCTTTTGGAACGCCAAGTACTTCTTTGCAGGAAGAGCCTATACAGGGCGATGGTCCAGCAAGATGTTAGTAATCAGTGTTGAAGTTGCCATAATATTCTCCCAAAATTCAATACTCTTCCAGATATTTCATGGCATTAAGTCACAATGCACATGAATGTGTTTTGCCCGCAGCAATTGGAAAGCAGAGCATAGGTAGTGCAGGTAATCCTTGACTTATGACCATTACTGGAGTGACCAGTCATGCTGGCCACATGACTGCAGAAATGTCTTCGGACAGCGCTGGCTCAGTAGCCTTGAAATGGAGATGAGCACTGCCCCCTATAGCCGGCAATGACTTGCAAAATAAAATCAGAAGGGACTCCTTTATCTTTTACTTTACCTTTCCTAAAGCACACTCTTCCTTCACTTTAGTTGCTTCTTGGTACTGCCCTACTTGCTTGCAGTTCCAAGGTTTGTTCATTTTGCAGCCTTTCTCTGGCTGGCTATTGCAATGGGTACAAGGGCACACTTTTAAAACAAAAAAACTTGGTGTGCCTCAATAGCAATAGCACTTAGACTTATATACTGCTTCATGGTGTTTTACAGCCCTCTCTAAGCGGTGTACCGTGTCAGCATTTTGCCCCCAACAATATGGATCCTCATTTTACCCACCTTGGAAGGATGGAAGGCTGAGTCAACCTTCAGCCTCAAGAGATTCGAACTGCCAAATTGTAGGCAGCAGGCAGAAATAGCCTGCAGTACTACATTCTAACCACTGTGTCACCACAGCTCTCAAATGCCAATACCTCTTATGGGAGAAAGTATCTACTATCTTAATAGACAATATCCTATAGGACAGTGATGGTTAACCTTCTTGGTGCTGAGTGCCCAAAGCATGTGGGTATGCATGTGAATGCACGCACTCATGCCAGAACCTCCAAAATGTGAGTGTCCCCACACACATGTGCCCCACACCCCCGCACCCCATTTTGGCTTCTAGGTTGGTGTAGGAGGCTTTTCAGACTCAAAACAGGGAACGGGAGGGGAGCCCACACCCTGTTTTGGGCCTGTAAAACCTCCTGCACCAACCTGACCCTGCCATGCATGTGCCCTCCCCACATTCACATGTGCCCCCCACATGCATGCACCCCACCCCCCAACGCATGCATGGCAGAGACCCAAAAACAAGCTGGCCAGGGGGAGGTGCACGCATGTACGGTGGAGTTGGGCTGGGATGATGGCTGTTGTGCCCATAGAGAGGGTTCTGCGTGCCACCTGTGGCACGCATGTCACAGGTTCGCCATCACGGCTATAAGAGCATGTCTGCTTGATATGGTTTTATCCAGCCTCCTTGTTCCGAAGGCTGGACTATTTTAATATGATTATTAAAGTTATTATAAAAGACAGTAGGAAAGGGAGTTTTGTTTGCCAGTCTCAACTTGGGCGCTCACTGAGTGCAAACTGTCAGCATCCAAATATGACTCTCACCCCTATTCTTTCATCCTAGTCAGCAACAAAACATAACCATGATTTATTTTCTGGTTAAACAACAAATTTTCCACTGACCAATAAACTGAGTGGAACCAAAAGCAATCCCATCCAAATTATAATTCTAAGGAATAGGTGGGAAAGTTCAACACCGCTAAGTCAGGACACCCTTCTTGGCTCCAAAGCCTCTATCCGACTTATTTGCCATTTCCTGCTCAATTACACTCATCCTGTTCTTACAAAGAAAATGGTTCACTTTGGATGATCAAACTCGTGTGTTAAGTACAAATAAGTTTATGTTTCTGCTCCAAAAGGGAAGACAACAGAATGTTCCTACCTTAACATAGGCATGCTAATGTGATTAAATTATTTTTCATAACAAATCATCACTCTTTATACTCCTTGTGAAATACCCACAACAGAGAAATGGTTGGGAAGATGAGAGAATTTTGCCAGAGATGCAAAATGGATGAGTTTAATTAGAACGAAGACACTAACTATATTTGTCAGTGACTGGAAACCGATCATGAACTTTTATTTTACTGAAAATGGGGGAAAAAATTGAACTTGTGATTTCTGGGTTTGATAATTAGAAAGGGTAGCATATGGAGAGAAGTGAGACATGACATAACCTCAGAGAGAAAGGACAAAATATAAATACATTTATCACTGCCCTGAGTCTTCGGAGAAGGGCGGTATAAAAGTATGAATAAATAAATGAATAAATAAATAAATAACCCAGGGGTGGGTTTCACTTAGTTTTGCTGGGGAAAATGGGGAAAAGTGATTGGAATGCCGTGTATTAAACAGACTATTTCCATTGTACATATGAACCCCAAAGTCAGGAATATATTTAAATTTCTCAAACCCTATTTTATGTATTTAAAAATGAGGAAAATTCATGTGTATTTACAAATTTTTCCTAATTGACTTCCTTTTTACACGTTTGTCCAAGGAATACCTTTGTGTGCAGGAATTTATTAAATACATGCCTTAGTGCTAGTTACATTTATTTATTATTTTCAGGAATACGCACATTTTGCATGTGTGTGTGTGTGTGTGTGTGTGTGTGCATACACAGAAAATTTATATTAAAATTTTGTTGAGAACTGCATAAAAAACAGTCATAAACATATGATATTCTGCTTGACTCAAGAACTGCAGAGCTTCTTATTGCAATGTCACCTGAACATGTTTTCCCTGCCCTTAATATGAAGGTACTATTCAAAAGAAGCAGGATCTAAATGAGCATTGCACAATGAACGTATTTCTTTCTACATAATCTCCAGGAAGGCATGATGGGTCAGCGGTTAAGATGCTAATCTTGTCATCTAGAAAACCGTCAGCCCACGTTCAAGACCCAAGCATCATGCAATAGGGTAAGCTTCTGTCCTGCACCTAGCAAGTTCAAAAACATGAAAATGCGAGTAAATAAATAGTTACCACTTTGGTGGGAAGATAACAGCGCTCGATGACATCATGCTGGTCATAAGACTATGGAAATGTCTTCGGATAGCGCTGGCTCAGTAGCCTTGAAATGGAGATGAGCACTGTCCCCTCTAGTCAACAATGACTGGCAGAATAAAATCCATAGGGATTACTTTACCTTTACCTTTTATATAATCTGCATCATTTTCAAGTAGATTTGAAGCTTTTGTTGTCCTCTCTATGTTTTCATGCTGTTTCACCGAGTTTCTTTCTGCGTTGTGCTTTTTGGAGAGACAACCACTCCAATGGTGGTTGATTGGTGGTGGGTGGTGCCAAATTGGCACAATTATTCATTTATTTATTTTTTGTTTTCAGCTATTCTTAATTAAACTGGCTACTGCTTCTTTTTTATTACCTTTTACGGGCCTGCCATTAGCCAACAGATGGGGTCTACAACAATTTTCACCTTTTTACAAGCTCTTAACTGTTTTGCCAATAGAAATAAATGACTCTGTCGCCAGGTTTGGGCAGCGTGGCTAAATGGGAATAGAATAGCCCACAGTCACATGAAGACATAGATCTTTCTGAGAACTCTAAGCCTGCTGAGAAATAAAGGCCAATGGATTTAATCAAACTTGATTGCAGTTAGCTATCTCATTGCTAAATACAATGGATGGAGTATCAGATTTGGGGGAGAAATACATATTCTATTTCTCAGATCAGTCCAAGAACTTCCTGCATGTTATTCAGAGTAAATAATTCAAACCTATCAAAAGGATTGAAGACATCTGACTTCATGAATGAAGCCGGACCTGATCTTCTGCACCATATTCTCAGCCTCCACTGAATGGGCCACTATCTCTGGAAATCCTCAGTCAGCCAGGTCACAATTGCCCCAAAGGTGCTTTTTCAAATGGCAACAGGACTTCCTTTATTTTCCTTGAAGATGTTTCACTTCTCACCCAAGAAGCTACTTCAGTTCGCCACTGTTTTTCTGCGAATATTTTTATTAATTTAGACAAGCTGCTTAAAAGGCAAAACTCTCTTCGGTTCCTATTCAGTTTCATCTCTCCATCATGCAGTGTGAAAAGTTTGGGATGAAACATCCATATCCCTTCAGCAGATGAGGGCTTAATGAAGTAAATACTCCTGCACAGAAGAAGGTATCAAATATAAGCAAGTAGCAGGTGGCAGCTTTTATCTTTACTTCAAGTGTTGTTGATTTCAGTGTTAGCTTAACACTACTCAAAGTTGACTTAGAACAAAAAAAAATGACCAAAAATGATCAAGACGTTGTTCAGATACTCTTGAATAAATCAATTAGTGGAAATCTATCATTTTTCATCTTCTTCCAGTTTATAGGAATGTAATTTCATTTTTCAAACTATCAAAATACTGAAATTAGCATTTTTTTTAAAAAAAACGCTTCATGGGATATGACCTCACCCTTTTTTCTTTTTTTTTCTTTTTAAATCAGACTTGACTCCTGGCAATTGCTAGGACAAGTCCCTGCAGTTTTTTGGGAAGTGGTTTGTCACTGCCTCCTTCCTAAAGCTGAGAAAGAGGGACTGGCCCAAGGTTACCCAGCAGGATTCAAACCAAAGGCAGGACTTCCACTCACTGCCTCTTGGTTTCTAGCCTGATGTTTTAACCACTGCACCAAATTGGCTCTCACAACTAACTGCTGTGAGTTAGTATAAGTTGTAGTGTAGAGATGTTTTGCCCAGATTAAATTCATTTGGAAAGGGCTGTGCTCCAGTTGTATAAAACTGTAATGTCTCTTTATCTGTATACAATATTTTTGTTTAGGAGTGGCACCTGCCCTTCCTTTTATAGAATAGCCATGCAGTTCTCTGTGATATTTCCCAAAAACTCAGCCTGGTATTTCTCAAGAGCACAACAAGTTCATCATTACATGCTCTGCCACTTGTCTAATCTTGAAGTATGCTAATGGATGGGTATATCATATCACTTTAAATAATTTCGTTTCTAATGAATTTCATTCCGAGGTAAGAGAGCAGGTTTAGACAAATCCTAACTCAGTCTGATGAGCACTTTTGGGGTTGGCTTTTTCTAGGATGCTCACAGTTTCCCAGCTGAAACTATGGTTGAGTTTGTCCAGGTGTTGTGAAATTAAGGGGTTTTCAACATGTCTTCTGACTGATACTTGTGTTAAATGAGAATAAAATAGGTTGTCAATCCTTCCTTCTTTTGAGTGGAAGAGAGATGCAGAGAGTTTAAGTGTTCCATTTTAAAGTTCAAGTTCCTTATTTCTCTTTTTGCCAGGGTGATAACTAACTTTCAGGAGAACTCTGCATTGGGGCTGGAAGTTCTTCATGCAACAGAAGCCATGGTGTGCCAGCAGCAGCTAACAGGCAAATGAAAAATGAATCAGCAGCCTATCACCAATCTCTGTCAGCACCTCCTGCCCCTCTAGCTCAACAGTGGGATGCCAGCTGGTCTTCTATTAACAGTAAATTGAAGATTCTTATTTATTTATAAGCATCATTAATCCAGTAGCTTTGAATGCAATTTGTTTCCCAAAGAAGAGAGCAGGCAACGTTTGCTTGGCACCATCAGGGCAAATAAAATGGATGGTTTATTTGAAACCCTACAATATTTAATTGCTGGTAAATTATGCTGTGGCCAAGAATTGATTTTCTCCTTCCCTTCATTGCCATGACATAAACAAGGAAATAGATTCAATATCATCATCGATCAGGAGCTGGTATTGCTTCAGCATAAAAGAAGCATAGAAATTCAAATGCATAAGCATGGAATGACATGCAAAATGAAAACTTTGTGTTAGCAAAAAAAAAAAATAACAACAAACAAACCAAACCTAGTGCTCCTATGTTTATTTATAGTCACTTTGCAAGATGTTTTTCTACAGTAGAAAGGAGTTGTGTACAACTTAAATCAGACTAACAATACTTGTGACTCATCAAGTTGAACCACACAACCCACCAACCATAAATGTTAGCCAAATAGAGCCTCAGGAAGAGATATATTTTCAGCGCCCACCTGGGTTCTGTTAATGGGAGTGGGGGGGCAGGCTGTTAAGTCTGCTTGCCAGCTGGGGACAGATGAATCTGTCAATTTTGATTCCTCCCACATTTGAATATTTAAAACTTTAATTTTTTTCCCATTGCATTTTTGAAGGAAAGTGTGAATTTTGGCAACTCCTATTTCAGAAATCTGAGTGGTATGAATCCTTCATCCATTTGTATCTATCAAAGTCATTGGACGCAACCATCCCTGGCAGGGACAGAGTTCTGTTGCACCAGTTTGATATGTACATATGAAAGAGGAAAAGTCTGCTTGGGGGAGGGGAGGGGAGGGGAGAAAAGGTGCATCAGAAATAAACACATGGCCACATTCATTTAGACCAGAGGTCTCCAACCTTGGTCCCTTTAAGACTTGTGGACTTCAACTCCCAGAGTCCCTCAGCCAGCTTTGCTTTGCTGATCCAGCTTTGCTTTGCTCAGCTTTGCTGAGCTTTGCTGGCTGAGGAACTCTGGGAGTTGAAGTCCACAAGTCTTAAAGGGACCAAGGTTGGAGACCCCTGATTTAGACTACAGAGAACTAAACTCTGAAAAGCTGCACCTAGAAGTGGGAATTTGCCAGTTTCACTTTTTCCCATGTTTTATCAAAATCTCAAGATAACTCTGCCCTATTTAATGGGGCTGAACAAAACTTTGAAGGAATTATTTGAACAGGTCTTGATCAGATTACTGTGAGATGTAACTTTCCATCATTTAAAATTACGAAGGCTTCAAATCAATCCTTCAAGGCAATTTGGAGAGTTGATGGACTTTCTAAATTTTCAGAAACATGGTTGCTGCTCCTCTTCCAAAATGGATAAAATGGTGGAAGAGATGCTCACTGTGTGAATGGTTCTTTCATATGGATATGGGTAGCTAGCCAGTGAGTTTAATCTCCTTTGCAAATTTTGCTTGGGAGAAGGAGGCAGCTATGTAGTTTGGATGTTATTCATCTGCCAGTTTGCTGTTTGGAAAGGTTCATTTGGATGAAAAAGTCTGTCTGATTTTCTTTGCCTTCTGCATATAATGAGGGCCTGCAGTATAATCCCTTTTAATTCAGCTTCTCTGCAGTTTCAGCCCTACTCTTTTTCATTCCATTTCATTCCAGTGGCATTCACTCCAAAAACATACAGGAGAAGTTTCTTTATTATTTCTTGTTTGTCTATCTCTGGAAGTAAATGAGTGGTTCTTTTCACTGTGTGAAAGAATCTAAGACAATGTAGTTACTAGGTTAGATATCACATATAAGCAGAAAGTATTTCCTTATATAGCACTTTTCACATACATACACATTCATCCACAGAAACATCTTGTTTTCATCAAAATGACAAAAACAGTGTCATACCACAACTTCCATACTTCGGGAGGAGGAGGGGTAGTGATGTCACAATTCACATATTAAAGATTTGTATAACGATATCATTTTGCTATTTATCTCATTCTACCCCTGGGTGATCCCATGTCCTACAAATGCAAATGCAGGTGTAAGTGAATACAACTTGCATACAGTATGTGCCGATTTCAACCTGTCAACTTGCAGATGTATGGGCTTCAGCTCCCAGAATGTTGTTGAAGTCGAGCTGAAGTCCATACAACTTCCATTTGCCAAGTTTGAAAATCTCTGAGAGAGACTTCTTCCTCCCTCCCTTCTTCTCTCCCTCATTCTCTCTCTTTTATACACATATTCCTCCCTCCTCTCTCTCCCCTAATGACCCAGCATAGGAAACTGTCAAGAGGATAGTCATTCTTCCATCTTTCCAAGAGTTTGATTTGAAAACAATTTCTGAAAGTTAGAGTGGGCATTTTGGACAATTTCTCTGTGGAATCTTTGTTGTACAATATAGAGGCTGCTGAAATGACTTTTCTTTCCTGCTATCTTTGACTTAAAAGAAGTACAGGGAAATATTTCAGAACATTATTACCATGAATTTAGCTTTAACTTTTCAAGATCAGTATTCTCTAAATCAGCGGTCTCCAACCTTGGCGACTTTAAGCCTGGTGGACTTCAACTCCCTGAATTCCCCAGCCAGCAAAGCTGGCTGGGGAATTCTGGGAGTTGAAGTCCTCCAGGCTTAAAGTTGCCAAGATTGGAGACCCCTGCTCTTAATGGTCTCCCATTACTGCTATTTTAATTCCCTTGTTCTAAAAGTGGGGGGTAGGAAACCTTCAGAGAAGTTGGTGTTTCTTTATTATATTCTATGTTTTCATTACTTTTAACTAACTGAGTTGCAAATCTGTTTGAAATGATTCCCTGAATCTTGTCACCTTTAAATCTCAGATCACAAATTTGAACCAGATAATGTCACCTACAAATCTTGCCTCTGAAGTAGAACATGGCTGATCTGCACAACTTTGCTATTTAATGAAGACTGTTTCCAATTTTGGCTTACTTCTGTATCTCATCAGCAACAATCACCTCAGTGATCCCGCAATTGTTCAGGCCTGTTCTAGGCCACTTGTCATTACTACAGCATTGTGCAAAGAATAAAAATGCTGTTCGACACTGGTCCCCTCAATTTATCAGTGCCAGCTGCTTATTCCAAGGGTCCAAAAAATTAGAGCAATACAGAGTGTCTAATTCCTTCCAGGTCATTTCAGCTTTCAAACATTTCAACGTTCAATGGAAATCTATTTTAAGGCAGCAAGTCACATATTTTTTAAAGCTAATTGTATTCTTAAATTGAAGAATAGAACCATAATATTGCTTCCCTGAAAATAATACAATGGTTTCCTGACTGTAATCTTACATGATTTCATATTAAAGTCCTCCCCTTAGCTTTCCATTCCTATTTTTCTCAGTTGTTTACTGTATTTTGAGATTAATTACTTTACCTGGGAAATAATCCACCTAGTTGCAGAAGGTCTGGTTCAATGAGTAAAAGAAAGGATTACCGCAAACTTCTCAAAGCTTCAGAGGCTATCTACACTGGCAATTTACAGCATCTTTCTAGTACAGGTTCTCACTTAGCGACTGCCTTATTTAGCAACCATTCCCAGTTACAGCAGTGATGAAAAAGTAACTTTGCGATCAATCCTTGAGGTTACAACTTTTGCAGATCTGTAAAGCAAGGGAAAGCAGAAGTCAGATCATAAGGACAGCCATTGGTTTCACTCGGCCACCACTTCACTTAAAAAATGGATTGCTGGTCCCATTTGTGATTGCTAAATGCTAAACGTTTTCAGTCATATGTCAACCTAATTTCTGAGAAGATGACGTGTTTCTTAAATTAAAACATGCAGGGCACCACCTAGAAGCCCTCAGTGATATTTCTTGTATGCAAGAAATGTCAACAATGTGTGGGCTCTCTCTTATGCTGCATATGCTGCAACAAAAATAATCCTGTGTAGCACCTAGAGAAATGCAAATTGTCCTTAGACTTTTAAGCAGATACTTATTGATTAGATTTCTATCTCATCTTTATTTTGTGCAACTTAAAGCAGCCCACATAATGTTTCCTCACACATTTATCTGAAAAAGCTCCCTATATAATTAGATTAACAGTTAGCAATTTCTGTGGGGTTAGACCCCAATGATGACATAGCCTGAATCATCCCACATTTCTTCCTTACTTCATTCATCATTCCCCCCAATCCTTCCTTTTTTTAAAAAAGGAACCCCTAAACATGTGTCAGCTTTAAATCTCAGGCCACAAAATTCCCTATATACGGAAAACAAAATCTTCATTTTGCAGGATCCAATCTGGGTCAGTCACTGGGACCAGAAGTTTAATCTTCCAGAAAGCTGAAACCAGTGACTGATCCAGATTGGATCCTACAACATTATTCTGGGACATGTATATTTGCCTGCACTCCATTTTGTTCTAGCTTTTTATTTAAAAAAAAAAACAAAACCTGGGCAGTTATTCCAGTTTCAATTCATGTTAAATGATCTAGTTTACAAAATGAATACAATATTTCATGGGTGAGATGATATTTTGTGAAAAATAAACTGCAGCGAGTAATGCATATGACATGATTCTGGAGGCACTAAATAACTGAAGCTGTAATTCACCTATCGGGTTTTTAAAAACCTGAAACAGAAGCTTCAATTTAGTTCAAAGAATTATTATACCACCCACCAGTTCCCTGAGAATCCAAGTAAACCTGTGTTGCAGTTGTAAACACTTTCTGTTTGCTTTATTTGTTTAATTAAATAATAATCGATGCTGTTCTATAAACCTGGTAATTACCGTCTTTGGATAATAAATTGGTGGGGCTTTTTTTAATATTCATAACATGAAACAATAATTTCCACCTGCTGCAGTTATTGCTTTTACATCATTTTTACAGGTAAGATAATCATATACAATCCTGTCCAATCAGACTTCAATGAGAATTTATTATTGAAAGTTTGAGAATGAAAATTCTGGCTTTTGGTGTCATTGGGGTTATTTCTTCCATGAGTATGATGCAATAATAATATGTTTCATTTCATAGATCTTCCTAAATACAAAAATATGAATATTGCAGTCATATATTTAAAGCATGAAATGTTCATAAGCATGCAAACTAACATCACAATAGCTTTTCATAATCTCCATGTATTTCCTATATTTTAGAAAACATATTTCATCATGACTGTGACTAAATAATCTCAGGGATATAATCAGTAGTGTGATGCATGATGCCAGTTATTTCTTCCAAATGTTCACTTTTCTTTTTATCAACCTGTAAAGGAGTCAAGGGAATAAATGTTCTGAAAATGAATTTCCTGTTTCATTTTCCCATTTGCTTTTCAACAAAATTGCCATTTCCTTGGTTGAAAATGGGGGAGAGAGAAAGAAATATTTTTGGATAGCATGTGCTTTCAAAAGAATATGCCAAAGAGATAAGAATTGACAGGAAGCCAATAAAGGTGTAATGCTAAACTGGTAAAATGAAGAGAAATCCTCTGTGTGTTGGATCAGCAAGATCTTGCAATAAAAACCAGTTAGGAGTCTTAGGTATCTGAGTTGCAAAATGCTGGATAACACTAAGTTGGCAGTAAAGAGTCGTCAACTTCATTGCTGACATCTAGTGGTCATTCAAAATTTTTCAGCCCAGATTTAGTAATCTTACTAAAAGCTTTTAAGCAATTATTTTTATAGCAACAGCAATTGCACTTAGACCTATATACCGCTTCATAGTGCTTTACAGCCCTCTCTAAGCAGTTTACAACATCAGCATGTTGCCTGCAACAATCTGGGTCCTCATTTTACCAACCTCAGAAACATGAAGACTGAGTCAACCTTAAGCCGGTCAGGATCGAACACATGGCAGTCGGCAGAATTAGCCTGTGATACAGCATTCTAACCACTGCACCACCATGGCTCTTTCTCTTTAGATGTGGAGGACATCTTGAATTGTTAGAATCACAACCACGGCAAGACTGGCCTTTGCGCAATGTTGGAAGAATGTAAACTTAATAACTTAAGTTTACATTCTTAAGTAATTATTAAGTTATCCTCTGATAACTTAATAATTAAAAAAAAATTGCGCTGATTAAATTAACATTGGAATTGAAAGGAATGACAGACTTGGAGTATTACGTAAAGGTAAAGGTAAAGGTTCCCCTCGCACATACGTGCTAGTCGTTGCCGACTCTAGGGGGCAGTGCTCATCTCCGTTTCAAAGCCGAAGAGCCAGCGCTGTCCAAAGACGTCTCCATGGTCATGTGGCCGGCATGACTCTATGCCAAAGGTGCACTGAACGCTGTTACCCTCCCACCAAAGATGGTCCCTATTTTTTCTACTTGCATTTTTACGTGCTTTCGAAACTGCTAAGTTGGCACAAGCTGGGACAAGTAACGGGAGCTCACCCCGTTACACAGCAGCACTAGGGATTCGAACCACTGAGCTGCCGACCTTTCAATCGACAAGCTCAACATCCTAGCCCCTGAGCCACCGTGTCCCTCTGGAGTATTACGTATCATGGGAGAAATGGTACAAATGGATTGAAAACAGAAAAATAAAACAGACTCAGATATAACAGAATTTGATGAAGTAAAACGTATAGAGCATAAGAAATTCATAGTGATATATAGTGTAAATGGTCACAGTTCTGCACAAAAATTTTCTTTTTTGTATTTTTGTATTTATGTTTTTGCTTTTCGTTTGTTTAAAAATTAATAAAATGTGTTTTTTTTAAAAAAATTGACAGAATCAATGACTAGTTTGTTTCAATTCCCTACTTAGAATTGTGGAAGAGAGATGGTATTTTGTTTCTGGCGTCAGATTGAAATGGTCCCGAGCAAGCCTTAACATTAAGTATAGCAAATGGGAGAGAAAAACTTTGGAAACTGGGCCTCTCACACCTTCCATACAGAGGAGATAAGAAGTCAGGCTGCCTACAGCTGTGGAAAGTGCTTGATTTGATGAAGCATTGATCACATCATTCCATCAAAGCAGATTCATGATTGAAGGGGGATCAAATTCAAAGCAGAGCAATAAACCATGCAGCTACAAAGCAGTGCGTAACCTTTTAAAGCACTTTGCAGATTTGAAGGCTTTTTTTTTTCCCTCTGTGCTGCTTCCAAGGCAAAAGTGAGGGTTGCAACTTCATTTCTACGCATGGAAAACAGTAAGGGGGAGAGGAAAAGAATGGATCTTGTGATGCGCTGCCTGTCACTGGCACTAGTAGCTGTGATAACAATCAAATGATTGCTGGTTTTATCATTTTATTGAATTTGATATTTATTACAGCTCTTTGGGGAATAAGACTAGTACTGCTTTGGGTCTCTTTCATTTTCTCTAGGTCCAAGGCTTAACTTCCTTGCTTTCTTCTTCCAAAGAAATGTCACACATCTGAACAGGTTCTTCCAATGTAGCTGGTAGTGCAATTCACTTCTCAGCCTTCTGAACATAAGCTCCAGACTGATGGTCCTGGACAGACACACGGGTCAACCCAAGCAAATACAATCTACATGACTGTGAGATAGTTCCTGTCTCTTGAAGGTCGGTGACTAAATGCCAGGCTAACACAGGTTCTAGCTTCAACACCTGGTTTAAAAAAAAAAAAGAGTATGTGGAAAAGTCACTTGTTCAGCATTATTTCTCTGTGACCTGCTTATCTCTCAGGGCCATTGTCTCTCATTGTCTCAGTCGGCTTCTACTTCCTCTGCTGAAGAAACTAGAGTAGTGCCAGGATGTCACAGCTGTGATATGGTTTCCTATCAGAGGGGTCCTTCAATGACACTGACACAAATTGCAACCCAGAAAATGCTAGATGCTACAAGAACATCTCAAGAGTCATTCTTCAGTGTCATGCCAAGACAGATAGTCCCAAAAAACAAAGTGGGAAAGTAAAAGGTTACATTTTAAACAATTGTTGGGAAAGATTTCAAAAGGACACAACCAAGGCTTGTGCTGCTGTTCTTTTCTCAATTCTTTCTCATTCCTACTATCTCACCTTTTAAAAAAAGATGCACGGGGATATTTCCAGTGGTGGGTTTCAAATTTTTTTACTACCGGTTCTTGGGTGTGGCTTGGTGGGCATGGCTTGGTGGGCGTGGCAGGGGAAAGATACTGTAAAATTTCCATTCCCTCCCCAATCCAGGGGAAGGTTACTGAAAAACCCGCATTTCCTCCTGATCAGCTGAGATTTGGGAGGCAGAGAATAGAGGGGGGCAGGGCCAGTTAGACTTTTTACTACCAGTTCTCTGAACTACTCAAAATTTCCATTATCAGTTCTCCAGAACTGGTCAGAACCTGCTGAAACCCATTTCTGGATATTTCAAAAAATTAGCAAAATTAGACAAGATCAATATATTTTAAGTATTCATTTATCCCAAGAAAGGAAGGAACAGAGGGAGGGAGGGAGGGAAGGAAGGAAGGAAGGAAGACTTTTGAAGGCATTTTAATGACTCTCCAAAATTTCTTATTGACATTTTTTTTTTCATTTTGGATCTTGAATCTCAAAACAACTTCAAGAAACTGGTTTGTGTCTGAATCTCAATGACATTCAAACATTTCAAATAATACCCTCTTCCAATACCAAATTCACATAAAATTAGGGCTTATTCACAGAGGTCTCATCATATTACCTGAGGATCCACTTTCAAATTAAGTAACTATAGCTATATTGTTTTTCAGTACCGGAAAAGCTCTAAATTTTTAAAAAAGGGGCCAAAATATTGTCTAGTGATATTACTACCTTCTGGGAGACATCACTTACAGTCTTTAAACTGGGAATACTGCCCATCCTTATGTAAGCTACACAGCCTGCTCACCTAGTTACTCTGCTCTGGAGAGTCACTAGCTAAAATGTAGCCATAGATTTAACCCCTTATTCATTGGTTAAAAACTGCTGCTGAATAAGTGCTGTATGGGATGATTAGGCACTTGTTGTTCCTCAGACTCTTCTGTAATTGGATTTTTATTCTTCCCTATTCTGAATTTTTCCTCAAGAATGTCCTGTGGAGCAGTGATGGGTTTCAAATTGTTTTACTACTGGTTCTGTGGGTATGGCTTGGTGGGCGTGACTTGGTGGGCGTGGCAGGGGAAGGATAGTGTAAAATTTATTTATTTATTTATTTATTTGATTTGATTTTTATACCGCCCTTCTCCCGAAGGACTCAGGGAATCTCCATTCCCTCCCCAATCCAGGGGAAGGTTACTGCAAAATCCCCATTTCCTCCCGATCACCTGAGACTCAGGAGGCAGAGAATAGATGGGGGCAGGGCCAGTCAGAATTTTTACTACTAGTTCTCTGAACTACTCAAAATTTCCTCTACCAGTTCTCCATAACTGGTCAGAACCTGCTGAAACCCACCTCTGCTGTGGAGGTAGCTTCTTATGAGTTATGGTTCAGGCACCCTGAAGAAGGATCAAGAGTTAGCAATTCCCATTCTAATATTCTCATATCCCAATCTATATAAAAGGAGGCAGCTCAGAGAAGTCACAGTTCATAGAGGAATAGGCATAAAGCTGTAGAAACTTCTCTTTTTCCTCTTCACACATCCAGGACCTGAGAGCATCTAAGCTTCAGGAAATATACACTATAAAAATCTAGCAGCGGCGGATACCCAGGTCAAACTTTAGTACTTACCATAGAATCTTACTAAAACAGAAAGAATTGTTTTTCTATACAAGCCTAAATAGTCATCAGACATACATTTGACAAATGATAGGGGGTACCAGTGTTAAAAATTAGGGTAAAATGGATAAATGGGTCCGTTTTATTCAGTCTGTTTGAAATTCAGCACAATTGTCGAATTTACTAAATGTTTTAAATTACATCAGGCGCCCAGCAGTTTTGCAAAGGGTAACCCACTGAAGTTTACATTGGCAGGTGCTTTTTTTTAATGCGGCTTGGCTTAATGAAAGAGACACGACTCTGCCTCTTTTAAGAATAAATATTAATAATTCTGCAGGCACTGCTGATAATCCATCAAACTTATTTGTTGACTTTCTTTACTTTAGATAATTTCCTCAGCAAATGAAGATCATTGTTAGGTAAAAATTCTCTGCTGCCTCAGGAAATGGTAAGTAATGAACATCAAAGCTGCATTCCCTTCACCAATTATGTTTAGTTGGATCAGTTCAAACTGTCAGTTGAAATTTACTCTGGGTATAACTGCAGTGAGGCAAAAGCAGAGAAGGTAGAGATTACCTTATTAATATTCTAGATTCAATACCTGGCCAGCAAAAAATGTGGACGTTTGTTATTATTCATTATCCCATTAGTTCTGAACCTAAGGCACTGAACCCTAAAGCTGAATAATTTGATATTAAAAAATGATGAATACAATCATTATAAAATGAAGCCCCATCTCTCTGCTAGGTAGAGTCAGCAACATTTTTCTTTCTCTTCTGTGCATTTATATTTCTCTCACACACACATACATGCGCACACATAAAGAGAGAGATACACACAGACACATATGTAGACATAAATACAAATACAGGTAGTCCTCAACTTAGGACCACAACTGTGCCCCAAATTTCTGTTGCTAAATGAAACATTTGTTCAGTGAATTTTGCCCCATTTTACGATCTTTCTTGCCACAGCTGTTAAGTGAATCACTGTTGTTGTTCATTTAGTAACATGGTTGTTAAGTGATTCTGACTTCCCCATTGATTTTGCTTGTCAGGTCACAAAGGAGGATCACTTGGCCCTGAGACAGTGCAACTGTCATAAATGTGAACCAGCTGCCAAGCATCTGAATTTTGATCACATGACCATGGGGATGTTGCAATGGTCATAAATGTGAAAAATGTTCATAAGTCCCTTTTTTTCAGTGCCGTTGTAACTTTGAATGATCACTAAATGAACTGTTGTAAGTCGAGGACTACCTTTACAGACCAATGGTGAAATCCAATTTTTTTTACTACCGGTCCTGTGGGTGTGGCTTGGTGGGCGTGGCAGGGGAAGGATACTGCAAAATCCCCATTCCCACCCCACTCTGGGGCCAGCCAGAGGTGGTATTTGCCGGTTCTCTGAACTACTCAAAATTTCCACAACCAGTTCTCCAGAATTTGTCAGAACCCAATCCATGTGTATTTTATTGAGAATAGAGATGGTAAGTAACAATTTGACAGTATTTCATGGTGTCATTGATTGTACTGTCTTTTAGTAGCTGTGGTGGCACAGTGGTTAGAATGCAGTACTGCAGGCTACTTCTGCTGACTGCCGGCTGACTGCAATTTGGCAGATCGAATATCACCAGGCTCAAGGTTGGACGAGGGGATAGATGGGGAAC